>NW_024424230.1:32956330-33154906 GCF_017311325.1 Ursus maritimus
TTTTTTTTAAAAAATCAACTTTTATATTATTAGAAGCATGCATTTAATCCCCAAATGCTTTGATTTTTTGCATTACTGCTTCAGGTTGTTGAGAAGAGTTCTCAATATTATTAGTCTGCTTTTACATAGAAGACTAAGTAAATATTTATTAAATCTCTATGTGCAAGGAACTATCCTTAACCAATATGGTCTTGATAAACTCTTTCCCAGTCAAAATCAAGTATATAAATTCTAAATCAAACTAGGTTAAAAAATTTTAATATAGGGGACTGAGGACTCTCCCTAGTCCATGAGAATTTTGTTATTGCTGGCCTAATTCAGTGAAATCATAGGAACAGAAAAACTTGTAAAACAAACAAACAAACAAACAAACCCCAACATGCTATGACATACTATAACCATTAAGAACAATCTCAAGAAATCAGACAAAATAAAATAATTCAGTCTAACTTTCAGTGGTTATAGATCTCAAAATGTCTGATGCTGTGTGAGGAGTTAGAAATTTTCCATATGCCTTGCGGCATTTGACATCCCGCAGCCCAAGCCTTTTGGCCTCCTCCTTATTGTCCTATAAGGAAGTAAGGCTTTATAGTATGCCCTGGTGAAGTTTCATTTCAAATCCAGGCAGCAGACAGGATGGAGTTGCTACATGACTCTCTTCTCCTTAAAAACATATTATCCCCTAATGGGTATATCCTCACCTTCCAACCCTTCCCTAGGAGAGAACAGTTCATGGCATTTTAGAAATATGTGCTGCAAATTGGCAGGCACAAGCACCCTAAAAGACTATAAAATAAACATGAATCCCCTTTGAAAAAAACTTTATATTTTCATCACATCCCCTGTAAGCTAACACACTGCACTGTTTACAGTCTTCCACTACAATATATTTTGAAACGATTACCTTCTTCTGAGTCATTTGTGTCATAATGCTCTCCATAGGTACCCATAAAATGAAAATGTAAGCCGTTTTTATTGGCCACACTACATCTTAATTGAAAATATTAAAGGGGATTGCTCTCCTACTGATTTTTTTCCTCCATTTAATTGGCTAATCATATGATATTTTTAATGGAATAATCGTGAAGGAAAATATGAATCTAATTTAAATTCAAACTGGATTTGGGATATTTAAGAGATTATCCCAGAGTAGCAGAGGGTGCATGAGGCAATAAACATCTGTTCATTCCTGACCACTAGCCTTGGTGTTTATGAGCTTGGGGGATATTTATTTTCAGGAGACATGATTCTCTCTACATTTGAGCTTCAGCTGTTTTACTGCTGTGTTTTTAGTGAAAATTTTTAAATTTATCAGCAGATTTTTGTCCATTTTTTTTACCACCCTCTTTGTACTTTTATCAAAATGCAATTCTGACAAATGAGAAATTGTCCCAGGGAATCACTATACCCTACTGAGAGGAAGAATTCAACCATTTATTTATTACTGGCTACAATATAGTATAAATAGATGAACCAAACCATGTAACAGCAACTGGGCATGTCCTTCTATAAGACTATCATAGCCTTAGTCATGGGAAATTAAACATTTCATTCACGCACTCATTCAAGTGCTTCTGAGTATCTACCACTGCTACAACACAGTAGAACCTACTCTCAGCTAAATAAAGACCAGTCCCAACAATCTCAGTGTTTGCAGTCTAGAGAGGGAGATAGAATCCACTCCTACGAAAACTAAAAGAGCATCTCTGCAGTTTTCAGCATTCAGGATAACACAGGAATGACACAAATGAATCCATAATGGTGTTCGCAAATACCAATTATACTTCAATTTAAAAAATTAATTGATTTTTAAAAATTATCACTAAGTAAATGGTACAGATGACAACTAAAATGCCAAATTCAGAGAAGAATCAGATCATAGTGGACTCAGACAGCCAAGAAAGTGTTCACTTTAGAATATTGGCTTTCGTTGTCGGCGATAAAAAACCTGGAATTTTGATAAAAAGTAACTCAAACAGATACTACAGGATGTATAAATACCCATGGCTGGCTAGTGAATAGTAAGAGACAAAACTTACAAGTATGTCACCTGAAATTTCTCTGGTCCTATCAACCTGTGAATATAAAGGAGATCTCATCAATAGCAATAATGCCTATACAATAGGTTTCTTTCTTCTGCCTAATTCAAGTTGAAGTCTCCTGCAAATTTTCCTAGAGTACATCTAAGATTCTATAGGTGGCATTTCACCAATGTCTATAATCACCACTGTATCAGGCATTAAAGAACATACCTTTAGCGAAACTGTTGCTTCTCTAAGTTTTGCTACTCTCTCTCCAGCTCCAAAGTCTCATTATAGGCATTCTCATTGCAACACTGGGCAATGTGGTTTTAGCCACACCTCTGCTGGACACCACTATCTTCTGGAATGTTTCAATGTACACTGCTGGTGAGAATCTAAACTCATAGAAGCCTAAGATGTTCAACCTCCACCTATTTCCAAGGTAAAGTGGGGTCCACCTCTCTCAACTTTTCATTACATTCATTTAGAGGAATCTCAAGAATATAACACTTATACTTCAAAACCCCTCAGAACTTTTGACAAAACCACTCTTTCTTGTTTCTTAGGGATCCTGCCATAGGCTCCTAAGATTTTGGACTTTAAGCCTTTGGGTCCTAGTCCATCAGTTTATTTGAAGCCAAAGCTTTGTTCCTGTGTCAGCTAATCAGGGTGGACTTCTTCCCTTCAGATGATCTCCAACTAGGTAGATTTTTCAATTTTTCTATAAAAAAATATGTTTCTGTGCAATCTTCCAACTGGTCATCAATCCTATATACTCAGGCCTTAGACCTTACAACAGTAATTAGTACCTGGACTTGAGGTAATGTACAAAATTTAGTACCTCTCAGGGGACATAAGACATTGACACATACCAGCCATTAGCATTCTGCTGGGCCTATATTTTGCTAATTGAAATATTCTCACAAAGTGTCTTTAATATAGGAATTCAGTTAAAACCTAAATATACTTGGGGTCCCTTTAGGCACTTCCAAGGAACTTGTGAGACTACAAAACAGCTTCAGAAACTGGCCTACAGATTAACATTTGGTTTGACAACAGTTACAAAGAAATGCATGGGATTTTAAATGGTTTTAAAGAGCTGCAAGGAATAACAGAAATGGCAATTTTTGAAATTGTACATTACTCTGTTAAATAACATATACTCCATCTTTGAGTTAGATCTTTTACTGCAAAAAAGAAATACATGGGACAGGGATTTAAGAAACCAAACTGTTATTGATTGTCAGTGGTATAAGTGGTGATCTTAATTCACTGCAGTTCAGAGCAAAATTTCTTCCCAAGGTGAATGCCTCATCAAATGACCGTTTGTCTTAATTTGGAGGCAAGATTTCAGTGGTATTCTTGCTCGGAAAACAGAAAGAACCTTTAGAAATAAATAATATATTGGGTAAGGGATCAAAGTTAGGTTAAGTGAATCATGAGGCAGAAATGAGTAAGCAAATGTGGTCTATGACCTCATAATATTGCTCCTGTTCTTGTATATCTAAGGTCTGTAATTTAATGTCCTTTGGACAATCAAGGTCTTGAGAAGGGTAAATAGTATAAACCTCCTAAAATGGGTTTATACATACACGCACATTTAATATTAGCTCTTTGGATTTCATCACCACTAACCTCAGATGACAGATAACTGGGGCTGGAAATTAGATGGTATGGTTTTGTTCCAGCTATGACTTTAACATTTTATGTTTTTATAGGCACAGGTTTTTCCTTGTCTGGGAGTCAGGTTCACCCTGAATAAAATGAAGATTGTTGACGCTGGTGTTCTTGGAGGTCTTCTATTCTAGTATTCTGTCGTGCTTTGATTCCCTTTGTTTATTCCTACTTGTAGGCTAAGAACCAGTTCTATTTAGTAGGGTTGGTTTCTGCCCCATAAGAACTAGGTGAAAGATTAGGGAAGCAACTTTCTGGAATATTCAAATACCCTTGATCCTATTCCTTTATGTTGAATATCTATATTCTTCTTGGCCTGCAATTACTTATATAAGTGTTTGGGTTAACTCTGTAATTAAAACCACCCAAAACAAGTGTCTTCCTGATTTCTTTCAGTTTTCCTTTTAATTTTCTGACTCTTCTTGCAAACCTAGGCCTCTCCTTCCTGGTATACATGTTGGTCCTTCAGATTTTTATGCACTCCATTCCTGATATTTGATACATATTGGAGACTAGATAATTTTTGGTACTCAAGTCTCAATGATGATGTACATTTTCCTGCTTTGTATCTGGCTTGTCTAAAGATTATCTAAATATAAGATCCATATTTCAAAAACTTGTGGCACCAAAATCATAACCACAGGGGGTAGATTATTTATTTATTCTTGTGAATTTTAAGATCTTATGTTCAGATAATTAGGAAGATAATATGAAATGTTATTTATAAAGCTTCCCCGTGACTCTTAAACCTCAAAAACTCAAGGTCCTTGGGGCGCTTGGGTGGCACAGCGGTTAAGCGTCTGCCTTCGGCTCAGGGCATGATCCCGGCGTTATGGGATCGAGCCCCACATCAGGCTGCTCCGCTGGGAGCCTGCTTCTTCCTCTCCCACTCCCCCTGCCTGTGTTCCCTCTCTCTCTGGCTGTCTCTATCTCTGTCAAATACATAAATAAAATCTTTAAAAAAAAAAAAAAAACTCGAGGTCCTGAGACTGTCATTTCTTGTCAGCCCATGTAATTAAAGCAGTCCACGATTTTCACTGTGGCATACATTTATACATTGAGGAAAATGAATAGCCTTCCTTCTTTGAAGCACACTGAACTTAGAAAGAGAAGACATAAACAGCGTCCTAGACCACAGACACGGTAAAAATTCAGAGAAATAAGTTCCTATACCAACAAGTAGGCATTCTAGTGCAGAAACTGAAAGTATGCATTTCCAAATAGCTTCATGTACTGCTAATTCATAACTTCACATATGATTGGACATGGTGCAGCATACAAAAGAGTAGAATTATTTACTTTTATTAGTTTTATTTTGTTGCTACCTTATTAAACACGAGTGCAGAGGTAGTTGTTACCTTACATTAAATTAAACACTGTTGTTACCTTATTAAACACTAGAGCAGAGGCAGTTTCGCTCAAATATAACATGGGGTTGGGATGGAATATTACACATTCTACGTATTTTAGCCACGCATTTCATTCTCAAGCTCTCCAATACACTCTTTAAAAATCCCTTCTGCTTGTAGTGATAGTTCAAGTTGTGTAAATACATGAGTGAACCAAAGAAACAGTAAAGAAGAGGCAGAGAAGAAAGTCAAGATCATAACCCTGGGGGTTCCTTATACTGAAGTGTTGTGTTAATGAGGAACAAAAGATAAGAGTAATGTCAGGGTTATAGATGGAGGACAAAAACACTTTAATAACATTACAGACTGGCAAGAGGAAATATTTGAGAAGGAGAAGAGACAGTCAACAGTCTGAAATGTTACAGATGGTAAGAAGGATATAAAGGCAGGAAAAGGACAGTAAATCTAAGAACATGGAGGAAATTGTTTCTGTATGTAATTGTAGGAAGATATAGTATACATCCTTTACTTATTCCCACCCCCCAACTCCACCACACCCATTTTGTTATAAGGCAATATCTTATATAGTGTTTATAACTACATGTTTAAAGGAAAAATTGATAGTCGATGGTATATCCAGGTAACATATTGTTTCTCTCCTCAATGGAGATATGGTACAAATAAGTGATAAGTTAATTCTTGGAATTTAGCTCTGAGATGCATATCCATCAATACTAAAACTTAGTATACATCATATGTCTTTCTCAGCCAATATCTTTGCATAACCTCTTTTTAATGGTGGACACTGCCTCTAAGCTTCTCACTTAAACACTCACATGCAAATGACTCATCTACTATTGAAGCTCATTACTTTATTGAAACTTTATAGGACATGAAGTGACATGGAAAATTTAGAGTCCACCGCTGTCATTATGATCACATTAATTAAGCAATAAGACCCAGCAGTGCAGGAACTACATTGTACTAATTCATATCTTGGGATGAATGTTCAAAGTGGTGCTTGGGAATGAAGCCACAGGACTCCCATTAATGTCATGAGGCTATGTGGATTAATGCTGGACACCTGCTCCCCAAGTCTGCCATTGCTGTGAGTCCTGACTTAATCCTTGTGGAAATGTGATTATGCCTCACTTCTCTTCTTCATATCTCTGTTCAAAACCATTTTATTTGCCAATATTTTTCTTCATATCAAATGTATGATTCAAAAATTTTAGGTAAATTCAGATGCATAATTAGAAAATCAGAGATGTTTGGAAGGACATCTTACTGATTTCAAGATAATTTAATAATATCGTGTTACCATGTGGGTGGAAACAAAACAGTGCTGGAGTAAAAGCCCATCTGAGGATATATCTGGAAGATACTATAGTTTCACCACTAAAACTGGGAGGTGTAGCAGGTATCCTAGATATGGACAAGGAAGTTTCAGTATCTGAGAATTCATTAATCTAGTAAAGTTCCAGACTTCTCAAATCCCATGAAGGAATCTCATATTTGAATAAATCTGTTTTTTTTTTTCTCTGTTGTATTTTTTACTCCCTGTTTAGCATTGGTGACTTTGGATCAGTTCTTATTAGTGACAGTTCAGAAAAGTTTTACTCTGATTCAGGGCTCTCAAATTGTGATCTCTGACCTACATCATCAGTATCATGTGGAAATTTGTTAGAAATGCAAATTATCAGCCCTCCCCATAAATACACCGAATTGGAAACTCTGGAGGTGGAGCCAGAAACCTGTGCTTTAACAAGCTCTCTGGGTAATTCTGAGAAATACCAAAGTTTGAAAAACAAAGCTATAATTGAAATACTAATAGAAATGCAGTCATTATTTCTGTATAGTCTGTCTTTTGCTATCTGTCAGAGATAAAATCTTGGTTATGGGCTTGCTAGAAAACTCTTTTAGGTATTGACATTTAAATTTTAATATGGCTTTAATTTCAGTAAGATTCGATAAGTTTGGCTCTTGCTACAAAATATGCCCATCAGAATCTACTGTTATATTTCCTCAAAAGTCTACAGTGATATATACTGAACATAATTTCAGCTCTACCAAAAGCTTGGCTTTACAATGCAAATAGCTCAATTGGTTCAGCATCATGTTAACAGGGGTTCTAGTTTGTCTCTGACCTTGTAACCCTTTCTAGCACACAAGATGTCTGCCTTGATCCTGAGATGCAATCAGCAACTTCTTTCTCTTTTGTGGTTACTAGATCCCTGCCTTATATTCTCAATCTCTGTCCCTGTCTTAATATATAGTTCCTCTAGGACCAGAAATGTACCTTCCTCTAACAAGTTCCTCTGAGAGAAAGAGCCATAGATCAGCCATAGAACTGAACTTCAAATACTATCTTATCGGATTTCTGCATATGGTTCTATTTCTGAAATACGTTCATGCTTCATCTGCCAGTTAAGATACTCCCCTTCTCCTTGTTGGATTTGCCTGATAGTGGCTGCTTCTCTGGACACGATGTCTGAAACTCTTCTTTCTGGACTCAGTGTCCAATCTTCCTGCCTATCTCCTATAGTAAAGCCTGTCTCCACCACTAGGCCTCCACAGTGTTTATGTCTGGACTTAGCCTTTCCCAGCTGACACTGCTCTGTTTTGGCTAGATCTTTTGTCACTAACCCCCAATGTGAAAATGCTATGCTAACTTCCATCTAGGACTCTCTCCATCGCCTAGTTAAGATAAGCAGGTTTATTACTACAGAAATAGCAAAATGAATCTCCACTGCCAAAGGCTAGATTCAGGTCAAGACCGCTACATTTATAATACAAAGGTTAAGAGATGAGTTCTGGAATTAGACAATCTTGTTTCAAAACCTAGCTCAAGCTCTTAGTAGCTATGTGATTTCAGCAAGTTGCTGAACCTGCCTAAACACCAGGGCTTCTTGTTTTTGTTTTTCTTACAAACGAGTAATAATACTACTACCTTTCACATAGGATCACTGAGAAGAGTAAAAGAGCCAAAGAGAGAGTACCTGACACATATCAGTCCTCAATAACCATGCATTATTGTTATTGCCCTATTCATTTCCTGAGGATGCACAGATGAATTGCACTGTGGTCCCTGTTCTCAAGAAGGTGACAATGAAGCAGAGGAAATTAAATACATGTTTAGATAGTGATAAATATTAACAGAGAGGTACAAATATAATTATGCATTACATTTAGGAAGCAAAACGTACAACTAGGGGAATCAGGGAAAGGATCTTGGAGGTGTTAGCATTTAACTGTATCTTGGCATTTGGGAGTGATTATCTTTTCAGCGAAGCTAGTAACAGTGGGTGATACCAGGGTGGGGGGTGGATTATAATGGATTCCAGATGCTGAACTAAGTCCTGTAAGGATACTATGTAATTTAATCCTCATGGCAAAAGAATGAGATATGTTTGATTATGCCTATCTTTAAGATGAGGAAACTGAAAGTCTGTAAAGTCAGTGGGAGTAGTGAGAAGCTAGGGTGGTATGGCTAACAGGAGTATTGAAGTGTCCAAATCCTGGTCTAAATCACAATTTCTCTTCCGGCAGCCTGGGAACAAACAGGTCACCCCATATCTCTTTGAACGTCTTCACTAACAGGTCATTCATGAGGTGATTTATTCTATAGCTGAAGGGTTCTGGTTTTTTAAAAATATTAGTTTTAGAAATAATATTTCTCCAATTATTTTAGGTTCTTTCTCTGATCTTTTCAGTCTTATGTTAGGAAAAAGCCCTGACAGTTCAGGGGTGAATTCTTGTTACCAGACTGGTAGAGGCTATCGTGTGACTCATATGGAGCAGGACATGTTAATGGATTTTAAAGTGAAATAAATTTATCTGGATAATGTGGATAGCATTTATTTTTGAGTGAACACAGATAATGAGTGTGGTATTATGGGATGGAATAATTGCAGCCAAAATAGTTATTTTCAGAAAGAATGATCATAACAACACTGCTTATATGAAGTAAGAGGGAGAAAAGCAGAATGGCAACTTTTGGATTTACATGAAGAAATATGCTTAGACGTTTTATGTATTAGACTATCAGATGAACTGTATGTGCTATGAAAGATGTTCAGATAAAGGAGATAAAGGAGCTAGAATGTAGTTAAATTGTGTTTTTTATCCAAGACATAAGTTTCTTCTGACAGAATCTTAAAATAGCATTAATATATACTATGCCCACTTTCATCATCTAGTCTAAATGTGTGTTTTATCCATGCCAAGGATGTTTTCCTGCCTTCTTAGCTCTTCCAGGTATTCCCCAAGGTTCATTTCATGCCCCAATCTCTCCTTTGTTAAATATTCCACACCCTATCTGACTCTCCTCTTTATGACACTTATTGTCTCTTCCACAAAATTTAGCAGTGCATTAAACAGAGTTGAATTTCTCTCCACTATTTTGTGTTTGATTTTCTTCCCTAGATGATTATAAAAAAATCTTAAGCAAAAGTTATGTCTTATGCTTTTTCACTTGTTTCAGTAAATATTTGATTGAATGATAGAATTGGTGGATTGAAATTGTGCATATGTGTGTGTTTAATTTCTCAGTATATAAGCTAAAAAATATAGGGCAAAGTAGAAATCCACTAAAACCTATTACAGTAGAGAGATAGGGTCAGTATAGTTAGTATACACTTTGTAAAAATGTGCATATTGCTAGGTTTTATTTTTAAAATAATTTTATCTTGAAGAAGTAAAAAATCTCCCCTATAATGTTGTTTTATTCATATTTCTGGGTTTTGTTTAAATTTTTTCTCATAGGAATGACATTAGCATTTATTTCAACCCATGTGCACATGACAATAACTAGAATTATGGTAGTCTTTTACGGCTGTGATTGGGCATGAGTCTAGTTCCCAATAGAAGGAGTGATGAGAGCATGGAATTCCAGCTCTGTGGTAATATCATTTTTCCTTCTGCAGAGGAATGCTGTGAGATGGTTAATATTATGTATTAACTTGACTAGGCCATGGGTGTCCCTAGAGGATAGTGGTGAAGAGAAATCCTCCCAGTGGGTAGAACTTTGAGCAGTGAACCTGGTTGTTTACTTTACTTGAAAGGAGAAATGACCAGCCATGTAACTGTATACTGATTTATGAGCTGTGACCAACGGGTGGTTAGGGCCTTGGAAGGAACAGGATTAGACAACCAGTGACAAGGAAATTTGGGGAAGAGGTATATGGAGAGACATCTCTGAATGGGCAAAAAATATGAAGATATTTGTGTCTCATGTGGATGCTCACCAAAGAAGAGGATTTTAATAATCAAGTGGATAGGATGACCCTACTCTGCGGATATCAGTCAGCCTCTCTCTAGCCACCTCTGCCACTGCCCAATGGGCTCATTAAAAAAGAGGCCATGGTGACGGGGATGGATATTATGCGTGGACTCAACAACACAGACTTCCATTCATCAAAATCAACCTGGATACAACCACTTCTGAGTGCCCAATTTGCTTGTACCAGAAACTAATATGGCATCATTACTCAAGGTGATCAACCAGCTACCTTGTAGCAAATGGATTACATTGGAGTCTTCCATTACAGAAGGGACAGCAGTTTGTTCTTACTATGAGGTTTCTGGATGAAATTAATGATTCAATACGCAGACTGAATAAAGCAGATTGCCCTCTTCCAAGGCAGACCTCATTCAATCCGTGGAAGGCCTGAATAGGAAAAAATGCTGAATAAAAAAGAATTCTCTCTCTGTGTGATTGTCTTTTAGCTGAGATATTGGTCTTCTCCTACCTTTGAATCTGGACTGGAACTTAACATCATTGGCTCTCCTGGTTCTCAGGCCTTTGGATTTGGACTGAAATTACACTATCAGCTCTCCTGGGTCTATAACAAGCCAACTGCAGATCTTGGAACTTCCTAACCTCCATAATTGTGTGGGCCAATTTCTTATAATAAAACTCTATCTCTCCATCTCTCTCCCTCACTAGACATAGATAAAGATATAGATAGGTATGTCTCCACATTTTTTATTGGCTCTGTTTCTTGGGGAACCCAGACTAATATCTAATACATACTGATTCCAACTAAACCAAAGCCCAAACTAACTTCCCTGGGGCTAGAGGCTAACTGCCCCAGGGGTTGGTACTTACCAGCATGTATGTCTGAGGATCAAGAGAGAAAGCCTTGAGCTCTTCTGCCTCTTTAGTAGTACTTCTATCCGAAAAAGTCATTTTCTAACCCCAAATCCTAAATAAATTTCCTTTATTTCCTTCTTGGTGTCTTAACCTTTCACTGGTCTTTAATTTCTATTGTTTCTTTAGCTGATGATTAATGTTTTTCTCAACAAAACTTATTATATTACATTTTTAAATTAGGGTAGAATATTACAGAGATATCTTGCCTCAAGTAGCTTAATAGTAGGGCGCGTGTGTGTGTGTGTGTGTTAGACCATACATGGAAGCTGGTCCAGTTGATGATGGGCATCCAAAAACATGATATACATACATGTATTAATATATAATTCCATACATACACACATTTACATTAAAATATTGTTGAATTTCAGTTTATAAAGTAAATTTTTTATTTCACTATTTAGTTTTAAAGGAAGTCTTATAAATGCTTTTAAATATATCTTTTATTTATATATTAGATTAGACAGATCCAGAAAAATAAATGTCTTTTCCAAGAGTGCACTGTTAGATCTTGGGATTGAACTAAAAGCTTTTGAAATCTAATCAGTTTTCTTTCTCAAATATGTTGTATCAAGCAAGAAATAACTGAACACCTAATATGTATTAGATGTTATTCTATGCAAAGACAAAAGTGTGACTATTGCTTTTCAGGTCTTACAATCTGGTTGAGTGGATAATATAACTGATACTTTGTCTTCCTTATTACATGTCCACTAACATACATGTATTTTGCAATGTAATCCTTCGATTAACCTACAAAGTAGATCCCATATACATGGGAAGACCCTGAAGTTCAGTCAGTCAGGTAAACTGTGGATTCAACGCAAAGGATTTAAGACTGAACCCAGGTCCTTTTCCTCTCACTACATCAAGGTCTCTCAATGACTAAGAGTCAGTTCCAAATGAGGGAACTATCTTCAGTGTTCAGAGAAAACAGTCACCAAGTTTCTGTTCTTGGGCTGGGATTTTTTGAAATCAGTACAGAAAGAACATAATGCTGACTTCTTTATACAAAGGAAAGAGCCCTACTGCCTGTCTCTCTAAGTCAAAGCCACACTAATTCTCAAAGCTAGACTGTGTCCCAAGCACCTTGCAAGAAGTACATTATTGTTTAGCATCTTGTACCTCCCAAAGGCCAAGTAACGTGTGCTCATAAAACTCACAGACCCTTGATGGGGTATAGTCGCTTTGCTGTTAATTCAGAACAAACCATATTGTCTCAGCATTGGGTAATGCCAACTGACCTATTACAAAGCAGAAACACTTGATTGCAAACACGCTGTTTCCCATATATAAATGCATACAATACTTTTCATTTTGTCAAATGTAATGAAACCAAACCTGCCAGGAATTTTCTCAAGACAAAAATCATCCTGGGGTTGGAGATAATCAATTTATAATTTGAAGAGCAATTATTTGGGCCTCTAGTCTTCCAAAAGAGTGTAGTGGAACAAACATTCACAGCAAGAAAAATCAAGCATTTCACCTCTCCTCACATCTAAGGTTGAACCTCAGCTCTGGGGCATAACTCAAGATTTGATATTAAAGTGTTTCATTTGCAGCCAATTAGGCCTAGGATTAGATTTTGCAGCCTCCTTGCATATCAGGACAATAGTGCGATTTCCAGCAACCTTATTTCCACCCCCTTACCTCCTCACACATCCCTTCAGAACCATCACTGCCTTCATCAAAACAATTTCATTTGTACTTATGAAAGCGTTACAGCCGGTAAGCGGAAGGTACGGAACAAGCTTAACCACTGTAGCTTTTTTCCCATCTGAATATCACGAATCTTGTATCTCACTGTGGTGTAAGGTCTCTGATTACATCAACCTCTCCAAATTATGCTGAAATGAAGGCCATTCAATTTGCTACAATCAGTAACTTTCGAAAGAGCCCACATAATTGATTTCACAGTAATATAGGCATAGGTGACTGAGAGCCTCAGCTTCATTTAGACAATGTTTTCTTTCATTCCAAAGTGCAGTATTCAATAGAAATCAAATTTTTTTTTTTTCCCAACAGTTGGCAGCTAAGCTTTGGCACATACAAAGTTTTTTTTTCTTCCTTTTTTTTTTTTTTATGGTGCAGAAACATGAAAATTGAAATTAATGCCCAGGGTGATCTAATGGAAGTCGACAGGCGTTAGGTGAAATAACTTCTTTTTGGAGTTTGCCCTGATGAGGATTTCAGCCAGCAGGCAAGGAGCCATTCTGAATGCCACTCAGACCTCCAGCGACATTTGTTACTGAGGTAGTTTCTCAGCACCCAGCTGATGGAGACCTGTGATGTGAATGTGGCTTTTATTTCAAATGTTGCTCCCCCATTGTTTGCTTATTTATAGTGTGATCTGATTTTGACTACATTTTTGACCTATAACTATTTCCAGACGCACACACAACTTTGAATCAGCTGAGCTTCCTCCTTTCACCTTCAGATGGATAAAATGCACATGGAATGCTTACTTTTACTGCCCAAATTGGGAATTATCTGAAAGTTGTGAAGAAGAAGCAGGTTCTGAACCTAGAAAGTGTATAGTTAAATACTCTCGAAGTTTTCATTGAGGAGTTAGACAGATAATGAACTGTTAAATTCATGAATTCATTAGGCAGACCTTTGGATGGGGGTGGGAGAAATCATGACTTAACTCAACAGCCTGGCAACCTTGGATTAAATTCTCAGCTGTAACTTTGGCACCTATGTGACTATCTTCGCTGAATTTAGTTTACTTACTAATGTGATACTTCTTTTATAAAATTATTGTGAAAATTATATCCTTAATAATGGGTATACATTATGAATACAGAATATGTGCAGGGTACTAGCTAGGTGATCCTGGGTAACTTACAGGATCCTATGAACCTTAGTTTCCTTAGCTGTAAAATGGGAATAATAATGCCCCTTACAGTTTTTAAAAGAATCAAGTTATGTCTGTTAATTAGTTAATAACAGTATCTGACAATAATTATAAAAGATTTAATTATTATTATTATAAAATTGTATTTTATCACTCCAAATCTCCTTGTTTGATAACTGTCAGTGAACACGAGTAAGCAGTGAGTAAAGTTTCATGTTTAAATTCTGCATTTCCAAATCACAGCATACAGTACGTTTTTAAGGTAACCATAACAGAAAAGAAAGCGTATTCATTTAACTTATTTACAGAGTATTAATGTACAATTTTCAAATGTAATTTCCACTGGAAAATAAGGTACTGAACCAACAGTTCCGATATTTGGGGCACTTTTAGAAGTCATGATTGACTCTGATCCATTGGGACTGGGGGGGTGATAGCACCAGAATGAGCAAGGCAGTAAAAGTACAATAAGATGTAGAGTACAAGCAGGGCTGTGATCTAGCTGCGGTGTCTTTCATGGGAGAGGGACATATGTGACAGCATAGATGCCATGCCTTTTCTGTCTCTGGTTTGACCTGGTTTTGACTGTGTATCATCAGACTTTCACCATACACACTACCTAAAAATAAACCATGGTTTCTCATTTTATTTTTCTTTCTCTTTAGCTCCTCTTTTCTAGTGGCCCTTGATATCTACTGCATTAAGAAGACATTGGTTTCTATAAGTGACAAAGACTAATTTTCATCATTAAAAATCTTTATATGATTATGTGGTATTAATAAAATCAGAACTATATGCTAAAAGAGAGAGATTTAGAGAATATAGTAGATAAATAGTATTAGGAAACAAATGCAGAAGGAGTGCTTTTTAAAAAAAACAAAATTTAATATGACCTACAAAAAAAGTTTCTGCCATTACATGTTTAATATTATTATGTTAAACTGAAAAAAAGAAGTATCGATTTTTTCTGCATTAATGATCATTGCACATATATTTAATGAGTTATTTATAAATAACACAGTAATTCTAAATAAAAACCAACTATGCCACATCATCTGAAAATACTTTTTCTACCCAATAGCCTTAATGTAAAACTTAGCATGAGGCTCAAGGCACATTTTTTGAGAGAAAAACAAGACTGATCTCCTTAGATGCTGAAAGTGGAGACTACGGTGATGAAGAAAGTTAAGATTATGAACCAAAAACACAGCAAAATCCAGTCAAAGATGTCACCAGTGATCGAGAATTTTCCTAGGGAATTCCACCATTCATTCTCTCATTCATATATTCATATAACAAAACTGTTCAAATGTTTTATTAGTGAGGCAACTCAGATCTCAAAAAACTGGTCAAAATATATTTGATTAAACTAAATGATTCATATGGTTCAAAAATGCATTTAATTTCAAAGTGAAATCAAAGAGATAGTTCACAGTAAAGATTCAGACCGCATTTTCAACATCATAATTTTTAAATTTAATGACAAAATTTTTCATTTGGAAATATATAATTTCCTAGACTGAAAAATCTTTCTAAAGTTGTCTCATGTCAATTACTCACTGAGTAGTATTGGCTATTTATTTGTCTCTCTGGACCTACTTCTCACCCTTTTCCATCATGTTTATGCCCCAAGAGACCAATCTTCATAAACTCAAGGGTAACTTCTTCTGGCTTCCTATTGGGTTTGGCCTAAGGAGGATACCTGTAGAAGACTAAAAGACAGGAATGTTGAGTTGGGGTATTCATTCTTCTTGCTCTTGTCTAGCCAAGATGCCACAGGTTGGTTGTGTGCCTCTACCAAAAGCCACAATTTCTGTTCGATATTCCTCCCCTACAGCTCCTCTTTCCACTTACTCCTCTTGACCTTTCAGGGGTGGTGAAGATTCTTCACCATCACTAGTCTTGGAATACAGCGTCATTCATTATCGGTTTCTCTTAATCCTGCCTGTATATTTTCTAAAGGTTCCTTATTAATTTCTCCTCAATTACTCCATTTGAGTACACCATCTACTTCTTGATGAGACGTTGAGTGGTACCTTGAAATAGAAGATGCTGGTTCTTCCCTTAGGTGTAGCTTCCCCCACCCAGGTTGTTCTATTGACTGGCCTACATTAACATTCTCAGATACAAAGTGAGGGACAGACTAGAAGAAACTTCCAATAGCAATGTGAATTAGTCTAGGCTCTAGAAGGTCCTAGGCTAGGAAGGATGGCCAGGAGGAAAAGCAGTGACAGATTGTCATTCCATATGCTCATACCAGGCATCATAAGAATAGCAATTTTATAACTTGCTTTTTAATTTAATGTATGATTTAATCATTTTGTCATATTCTTAAGGCTTCATTGTAAACATCATTTTGGCTACATATTATTCCAAATTAAAGGCTGGGTTTCTAAGATTCATAAATTATGGAAGTATAAGAAACATCTTTCAATTTTATTTGCTATTCTCCTTCTCCCATTCCTACAATGCAGTGTCCAGTTGCGCATGTTGTAGAACTTCCCAAAGGAACTCTATGGCTGAATGAATGTATAAACTCAGGTTTTTCCCAAAGATGCCTGTATTCATCTTAGCCCCTCTACCTAGGATGCAAGTATCTTCTTCACTTGGTTTCATACAGTTGAGTCAATAGCTTCATGAGGGATCCAATCTAGGTTAAGCCGTATATTTTAAAAGAGGCTCCTGTGACTTACCTTACAGGAGTGAGCAGTGTAAGGAGTTACACACACATGGCAGTTAGAAGTGAATAGATATTTTGGGAGCTTTCATAGCATACTGGATGGTTGTCAGATCCAGTGAAAAATGGTTTCTGGGTAAAATGTGACTGACTTCATTAAACCTGCACCTAGTACACAGTGGAACTCGAGTCCACTGCGTCAGAGTCTGGTAAGAGATAGGGGTTGCAGGCAATACAACACTGACATTAAACCATAAAGAAAGATAAGAGCAATCAACAGAGTAAAAAACTCTAAGGGGTAATTTGATTTTGTTAGTTAGAAAACCTAGAACTCCCCTACTCCCTTCAAAAAAAATTTTTTTAAAGGATGTAAAGAATAGAAAATAGTACTGCACAATCTTATAAGGGACCAAAACTGCCTTTGAATATCCATAATGGCTTATACAGAATTGGGTGCAAAGTGTGTCTCCTCTCTACTTGCTCTCTCTTCCTTAATCTGGGCCAGGCATATACTGGTGTGAAATTCTGGTAATCACTGGTCTTTGGGTGCATGGATCAGAAATGCAGAGACATCACCACATTGCCATTCCACCACACTGCCATTCTCCCAACAGGGGATCTTTCCAAGAGTGCAAAGCTAGTTAGACCAATCAACCTTTTCTCACATCAACCCCACTTTCAGATACATTTGAGAGCTGTTTAAATAAAGAGGTCACCCTCTCTTCTGGAGGCTTTGACTTTAGGAGAGTCAATTTAAAAAAATATATCCTTCTGCAAAAAGCACTTCCTCATCCCACTTGGGTACAGAAAATCTGGCCTTTCCGTAAATTAGTTTTTATTTATATATATATATATATATATATATATATATATATATATATATATATATATATATAATTGTATATATTTTATATATATTTATATATTTTATATATATATAAAATTAAGAGTTGTTTGTTGTGATTTGGTGTGTATATGTATGTTGCGCTTATTTGTTTTTTTACTAGAACATGGGAGTTCAATTATAAACTAGCCAGGAAATATATTTCGACACAGCAAATTTGAGCAGCATTAAAGTTTATGCTGCTTAAATCACTTCAGATTGCAGGATATTCAGATCTCTGAATTTTATGATAATGTCAAGAGAGCTTCTGGTGAGTTCCATTAATTTTTTTGGTATTGTTTAATTTTACATGAGTAAATATAATTACTCCTTTTGTCATGAAGAGCAAGTTCTAATACCAATTTATAATTCATGGAGCTAATTATGTTAACGAGAAGGCAATCTTTCCTCAGCTATCTCCCCTGTAATTTTAAAGGATTTTGATTTTTTCCCCTTTCCTCTACAATTTCTCTTCCAGCTATGAAAAGGAAGCGTACACAATTCATCTGTGATATAATTATTTACCATGGCAACAGTTTGTGAATGGGACTGGGAAGTTGCACAGAAGGAGAAAGCAGCTTAAGGGAAACAGCCGAAAAAATCCTTTCAAGACAAGTGAGGAGGCCTTTCAGGTGGGGATGGTTTTTGTTTTCCTGACATTTTAAGGAGGGGCTCAGGTTTGCCTGACCTTGTAAAACTGCTGTAGATACTGAACTAAAAGAGTCCGTTTCCTACAGCCGCATCTCAGAAAGTCAGTCTGATTAAGAGAGTGGCACAAAAGGCAAGCCCACACCTCCCTCCTGCATTTGAATCCACAGCCCCAGGAGGGTGAAGGGAGAGTGTTTGCTGCTTAATTATCGGATGGCATTGCCAGGGGACATTTGGGGAAAAAAGAGACTCGGTTCCTCGCATTCCTAAAATGAGAATAAGCTCCAACTCTGCTCAGCAACAAAAATCTTCCTTCTTGGGGCGCCTGGGTGGCTCAGTCCTTAAGCGTCTGCGTTTGGCTCAGGGCCTGATCCCAGAGTCCTGGGATCGAGCCCCACACTGGGCTCCTCCGCTGTGAGCCTGCTTCTTCCTCTCCCACTCCCCCTGCTTGTGTTCCCTCTCTCGCTGGCTGTCTCTCTTTGTCAAATAAACAAATAAAATCTTAAAAAAAAAAAAAAATCTTCCTTCTTGGGGAACATACAGATTCTGAGGGAAGTAAAGAAAATCCATCAGAATCCACTGGTCCAATCTCTGGGCTTCACCGGAGGCTCCACAAACTCTCTCTTCATCTCCCCTGTTCAATGGGATATTGATGATTTTATCTCCAATTGTGTAATGCCAATGAATATAATCAATATTCTTCAAAAGAACACTAGCATGCATGTTAAAATAATAATAATATCAAAATATAAGCCACTTTTCCTGGGTGTTTGCAGGCTTATGTTCTTTTTACCTGCAAGCAATGTTACTTCTCATATTTTTCCTTTCTTTCAGTGTTCAGCAATAACTAACATCTAGCTTTAGCTGAAGTATTCTTGATTGCATGATAAAATTACTTCTGTTCAATATTCCAGGATGTTAATTGCATCAAGAGCTGTGGGAAAAGCTCACAACTGGGAGCTGTATGAGTAGAAAGCTCCAGAGAGCTTGATCTTCTCAGAAACATACATAAACAGGATGAGGCTGGAAAGAGTTTGGCCATACAACATTTTAAATTGAAAACATTAAAAAAAATACAATTTGACTGAACAAAATGTAGAGTTCTTATGTTCTAGCTGCAGAACCAGCAGAGCCACTTCATGAGATGACTGTACTGGTCTGAGCTCTTGCTGGCATTGCTGCATTTGGAGGGCTGACATTTGTACATGCCCATGGCATGCCTGGAGTCTAGTACCAAGCATTGCTCTTCTGGTGTTCTGCTTAAACTGGATTGAACATTGGGTTGTGCAAACTAAACAGAGAAAAATAGATTTCCCTTCTGGGAGAAGGACAAGGGAAGCACAACATAGTTTCACAGGATAATAGAACAGGAACTGACCTTTGAGATCCATATTCCCATTTCTTCATCTTAATAGATAAGAAAATTGAGTTTCTAGGAGGTTAAAAGACTAACTTTAGGTCTCTGAAACTTCTTACCTCCAGGCTGTAATTGCTCATTCAAGCAAGATGTACAAATAGGAAACACAGAAAAAACTTTACAATCAAGCACAGGAAATACACTTATACAAGAAGGACAAATTCCACAGAAATTTAGAGAAGGAAATATTAATTGTGCTGGTCAGTCAGGGCAGACTTCATGGAAGAGGGAGCCCTGCCATGAACCACACATGATATATGGGATTTCATTTTGGGGAGAAAAGGAGGTGGTCCTTTCCCAAGGATCAGAACATGAAGCCTGCCCTTGAGTTTGCCATGAGCAATACTGTTGATGAAAACCTGTAATAACTGCAGCTTTACCTTTTTTGCCTTGTGGCCTAGACAAGGAATAATGGAGGTTATTTTTCAAAAGTAAAGGCGATTGATGCCCATAGGAAAAGGGAAACTATTCTTAATTCAGTCTCTACAATTAGGATTAGTTGAAGTGTGATATTACTAAAAAGTTAGTTGAATCCTTTAACCACACCCCATCTAACCAACCCAGATATCTCCCTTTCATTATTGATAAGATCATCATTTCAGCAACCCCAGCCTTCAAGTGACTCCTCAATCTATCTCCACCATGAGGTTGTATGCATAACTTCAGCCCTCTTGCTATATCTGGATTGTCTTTTTCTTTCTTTCTTTCTTCCTTTTTTTTTTTGTTTTGTTTTGTTTTGTTCCTTTAATTGCTCATGTCCTTCCCTCATGTATTCTCATCCTGTTACTGCTGACTTTCTCAAAACTCATTTACTTGCCTAGACCTTTCCCTGTTTAGAAATTCCTCCTTTGGACAAAACCCCCTCTTGTTAAGGTGCCCTGTTCTATCAGTGTATTTTTTAGGAGAATGAAAGCAAATAATGAATTTATTCACATGAAGTTGTTTATGTCTAAAAATGACTAAAAAAACCCCAGAAAACAGGAGGCTGCCTTCAGAAAGCTGAGGTCTGCGAGGAACAGGATCTCTCTGGTATGAAGGGGAAGGCAGTCTTACTATTGAAGACTGAACAAAAGAAAAGAGAAGAAGCAATGGTTGGCTGTGCTTATCCCGGCACTATTCAAGAGAAAAGGAGATTTACTCTAAGGATGCTGGCTATCTCAGCTCCTTAAGGCAGTCCTGGATTTGGGGAAGATAGTCTTGGCTATACCTACTCTATCAGTAAGAAGGTGAAGAGTTGAATTCACCTTTACTTCCCTGGGGATTCCTTGATCATGAGCACAAGCTTTGGTTTAGGATTTTGCTGGTTTACCTATGATGTCTACATTAGTCATGTGACCCTGCATGTTCCAAATCCTGTTGTATTATTATTTCTCACTGTGAATTACATAAATCAGCACTCTGATCTAGTAAAACAATCCCACAAACTTAGTGCATATGCAAGTGACGGTATGTCTCTGTAAGTGACAGGACCACAATCAACTAATATAAATTAGGTTTCAGCACCAATAAGGCTGAGAGTCCACCCCAGGTCCAGAGTGAATGGCCCAGAACAATGAGGCCAATCCTTGAGTCCTCTTGGACCAGACCTTACTGGCCTTTCCCAACATAATTTCTACCATGTTTTATATCTTTGGTTGTGTTTGAGAGCATATATTCTTTTCTCCAAGAAATAATAGAAAATATTATTTTGGAGCCCTTGGAAATACAATGTTTTCATTTAAATTTATGATTTCCTAATAATGGACTTTTAGACAATGAGGGAGATTAGTGGTAAAGATACTTTGATTGAGGGGCGCCTGGGTGGCGCAGTCGTTAAGCGTCTGCTTTTGGCTCAGGGCGTGATCCCAGTGTTCTGGGATCGAGCCCTACATCAGGCTACTCCGCTGGGAGCCTGCTTCTTCCTCTCCCACTCCCCCTGCCTGTGTTCCCTCTCTCGCTGGCTGTCTCTCTGTCAAATAAATAAATAAATAAAATCTTAAAAAAAAAAAAAAAGATACTTTGATTGGGCCAGTGCACCTGCTTCCCTGGGGCCCAGCTAAACCCTAGTGCACAGGCAACACTTATTCTGTGTATAAAGTTATCCCTGGTGATAATTTTACTCTTCTATGTACATGTGGCTTGTGACTCTTCAAAATGTTACATTGAGCGTGTCAAGCTGGACATTGGGGATCCTTCTGCACTTAATGGGGTAAATATACAGTCTGTGCTCCTGCAACAACTAGATGTTTCTGTGCTTTGGGGTAGAAGTGAAGGGAAAGAATATTCTGATTGGAATCACAGCATGCCTGTATGCAAATCAACAGTTAAAGGCTACTCTGTAATTACGCTAAAATGACCCACTGTTAAAAATTTCTCTCGTCCTTTTCTTGACCCTCAGGTAAAGAAGAAGTGGTTGTTAAGTGGCATTGACCATCTATGTCCTCATCCATGAGGCAGCTCAGGCTATCACTGTTGCAAAATGGTATGTCCCAGCCCTGTGTCCAGATGGCTAGTTTAAAGCATCATGAAGTGAAATGAAAAAAAAAAAGAGGAAAACATTAGCAGACAGAATTGTAGCTTATTCTTGGAAAATTAGAAGATGCACCCTTTGATTCCTTTGTGGCTCCCCACCCCCACCCCCAAGTGGTTTAGAATTAAAATGGGGACAAAAAAAGTCTCTAGATTTATTTGGCTCTGCCATATTAACCATAAAAAAGATCTAGCCTGTTCCAATCTTAACCCAGCAGTAAACTATAAATCCAACTTCCCCTCTCTGCTGGGGAAATAAAATCCAAATACAGTAGCATCCAAATAATTATCAAGAGTTGAGCTCTGCTGGCAGGGTGCAATGTACAAGATTCAATTTTAACTAGTGATTACAGACCGGCAACCTTCTAGCCCTGAATGTCAAACGGCCATGTCACTTTCTCCTGTCACGGAGTATGTCAGGACTCACCGCAGCCTGGTGACTTTTCATCAGAGGTAATGAATCTTGTACTCCTGAGATGGGAAATGTCACTGTGGCTCCCCGCCCCTCCCTCTCCCCCTACCTCACCCCTCATTCCCTTCCTGCCACCTGTCTAGGTCCCAATAATTAGGAAAAGAATGCTGTGTGTGACATTGCTTCTCACCTCCCCACCAGGGCCCTGCTACTGTCGATTTAAATTGTGTGGTCAGTACTCAACCCGCAACCATACGTGATGAAATGGCTACCTCAGTAGACGGTTTACAGGGCTGGAGTCTCATGTATCACGTTCCCTTGTCCTTGAGCAATAAAATGGAAAAACAGTTAAGCTCTGACCTTACAGCCTATATGGTCTGGGGCTCCAGTCCAACTTCTGATAACTTGCCTTTAAATCTTTCAAACTTGGGAGTTTTTTGTTTCTGACCTTTCTGCTGCTCACTGCCATTTGGGACATCAATGAGGGTGGAGCCTAGAAGGTCTGTGTGGGTGGTGACAGAGAAGGAGAGGACACGGTTTGTGATGTCATCTTTTAACTGCAGAGTTCAGCGTCTAACATAAAAAGAAACTGGACAAGCATTTTATGTTTTTTTTTGACCCAGTGGAAACACAGATGACATACATACACATGTAGCTACTGGTTTCTGAAAACTACTTCTTGAATTTCTTAAATTCATAATATAAATCCTAGAATCTTAGAGGTTTGGAAGGAGTACATATGAATTGAATTAGAACTATTTCTATTAGTGATAAGATAATTCCCCTTATCTTTTATGCATTTCATCATTTTTGAGAATATTGAATACCTATTATGTTCAACATAATATTGCTACTTATTAAGGATATAATAAAGCAATATATGGCATGATCCCTGCCTCAGTTAATTTGAGCAATAAGACACATGTATGGTAAGTATAAAATTAGGAAATATGTAGTAACTGAAAGGAGACAGTCTTCCTAGTATGGATAACAATGCCCACAAGACATAAGTGAGTTAAAGTCATCTCAGATGATAGAACAGACATAAAACCATATATGGTCTGGAATCAACCAAGGAAAAGGTATCAAGGTAACAGTGCATGCAAAAACAGGATCACACTGTTTGTTAGTGCTAGGAACACCTCCATATCTGGCTGTAGTGATTAGGTATCCCATGGAACACAGCAGTAAATTATAGCTGGAGGTCAGTTAATCCATTGTCATCCAATATAAGTCAGACAGATGGGAAGGCAAAATCAAGGCTAATCATAGTGTCAAAGATGGTTCCAAAGGAGCTATGGGCCAGCTAGTTTCCCTTGCTAAGTAGGCATTTTGTTTTTCTTGAAAAGTTCAGGGCTCTTTTATGAGTCAAGATTCTAGAAGAAACACTTAAACCTTAATGTATCAGGACTTGTTAGAGAAAGTTTATTTCTAGATATGAGACTTGCCTTCCTTCCCCCTTCTTTTTTTTTTTTTTTTATCCTCCCTCCCTCCCTCTCTCCCATATTATGTTCCAGACGTTGAACCAGGCATAAGCAATGAAACACTAAGCAAGGCCAACAGGCTTCTTGTCATAATGTAGTCTAAAGCCTGGTGGAGAAAATGGGCAAGTATCCAGGCAATTACAATCCAATATGAGAGGAAAATGAGAGAGGCTGCAACATGCTAATGGGGCCCTAATAGGGGCACCTGGTCCAGACATAGGAAGGTAACAGGAAGAGCTTTCCAGAGGAGCCCCAAAGGTAAACAGGAAGTCTTTACCATTGATCCTCTAGGGAGCCATGAACCTCTGGGTAGATTTCAAGTTCTCTGAGCGGAGCCTGAAAGCTTCTCTATCAGCCACTAGAATGGGTCTCCTTGCTGGGGCAGATGGAAAATTACCCTTACTGCCATCAGTGTCTTTATCCTGTTATTTAACATGGCATTTAGAGGAGTTCTTTAAGGACAGAAAGGGGCTGAATTTGAGGCACATGTAATAGTCTGATCAAGGTTTTGTGTCATGATATTGCAAGACATAAGCATACCTTCTCCTTCATCTTCTCTGCCATTACAAATTCTTACAACTAGACTGGGTAGTAAAGTTAGAAATTTTTCCAAACCATCTCCCCCAAGCATTACAGAAAGTTGATTTTCTAGTATTTATTCTCCCCATATCTATTTTTTACATTTGTTTTTATTTTTGTTTTAAATTCATTCAAAAATCGAGAATCTATCATGTAGCAGGCCAAGTTCAAATATTGAGGGACCCAAGAATAAATAAAAACAAGAGTTTCTCTCCATTATGTAACCTGTAGTCTAGAAGGGGAGAGAGACGTAGACAAATAATCACAAAGCAATATGATGCCTATGATGAAATGGGAAGACGGACCCTGTATACTAAGTGGGGAATTGTGGTACAGCAAAAATTCATGGACCTTTAAAAAAATAGGCGTAAGTCAGTATACCTGTTTTTGTTAAATAAGTTGTAAGCTGCCTTTCCAAAATATAGAGGTAATTCTCCACTGATAAATAGTAGAACCATGTGTAGCTTTACAGATAGGGTAGGTGCTACTGTGGATCCTGTGATGATCCTGAACAGTGAGAAGTGAGGGAGGTGATAGGGGTGGCAAACAAAAAGAAGGTACCAGAATGCTCCCTAAGTACACAAGATGCATGACAGACATATATTTCAGGAGGCTTCTTATAAGCCAAACAGAATTAAATTGCAAATGTCCTCCTTTCATCACCAACCCTTAGGCCCTGATCTTTCTTATCTTTAAGTCAGGATGAATGAAATGCATTTCTTTGGGGGCAAACAGACTCCGTGCTCAGTGGAGCTAAGAAAGCTGATGTCTCAGTGTTCGTACAAGCAGTCACCAAAGGGACACAACCTCTTTGAATTGCAGGTGTGTCAGGGACAAAAGTGAGTGGTCACAGAGAAGTCAAACTCTTATTAACTGGCACACAGAACATATAAGAGAAGCTATTCTGTATGATACTGTAATGGTGGACACAGGTCATACACATTTGTCAAAACCCACAGAATATACAGCATAAAGAGTGAAACCTAATGGAAACTATGGACATTAGTTAATAATAATCTATTAATACTGGCTCATCAATTCTAACAAATGTACCACATTAATGCAGGATGTTAATAATAGAGGAAATGGGGTGGGTGCTGAGGGAGTATATGAGAACTCTCTATACTTTTCCTGCAATTTGTTGTAAACATAAAACTGCTTAAAAAGTATATTTAAAAAAAATACTTGTTACACTATATAGTGGTTATTCATATAATCTTGGTCTTCTTCTTAGTCTATAAGCTACGAGATGTTTGTATTCTTTAAATTTTCTATTTGGTAACTTAATAAAAAATGTTGCATGATAAAAAGAAATCTAGGGTTTAGGAAATGCTTCTCTGTTATAAAATATAAGACTGAGATGCTTAGGAATTAGCAGGCAAAAGAAGAATGGCAGCAGTTTGAGTGAGTTCCAGACAGAGATGACACACTGTACAAAGGTCTGGGTGCAAAAGCAGGTTCATTTGACAATCTGAAAATACCTCTCCATTTGGAAGGCCTTTGAGGAACCTGCACCATGACCTTGGTCCATCGCTGTGGGAATATGTAAATGCAGCTCCTCCTGACTCCATACTCAATGTCCTGAGATAATCTTTCCTGGAATGTCTGTTTAGCTACATTCATCCTACTGTCTTTGATTCCAGAAGAATTAAAATTCTGATAATTGAAAAAAAAATACTCTTTTACTTGAAGCCAAAAAACAGCATCATGAATACCCTATTTAAATGCAAACTTCAGAAATTATATTTCAAATAGTCCTAAGAGGACTAATTAATAATTGTAAAGTGCTTTGAAGATGGCAAGTGCTAAATTAACGTCAATATTTATTTATTAATAATCAGAGGAGGTGATGCTGCCATCTTGAAGTTGCCTCTTTTACAATCAAGTACTGACTAATACCATGATTTCACCCTCTTAATTGCCTTCTCCAGCCACTATTGCCATGTGGGAATTTCAGACTTTATGCTTGTGTTTAGTATCTTATTATTTAAAAATACTGCCAGTTCTATATACATGACTGGAAAGAATTTCTACACTTAGTGAGCAGTGAAGCTATGCATTAGAATCAAAATTCAGGCATCAGATAAAAAGAAACTACACTTAATAGTTAACACTAAGCACAGTATCCATAGAGTAGGAGCTCAGTAACAAAGTTTTGAATGAATAAATTAATGAAAAACAAATTAACCCAGTTTCTTTTTATATAAAGTGTAAATGTTGCCTTTAGCCTCCACATCATATCTATTTGTATCACTTGGGAACCTACTTTGCATATTAACTGGAACTCAAAAACATGCTTCTTTATTTCTTGAATGCTACGTTTCAATCTTCACCACCATATATATTTTTTAGCAGTCCATATGCATGGTGTGTTACTTCCAATTGTGTTTGAGGGTGTGCCAGTGGAAAGAGAAGTTTTAAAAAAACTCAACAAATAATTAAAATATTTAAAATGTCCAAATAGCTGGCATCACTGAGATCAAATCCCAAGAGGGCTTCTTGGTTTTCTAATTTTAGAGTTAGCTATTTTGCACTGTCCATGTATACACACACACACACACACATACACACACACACATGCTATATTATATATTTAGTTATAAAGCTTTCACACATAAGAGAAAAAAAGTAGCTGAAAAATTTAAAGGTAGTTATATAGGCCGAGAGAGCACATGACCCTTGATAGAAAACTGATTCTGAAGGAAGCAAGTAACCTGTACAGTCATTTCCATATAGGCAATTTAAAGAGTTTGCCAAGAGCTAAGTATGCTTCCTTTGTGACCAGCAATATTTTGTGGTCTAAGACACCATTCATTTATTACCATGTGACAGGTAAATGAAAATTCTACATGTTGGGAATACAACTGTAATGAGATAATCATTTATTTTTTTTCAAATTTGTAAATTTTATCTCATCTACCAGATAACTAGTTGCTTAAACAAGGGGCCGGTTTTGGATTAATACTTGTGCATATTGCCAAAGATACACTCAGAATGGACTATGGCTGATTGATCAATATAAAAGAGACAGAAAATAATACAAGGCAGTCTACAGCTAAATTCTAACATTAATGCCACAGATGCATGGGAAGCCAGAAGGAGAATTTCCAACTTAACTATTTTGAAGGATTTTAATGCCCCATATTTAGTACAGAATTATGGAATGAAGTTTATTTATATAAAACAAGTTAGGTCCTAAGGCCAACTCAAATAACTGTACATGATGAAAACAATACTATTAAGCTTATTTTTCTGCCTTTACCTTACCTATCCTGTTATAATGTTCGATGCAACTTCCTATACCAGCTGGGTGGTTTCAATGGCTACCTTCCCACTCCTCCAAACATTTATTGCAAATATCCTTTGGGAAATGCTTGGCATCTCTTCACTGTCTATCACTTCTACTTCAATTTCCTTGCTTTTCTTTGGTTTCCCACACATTCAGCCTGTTGATTAAAAAGTGAATTTCTCTAAAATAAGCATTTAAATAAACATTCATTTCTTTTTGGTTTGGTGTCTCCCTATGAAGGCCTTTCAGACACACTCTGAAATTCACAAGCTATATGCCATGGTCACCCAGCAGGGCCTGACAACACAGTTACCTCAGGGAACCCATCTGTGGGGTAACGAGGGGCAGTTGAAGAGGATGGGGGAAGCTAACTCAAAATGTCATCCAAGAAGTTACCTGTAAATGATAAAATTATGTCTCAACTACTACAGAGAAATTATTTTAAAATAAAGTTATTAGAGATTCTCTGGAATTTTGTTTTTGTGGAAAACATTGTTCTAGTTTGAGGTGAATTTTTTGACTACCTTAATAGCCACCTCCTTTTGCTCTACATTTTTTCTCCTCTTCCTCAACTCATTATCACCACACTCGTGTTTCCTACTAAATAAGATCTTTCACCCATATTATGACATCCATTTTACAATTTTGTAGTAAGGATGTTTCCTTCCAGAGGGAAATCAACTATATTGAACTGCTGGATATTTTACTTCTCATATCTCTTATGTAGTCTCCTCAGTTTTATCCTCTTTCTTAAATTCCTAAAGCACTCCTGGTCATTCTCAGATTGTCATTTTAAAGATATGTATCCTAGTAAATACTCTGGATTTTCCAAGAAGGTAAATGTCAATCTTGGAAAATTTTCTTGAGGACAGGACCTGTGTTGTATGCTTTCATATCTTCTGCCATTACTGGCACAGAACTAGGTATATTAGAGATGATCAGATTTTATATAATATCTGATTGACAGATTTATTGACTGGCTGAATCTT
This sequence comes from Ursus maritimus, assembly GCF_017311325.1. Classification (NCBI taxonomy): domain Eukaryota; kingdom Metazoa; phylum Chordata; class Mammalia; order Carnivora; family Ursidae; genus Ursus; species Ursus maritimus. Next base: position 32,985,272 of record NW_024424230.1, read on the forward strand.
TATGGTAGAGACTGTAGCAGAGACAATTGTTCTTTCAATTTGTTGTTGTGAGCTTGGTATAGATAGCCTAAATATAATTACAATAGAATTCTGAGGAAAAGAATTCTGAGAGAAAGACATCTAAGGAATAATACTGGATGTTATATGATGTAATTTGTAATTACAATGAAAACAGTTTCTATCATATTTTACAACCTCATGTAAATTAATATAAATTTGTGTTTTCCTCTTACTGTTACAATAAAACAATAATAAAAAAAAAACCTTTCATTGCAAAGACACAGGAAGATTGTACAGTTTCCTATACACACACATTTGGACACGGACACACACACGGACACACACATGGACACACACACACACACACACACACACACACCTCTATATATCAAATAGATACCACAAGAAACACTAAGCATCTTTGTTAGGTCTTTGACAGCTAAATTAGATTAATTTAAGTTAAGTTAAATCAAATACCTTGCTTTGTATATTTAAGTTGCCATTCAAATAGTAAAGATTTTTCTGCCTGTCATTTAGAATGAATTCAGTACCACAAGTTTTCCATTGAATGAACAGAGCTAACTGAGGGCATCCAAGAAGAAACCTTCATAGATAATTGGCTCGCTCGGGGAGCTAGTGTAGCGGAACATGATTCCAGATTGAATCAAATTCTGGAGCTCTCCTGAAGAGAGGACTAAAGAATGGGGGGAAAACAAGGTTAGATGCCAATTAAAAAAATGATTTGTACTTTTACTTTTATCAATATGTATTTCTTTGCCTATAATACAAATGTCTTTATGAAAATACTTAAGAAAACTTGGTCTCTATTTTTCACATATTATGAATTAGAGTAAGAGCAAATTTCTGTTAACTGAAAGAATGGTGAGCACACAAATTAATCAGGATTCTATTTTCCCTTTTTTTAAAAATTTTCAAAAAAAAGCTAGTTTAATGGAGACTGGTAGAATTGCCACCATGACATTCATTAGGCACCTGGAAGTTCTACAAGGAGATTTACCTCTAATGAAATTCAACACATCACTGACAACATCAGAGATTAAAATGGGCTTTTGGTCCAAACAAATATTATTATTCTTGATGTGAAAAGATGAAATAAAATTACATTTACTCAATCAATTTTGTTTCATATTTGTGAATATAACCCTAAGATTAAAACTGGGCTTTCATCATTTACCCCAGCTAACTCTCTATTGTCTGTCTACCTATCCATCCATCCATCTATCCATTCATCCTTTATTTTTCATCATAATTTATTCACATTTCTAAAAACATACTCTTTTACCATTCATATTTATGTATTTTAAAAATACATTTTGGTGTCTTTATCTGTCTAAAGTCACACAATAACACCTCTAAAGACACAAAGACTTATCCATGCAAAGATATCTGAATACTCTGTGAATACAAGGATATTTGTCATCAGTTGTGTTGCTGGTCTGTATCATATACGGTCTACATCATAATCATAAAAACTGTGTTTCTGTTTTATAATCCTGAGGCTAGATACCTCTGTGATCAACTCATGAGGCTCCTTTTCTTTTTCATCACTCCGTCAAATGTGTATTTTCCTTATTCTTCTGCCAGGTCCTTGGTTCCTCTGAGGGTACTGCTTTATTCATTACTGAATTTTCTATAACATTAGCAGAATGAATTGTATATAACATATGCCTATTGTAGCTTTGATAAATTAATGAATCATTTGTGTCTGATTTCAATGGATGGGAGGAGACTGAAATTTCAACTTGAAACATTCTTTTCTACTTTTCCTATAAGTATACTAATGTTACTAACATGGTATATATGTTATATATAATACTGGATGCTACACTCTGTTTTATGTAACAATGCGATGTTACCTTTGTCTAAACAAACTGAACATTAAGTTTTACTGTTTTAGACCAAAGAATAGATGGTGTAAGGCCTCCACCTGATTGCTAAGTCCTATTCACTGCCGTCTTTGCAAGTACCACTCCTAAAAGTTGTGGAGTGCTCAGGCTGACAGCCCTGGCTGCAGTGTCTTCCCTTTCCTTACAATTCATCCAACCTCGCAATTCAAAGACCAAGCAGGTTCCAGTTGACCTATCTGTGTTATGAACATTGCAACCTATGTTGCTTGCTATTGTTATAGGAAGACATTTCCTTCTCTCACTCAGTGCACTTGGAAGTTAGAATTTAACAGATTCTTAGAACACTGAAGGTGATGACGATGAAAACAAAACAAAATAAAACACAGCCTTGCTGAGTAGAATAACTAAGCCATACAGAGCAATAGTTTGGGGTATTCTCTCTAATAACATGAGTGACTTTAACCACTGAATGACCTCTCCTTTGGCAAAATGGCTAAATGGAAGACTTTACTGTAAATTAAATACAGTGTAGGTGTATAAACAAACACACTGGCGAACAAAATACTTTAAAAGGTATAGTTATCTAAAGAAACATCAAGTGCTGAACTGAAAGGTCAGTGGTGATTCATGTTTTTTGTTACTTCTGAAAGAGGATTGGAAGAGTAGAAAAATATCTTCAAGTTCTCCTGTGAGAAAATCAATGGAAAGATCTGGAATTGTAATTAGGCAAGATGACTTACCAGATGGCATAATTTAATATTTTTATTAAGGAAGTATTTGCATTTTATAGGCAAGAAAGAGTGATTAACAGGAACTTTTGGCCACCTTTAGCACACTTTCAATAAATGGAAACTATGTCCTCCATGGCCACGATAGAACTGGCTGGCAAGCTGTCTTTATTTCTCATCCTAACACGTGCTCCCCAGTGTTACCTTGACTTTGTGGGTCCAAGGGCTAGGATGGAAAAAAATTTTAAACCACAGCAATAAATACATTGTATCCTTTCAGTTCTAAACAACTGATACTGCCACTTAGAACATACTGTCATTTCTTTCTTCTTTCCCATCACTCCATTAAATGTGCACTTATCTCTCTCCTGCCTTATAACAGGTTTCTTTGAGGGTAATGCCTTAGTCACTATCAAATTTCCCATAATTTTTACTATAATGCATTGCATAGTTTATGTCTATTAGATCTTTGATAAGCACATAAATCATTCATGTTCGGTTTTCAATGGATAAAATTAGGATGAGACTCAGATTTTACTTTCATATATTCTATTTTATAAAGTATCATTGTGCACAAAAGCACAGCTGAGAACGCTAGGCTTTAACTCTGATAAGCATGTAGGCCACTTTCAGGTGACTTTTTCCAATCTATTTCTCCCTGCTTCGGTATTCTCCAGCACTTCACACACCTTGTCCTACAAATACTTTAGCTCTGACCAACAGTTTTTCTCGGTAGATGCAATCTAGTATTTGACTCCAGCTTGATACACAGCACAGAACTCAAACTGGAGAAACCTCTTTTGCTCCTTCTTCTCCCCATCTACATTGGACCGTACCCATTGGTACACTCTTTCAAAAAAAAAAAAAAAAAAAAAAGGAAAAAAAGAAACAAAGCAAAGAAAAGAAAAAACATTAAGAAATATGCAGTCAGAAGAGGTTTGGACATGTGAATAAGACAGACAAGGTTAGTAAAAATGAGAAGGTTCAAATCAGTTATCAGAAGGAGGAGGATGCTGAAGTGTGTAACAGACCCCAGAGTACATCATGAATAGCCTGGAAGTTTAGAGAGGGCAAAAGCAGGGTGAGTTAATAAAAGCAGGTGGACAGAAGGGAGATTTGGATGGATTATGAAAACCATGCTACTGTCAACACTGGACATTTGGAGTAGGCACGATCTTATACACCCAACACAGGATAGATGTAAGCACCAATAAATCACCAAGAGCACTTGTGAAAATATTTTTCAGAAGAACCAGATGTATTCTTACAAGAACTGAGGAAAACAACTTGGAGGATAATTATTGATGCAGGAAAGTATAAGAATAAAGCCTGAATTCAAGATTCTATGATACGACATCTTCTAAAATGCAAACAGAAAACCTAAAATGTTTTAGCTTTTCTGATATTACTACTTTTATTATTTTTTAGTTTTTTTTTTAATTAAGTGACTGCAACTGGGTACACTAAAAAACAGAACTGCTAGTTTAATAATGGAATTTAGCATTGGTCATATCCAACTTTTTCCAAGACCCAGTGGGGGGAAAAAAGATATGGCAAGAGAAAGGGCTATTCATTCAAATCATGACTTTCATCTGCCTTCTATTTTCCTATAACGTTCTTTCCAAACAGCTTAAGAACCATGAAAAGATGTCAATCGCCTGTGTCCAGGAAACAATAAAAAATATCCACCTGTGTTCGCACCATCCAGACTCATCTCCTACGGCCCTCAATGAGTACTTACGGATGACACTGCAAAAGTGCAAAGTGCAATCCACTCCTTGGTCTTCTTGCAAGTGCACAGGGTGATCTCTGGTTTGATATGGTGATCAAGCACCTGCATTTGCCTCTACTTCTCATTAAAATAAGTGAGCATAAAAACAGAATTAAACCCATAAAGCCAATAGGAAAGAGAATGGGAGAAGGGCCATCATTCAACATTAGATGTCAAAGCATTTCTGGGAGATGAAAAATGAATGAGAACCATACAACTGAACAAGGAAGACTGAGGAATCTGCAGTCCAAAATTAACATAGGAAAGGATGGTAGGGAAAGAAGGAGCTAATTTGCTAGGCAGAACCCCAAAACTTCTGGAATAAAATTAAAAAGAATAGAGGGTAGGATTATGAAAGTGAGCCAAAACTGGTAGAGAAAAATAGAAAGTCTGACTGAAATTCTGTTTCTAGAACAAGAAGCCAATCACTTCCCTACTCCTCTCCTCTCTCCCCCACATTTCTATCTGGATATAGCAACAGTACCAGAAACCTCCCAGGGCTTCTAGGTAAAAGAAAACAAAGCAAATAATAATTACCGTAACAAAAACAATGACCCCTACGTTGTTAAGAAATGTAATGAATTGCATGGGGAGAATTAGGACTACTAGCTGGGTGCTAGCACCACAGAATAAATTTCTTCCCATTTTAGTAATCCCTTATCAAAAACCTGGCTCCTCAGTGATTTAAGTGCAGACCTGGCCAGGTCAGCCTCCTCAGTGAAGAAAAAATCTTGTAAGAACAAGCATGCAAATTTGGCAGCAGACAGGATCCAATCCACTCCCTGGAAAAGCCAACTCCATATTTCCTGTTTTAAAAATGCACAAATAACTTATAATCACTCACGCATATAAAGAAAATTAGCAGCATTAAAATGGCAAAATAAACAAAACAATCCCAGTGGAAACAGAAATAACTCACTGAAGAGAAGAAACTTGAAAAAAACTAATTAGTATTCTCAGAGAGATTTGAAAGATTATACCAAAAAAAAAACAAAAACAAAACACAATAATACAATAAGGTAAAGTCAAAGAACTCTACATAAGTATAGAGCAAAAAGGACAAAGAAACAAAATATGTGATAAGATATAAAAGGCGTAAGAGGATAATCACCTAATCCAGATATCCAACAAACGTGAGTTCTAGAAGGAGAAAACAGAAAAGAGAAGGGGAAGAAATAAGCAAAATAAAACACAGGAAAATTCTGCACATGAATCTATTTAAAGGGTACCCTGCTTACATACAAGAATGGGTGAAAAAAAATACCTACTCTAAACATAACATTAGGAAATCTGAGAACATAAAAAGAAAAAGAAAAAAAAAAAAAAACCAGCCATCTAAAGTTTTGCCAATTGCTGTGGCAGAGGACTGACAGCTGTACAGCCAGGTGCCCAGATCTGAGAATTACTTCCCTGCTGCTCAATTAATTGGCCAAACCCCTTGGCTTCATCAGCCACAAGGGGTACAAAGTTCAATAATCCCATGTACAAAAAAGGCAGAGAGGAGGAAAAATTATTTGTGAACAGCACCGATGTCTGCAACAATTGCTTCTACAAACCTTTATGAATAGTTTGTCTATGAAATTATTCTAGTACAATGAGGGTGAAAATTGAGATGTGCAGAAACATATTAATTTATATGAAGGTCAAAAGATAAGTTGAATAGGAGATACTTTTATATTTTTTATTGTGGTAAAACATACATAACAAAATTTACCATTTTAAGAATTTTTAAGTATATGCAGTTCAGTGGTATTAAGTATATTCACATTGTGACATAGGCATCATCATCATTCATCTCCAGAACTTTTTCATCTTCCCAAACTAAAACTCTGTAGTCATTAAACACCAACTCCTATTGCCCCCACTCCCCAGCCCCTGGCAATCACCATTCTACTTTCTGTCTCTATGATTTCATTACTATAGGTATCTCATATAAGTAGAATCATAGAATATTTGTCCTTTTGTCTCTGGCTTATTTCACTTAGCCTAACGTCTTCAAGGGTCTTCCCTTGAAGTCCAATCTTTTTTAAAGCTGAACAATATTCCATAAAAATATGCAATGCTTCATGAATTTGCATGTCATCCTTGAGCAGGGGCCATGCTAATCTCTTTCCAATTTTAGCATATATGCTGCTGAAGCAAGTACTAAAGATTTAGCCAACTGGAAAACTAAAATATTAACTAAGAGTTGAGTAGAGGAAGGGAAGTTGGGTTCATATAAGTAAGCCAGGTCTTCATCTTTAATAGACAGAAAATGATAATGCTTATGTTCCATAAATCAAGAAAAAGTCATACCAATACCTTATTTACAGCTATGGATGTAAACTCCACAGGAAGCAAAAATTTTAAAACTAACAAGAATAAGGACTAGGTAATTGGAGAGGTAGAGAGAGAGGGAAGTTATTTTAAGCATCACTGCATTACTGTTGTTGGCTGTTGTTGTTTTTAAAACTTTACATATAATAATCTAATAATAAAAAGTACCCCAACAACAGTACTACTTAATGACCAGAACTGTAACCCAAAACTCCTGACATTTAATAGTATCTACTTTTCATTTCAATAGGTTACCTCTCCCGTGACACTTTCTTGGAGAGCCTATTGCCAGGGACACCATTAAGTCACATGGAAAAGGATGTTGAAAGGCGTAACAATGGCCTAACTCCAAAGGCCTTCTTTTCTCCTTATTTCCATGATTGACTTCATATATTACTGATATTATTCTATTTTATATAGAATTTTATTATTCTAAATACCACTTTTACTACTATTTTCTTTTTTTAACAAGGTCTATCTGCTTCTTTTGGCACTGGTTTTGCTACTTACCTGGCATGTGTATGAGTTCTTGAAAGCATACTAGCTTACTTCTCCTACACACCCCAGGAATTTTCTCAAAGATTCTTTTTCAGCACAATTTCTTCATCAGCATCTGAACTTTCTTGAGAGTTCCAGGCAAAGGCATCAGCAGCCAGAAACTTCTGTAGTAGCCCCAACTTCCACTATAGCTATGGAAGTAATGCCTCCCCATTCCTGTTCTTTGATTTTCCTTAACCACCCAAAGCCAGTCCAACTTACTTCTCATTTCTCTTCCTGACTAATCTGAAAGCCTGAGCTGTTAGCACCATTACCTTGGCCAGAAGTTTACAGTGGAACTCTTTAATCCACCAGAATGATGCACCTCCTGTGTGGTTGCACCTGACGAGGCTGAGATGAAAGGATATTCACTCCAAATTTCAGCTGATGGAGGAAGATGATGTAGTTCCATGTCCTCAAATCAAGTAAGAAATCATTTAAACTAAGTTGTTGTTTTTAAGAATTTATTTACTTATTTGAGAGAGTGTGAGAGAGAGTGAGCAAGCGAGCACAGGAAGGGAAGGGGAAGGGAGAGGGGAAGAAGCAGACTCCCTGATGAGCAGGGAGCCCATTGCGGGGCTCAATCCCAGGACCCTGAGATCATGACCCAAGCAGAAGGCAGACGCTCAACCGACTGAGCCACCCAGGCACCCCCAAACTAAGTTTTGTATTCAGTTTTACAGAGAAAATGGTGAGGTTTCAAATAAATTAAAAGAATCCTTCTGATCTGAAAATAGGGTCTTCTCAATTGTAAATATTTTCTATCTTCTTTAAGTTTTGTACTTTGGTATTATTCTGATATCAGTTATTATCTTTAGTTTAATAACTTTTTCGGATGCAGAAACTTGATTTGGAAAAGTGATGAAGAAGGGTGGCCATAGAATCTTCTGTATGCTGCATTTGTCAAACATTTCAGCATTATTTCCAGCTCAAAGTTCCATACATTAGGAAAGAAAGCTGGAAACCTATAAAATAACATCAGCTATGATCATGTGGTGACTGAAAGTCATATTACTTAAGGAATTCTTAAGGACACAGAGATGTGCAACCCAGAAAAAAAGGAGTAAGAAGATAACGTATAAAATGAGGGGCTAGAAGCTCTTTGTGTGTCCAGTATGCAGAGTGCGTAAGAGCTTGAGCTCTGCAATCTAACAGACTTGGGCGCAAATTTTAACTTTCCATTTATTACTAGTGCGACTCTCAGCAAGGTTACTTTAGCACTCTAGGTCTTGATTCCGTTTTCTGTAAAATGGGAGCAAATATTAATGCTTAGAATGTAAAATGTTTGTGATAATAAATGAACATAAATATATATGCAATTTTATTACATGCCTAATATATAGGAAAAAAATCTCTGAATCATCATCATCATAATTATCATTATTACTGTTTTTATCGTACATTATTCTTATTATTCCAAATGGGAAAGCAAATACTAATGGAAAAATGTCCTAGATAAATAAAAGGGTGACTTTCTTAACAAATGAAACAACTAACCATGGGATGGAAAGTTCAATGAAATAATGAGCTTCCAATGGCCATCTCATAGGAATTCTGTAATTAAAAGGAGTTCCTGCATTAAGAAGATGGTTATACCTGATGATCATTAAGTTCCCTCTTACTTTTCAGATATAATGTAATGATTAAGTTCATGCAGCTCATTAGTGCCAGCAAGTTTGGGGTGTCGTGTGGTCCCAAATTGTCCTTCCTTCTAGTTAATAAGGAGAGAGGCTGACTAGGGAGTTTCCAGTTACTATTTCCACACAGTGCTGCGAAGTAAAGTTGTTTCTTATACCCCACAAGCTGGCAGGCCTCACTCTCCTCTTCTGTTTTCATCATGAAAGCCTTAGGAAGCAGAGACCGCCTGTTCTTCCCATCCACTCCCCCAAGAAAATGACAAAATGACATTCTTTCCCACTCTCTGTGAAATGATTTCTGTTAACAGCTCTGGAAAGAGGCTGCAAAGATGTGAGTGAAATGATGGCAGGATTTGTTGACAAGAAGGCAAAATGAGGGAATTCAGAAAAAATCACCCACATTAGAGACTGAGGGGCCTGTGGGTTCCATCTGCTCCTCTCTCCCCTGGCCTGGGGTAGTCTCAGAATCATCTCAGGGGATCGTCAGTCTTCTTTTAAATGACTCAATCAATGGGGCTTCTAATAAAGTCTAATGGATCTCACTATTAGCAGATTTTTTTTATATTCAGTTCTAAAATTTTCCTTTGATTAATTTAACCTATTTCTCTTCATTAGATATGGCAGTAATTTTGAAACAAAGGAAAGCATGCAAATTTGAAGAAAGTCATTGTGGAAATTTCTGCTTAACATATCTTATTTTTGCAGGAACACAGGGCATAATTATTGTTCAAACAACCTCTAGAGAAGTGAGGTTTCCCAAACAGGAAGGATTCTTGGAGCTCACCTTGCCCTGACGGACATATTTCTACACCTGAGACTGTGATTAGAGGGATACAAAGAAAGGTTGCCTGCCTACCCAAATCAGGCCAATGTGCCTGATATCATCTGCAGAAATTCATTATAGACCTTTCTAGACCTTTTTTTTTTTTTACTACAATATCTTTGAAAGTTATTATATAAACCAATAAGAGGATGAATGAAAAAGAAAATACCACTCTGAGGGCAACAATCACTGTACTGGGAGATAAACACAGGCTTTGGGGACAGTGACTTGTGGGTCCTGGCTGTGCCACTAGCATTGCCTTAGACACTTTACTCATCTTTTGAAGCCTCAATTTTTGTCCTATAAAATGGTCACAATAACCCATACTTCACAGAACAGTTGCAAGGCATTTTTTGAGAAGACCTTAGCATAATATAAAGGCAGAAGTCTACCACTCAATAAAGATTATAAATAATCATTCCCTTTTTGGTGTGAATAAGATTATTACAGATATAAGTATGAGATTTAGGAAAGATTTATTGAAAATGTTTCAAGATGACTGAAAGCAGGTGATAACAGACAAATGTAATTAATTGTGAATTTGCATGAAACTAAGGGAAGGGAGCTCATTTAGGAGCAAAATGATTGGGGGGTGTCCCAGAAATCTCAATCTTGGTATTCAATGGTGGGAGAATAAAGGAGGTGGCATTTCAGGCAAGGGAACACATGGTATGTTAAACTGAGAACGGAGTATTCAAGGAGCAATAAGCAAACAATCTGATTTAAACAAAGATGAATACTGGAGAATGAATGGACAGAAAGATGGAAGGAATAGGTGGGGAAAGGCCAGAACAGGGAGAATACGAGAAGCCAAGCAGCTATCATTGCAAGCTGAGTGGCCCCTTTTGAAAATGCTCCTATTTTCTGTAAAAACGACACTGGTGTGCATCCCAAATATCATAAGTATTACCCTGTGTCACAGGATAAACAGCAGTATGTATACTATAAAAGCTCTATACTTGAATCAGGAAATCAGAGTTAAGATCTTTGCTCAGCCAGAAAAACCTGGACAAATAAAACTTAAATCACCTAATCTCTCTTTGCCGCAATGTTTTCATATGTGAAATGGGCACAATGCTAGTACACAGCCCATAAGGACGTTGTGATTATTAGATGATGTTGTTTTGTGTATGCAAAGTGTTTTTGCCTAGTTCTGGGCACAAAGGAAGCACTCAGTATTGGTTTAAAAAATAATACATACAAACAAACAAAAACCCTAGTTCAATGGTTTGAACCACTTAAATGGGATCATCTCTCATAGAACTCCATGAGTAGCCCATAAAACAAAGCTTGTGAAATCCTCTAACAACAGTGATTGTGTTGCTTGTAGCAGGAATGTGAAGATAAAATGATGGTGGGGCCAACTTTGCTGCTTTGCCCTGTGAAATTCAGGATACTCAATCTTAGTACACCAAGCAGGTGTTTCTCATGTTTCAGTAGAATCTGGAATTCAAAAAAATAGTGTTCTGTACATGTTGCATGGTACTATTATGGTCATTGAGTTTTTATTAAATGCCATTTGAACAAAAAGAGTTGTAACTGCCTTTTTTCCTACCACCTTTCTGGTGCTTTCTGATAATAATCGAGCCACTTTGTTGCAGACCTAGACAGAGCTCACCTTTCCCATCACATTTCCCTTCCTCCTCATTCACCAAACATTTCTTAATCCATGAAGGTGATTGGTAGGGCTTGTTAATTCACCACACATGTGTTTTGCTGAAGATCCCAAGATATGTTGTAAAACAAAGAGTATCCTTATGTTTTATGTAATAAAATCATTGATCACCAATAGAGAGCAAACCATGTTTATCTGAAGATCCTTGCTCTCAAAGGATTTATTCACAGCAATAATACTTACCTATAGGAAACTAGCCGCTTCTCTGCTTTGCCAACTCTGGCCAGTAATGTCCCGTGCAAATGAATTTAGAGATTTTCTCAGCTTGTGTTCATATGCTACAAAAGGGAAATGGTCCAAATTGCACCTAGTTGGGCCTGAATTATCGACTTCAGCTTTGAAGTGCAAATGAGCTGAATGAAAACATACTTAGGCTGCAACACAGAAACTATTCCTACTAGCTGATTGATGGTGCATTAACGCTCTTATAAGGAAAGCCTTGGATTGCTATGGATTTGTAGTCCCCTGGTCCAATTAGCCCACAGATGAAGGCAAATGCCACCCACCATATGAACCAGTCAATAGTGGTCATTTCTTCAAATTCTTTACTTTCTCTTTTTTCTAGTAATTTGAATTACTGGATCACCCATAAAATAGTTCTTTTGTGGTCTATTGGTCCTGCCGCTTCTAAAGCTAGACTTATGAACTCGAGCTAAGAAAACAAACTGCTATAAACAACTTCTCAGTAGGCTAAAATCACCAGTATTTATTGTGAATGCAAACTCCTTTGGAAACTTCTAATCACCATAATCCGTCTGTATAAAAATAATCCTTGACTAAATGAATATGTCTGGAAGGAAAAATGAACAGGGCATTTATATGACCACACAAAATGCCATGTGCAAATTATTAAAGGGTTTTCAATATTTTGCAGCTTCAAAAAAACCCAAAATGAACCTTTTATAGAGCCTGACCATATTGCCCTGCGAATGAATGAATGAATACTGACTTTAGAAAATAATGTTAGGTCTTTTGGTAACTCCTGCATTAAATCATAGATACTTAAATGAATAAATATAGTCTCTGTTCATCACTTCCCATCTGTACCAATTTTAATCATGGATCAGGCATAGCCAAGAGGCTCTGCACCAAGATGTCTCCAGGGAATCTCTTGGTTATGTTGGCATATTAGAATTTGCTTCTAAGGAGGGTCCCCTTCTTTGTTAAAAAGAGTAACAAATAGGTAATGTTTAATATCTGCTTATGTTAAGGTACCATAAACTGTCTTGTAAGATGATGATTTTTAACAGCTCATTCATTCACCTTCACTATTTGTCCAAGAGAACTTTCTTTTCATATTCTAAAACAATACTTAGACCATTTAAGAAGGTGAGAAAGAAACCAGGTTGAAAAGGGAACAAATAAGGTTAAATCCATTTTCTTTTTCACAGACTCCTGTGTTAGGAAAGTATTTTAAGCTTCACATGAAAATTTTACTACTAAAGTAGTAGTATTTGGTTTTTTTTTGTTTTGTTTTTTTACACAGAGATTCTTTTTCCAGAAACGACAATGGCCCCAGGGAGTGTTTGGGTATAGGTTCCAACATTGTGTTCCCCACTAATAAGACAAGGAGAAGGTATGAAAGTAATGAAATGTGGAGACAATCTTCCAAATTCATTGTACTTCACCCAGTACCTTTCACCAGTCCTCTCACAGCATTTTCAAGCATACATGTGAGAGAAGAGCAGGATTCACTGAATTGAAGTTCCCATTGCTCATAAAAAAAAGGACAGAACAAAGGGGTCTTGCTAGCCAACAAATGAACTAATCAGACTCCAAATAATTAGCAGGTATCAGTTCAGTGGTGCTGAAGTTTGAATTCCTTAATAAAGGGGTAAAATTATCATGCGATGGGAACCAAATGAGAAAGAAGCAAAGAAGATGAACCCATTTGACTATAAAATTGTACCTGAGCCATTTCCCCAGATTAGATAGACCTAAAGTCCCACTTTTTGCAGCTTCAAAATGGTTTCAGAAAAGTTTTTATTATTATCATTGTTCAATTTCATGCGTCTCTGCACTTGAACTTCCAGCCAGGAGCAGGAGTCGACCTGCCAGAAATGCTGTGAGGAAACCGTGTTTTTCATGGCTTTTCCAGCCAACATTTTCAGGCCCAGGAGATTTGAAGACACATCCAAACTTTTGAGTGCTAATGTGATTTGAACCTCTGAATCTTCTGAGTTTTGTTTTTTTTTTTTTCTTTCTTTCTCAATCAGAACCCAATTATGAGCTAAGGAAGCAGAAGAACGGAATGCAATTTCAGGAGTTATTTTCTGTACTGGATGCAATATCTGCAGGCCTCCAGATTTCTGGTATGTTCCTTCTTTACTCTGAACATTAAGTGTAATATCTATAAAACTAATTATGATGCATATTATCAAGAGTGGCCAATGTTTCTTGTGAATAGCCTCTTTGAGAAATTTCAATCTCTATTTGAATGAGTACTCAGTTTAACAAGAAAATGTGTATGCTTAATGATCACCATAGAACATCTGTGTTCTATACAGAATATATTAAATTATCATTTAATTTATCTGGCATTATAAAGGGACAGGTATTTTCCAGATAACCAGACCCTAGTTTCACAAGTCAAAACTAAGCTTATTTCAATATAGTGTGATGGAGATCTTTCTAAGCTGTCTGATCACAGAAAATGCTAAACATCATTTAACCATTTCTTGATAAATCACCACTATGATTATTTCTGTGCTATCTGGAAATATATACTTTATCTTTAGCATGACTTTTTTGCATAACACTTTATTGTTCTTAACTATAATTTCTTGCAAATGCCAGTCTGCCTGATTCAAACAAAACTTCTGTCCCTTCCCTAATTTGAAACTCAAAATACCTCTGCTATAGATAAGCAGATAATCAAGTGCAATATGTTAAATTGAAGCTGTTAGGTGTTGAAAGAAGAGCCCAAGTACTCGCCTTTTATGGTGCAGTTTTTATGACAATTAACTTGTGTTGTCAGAGAATTTTTTTTATTTCTAGATATGGATTTATATTCACATGAGACAGGATTACTGTAAGAGTAATCTCTGCACATGATTCATCAGTTTTGGGCATCTTAGGAGGTTGGTGATACAAAAGACATATGCCTACACTTTAGAAAAAGGAATTGAACTCATGTTCACAAAAACAAGACAACTCTCTGCACAATGTAGATGGAGGGATGCTAGCATGATTACACCTGTTCCTGAATATCTTTTGGTCATGAGGCTATTTTCAAAATAATCTCAGTTTGTTAGGTATTACATTAGGCCTTCTCCATATAGAAGGAAGCATTGTCTTCAAATGATTAAAATCATCATAAAAAGACGCAGTTTCTAAAGACAGCCTGAGTTCAAGTGCTGACTCAAACATTTTCTAGTTTTTGATCACATGCAAGCAATTTAATACCCATCAATAGGATTGTTTGGGATGAAAATATTTAATGTGTACACTAGTATCAGTAAGCCCAACATGCACTTTGCACTTACATCAGGCATTGTTCTAAGTCATTTATATATTGAGAAATTGAACCCTATAATGTCCCTATAAAGTGGGTACCACTGACACCTACATTTTATACCTAGGGGAACTGAGGCACAGAAGTTAACTAACTTGTTTAAAGGCATATGGCTAGGAAGTAGATATCTGAATCTGAATCTCAAGATTTAGTCTAGATTTGAACTCAAGTAGTGTGATTCTGGAACCTATACTTAACCCATCCATCTATACTATAATTAGGAGAATGCTGAGTAATTTTTTTTTTTTTTTTGGTAATTAATTGTTATATTACATGGGGAGAAAAAAGAAGTCCGTTCTATCATGTTACCTTCACCTCTCTTGTGACTTGCTGGAAGTTTTTGTTATGCTGGTCTGCTGTTTTCTTGAAGAGCCTAAGACTTGAGCCAAAGGGGATTGAACACCATCTGATAGAGATTCCAAGCCTGCCCTTCGATAACATGTTGTGAGGAGCAGGAGACAGACAAGTTGAAAGTGAAAAAAAGGATGGCTAAAAGAAAAATAAATAGTAGATTTACAGTCTGAAGACAGTGTGTGAAGGGGAGGCAGGGGCACTCTCGAACCGTCCTCAGACAGAAACGTGAAGTAAACAGATTGGATAGGCATGGGGAAAGACAAGGGAGTGAAAGATTTTCTGGGAATTTAAGGTTCCTCATTAGTCATTGTTGTCTTACTATTATCTTGAGTCGTTGTAGGTTGACCTTTACAACCTCCTCTCTCCCCCATCTATGTCATGGTACAAAAAATGATCAATAAACTTGATGCTTCATGGACACCTAATTCTTCCTTTCAATGATATCTCTTCATATAAATGATGTCTGGTTTATGTTTTGAAAGAAAGGGGAGGCTAATTTAATTAATTAATGATTGCACTATATATTTACATTGAATTTAAATTTTGCTTTTGAGGAAAAAGGCAAGGCATAACGAAGAACTTAAACATCTTATTTTAAGCTTAGGTACACATACACACACATCCTACTTACAATATGCAATTATTATAAGTTAAAATAAAATAACTTAAAAAATATGTTTTTCAAAATATAAATAATACTGCAGAATTGGTATTAACACAACAGGATTCTTTTATGGTCTGGACAATACACTCTGTATGGGGAGAGTGATTCTATGTGAGCTTTTAAGGAAGCATATCACTATCTGAAACTAACATCCAGAACTTCACCTAACTCCATGGACATAAATCATGCTGTCGTCATTCTAGGGAATAAAAATTGCATTTTGTAAATGCAGTGAACACGCTCCTTCCTTCTTCATCACCATCTTGACCAAACAACTGTGAAGACCATGACAGTATAATCATGGTCACATGATTGAGCAATTAGGAAACAAGACTTACATATATTTTCAGTTATTTACCTTACTTTTGTCCTCAAATCTCATTTATTTGATGACAGGTTTTCAATTTACAGTGGGACTTCAAGTAGCTAAAAATGGGTGAACACAAAAATAAGAGGCCCACAACAGAAGACTCTGTATGTCTAATTTCTGGAGTAGCTTGTATCTTACAGAAATGCAGAATTTGGTTCCTCTCATTTGAAACAAAAGTATTCTCTAAATATCAAAATCACAGGAAAAAGGTCAGGGAAGCAGTTGTTAAAAAGGAATTAGTCATATGAGAGCTCAAATTTTATTTATGGGAAAGCTCTCTTCAATTTTTGACACGTGATGTAGATCTTCCTTTATCCGATACATTTTAAATGATTCATTGTATGTAGGGCATCCATTTTGATTTTGTGGCCCTTAAAACAAATATAAGAAGTGAAAAATACAGCAGTACACTGGGCAGAAAGTAGAGGCTATTGGTTTCTACACTTCAGTTTACTCAAATGAAGCTGATAAGCCTGCTCTTTGACTAGGACAGCCATTGTGAGCATGGGCTCAACACCGACGGATCCATTTTATAATACACTAGGCGTGACAAAAGTAGTAATCTCTAATTGTTGTTGTCCTTAATTCCTAGAAACCAGCAGTTACTGGCATACAGAAATTGCCAATAAGTATGTGTTTAACTGAATGGAATGAAACTATGTAAACAACAAAAATTCAAATAATTTAGAAACAGCACGTTCACTTAAACTACCTAGATGAAATGACAGTTTAAATTGTGAAGTGTAATTATCAGGATGTTTTTAAAGAAATGCAGAATTTCTAACACATTCAATAATAGATTTAACACAGTATTATCAAGTATTTATTCCAGTGAAACCATCTTAAGAATAAATAATATTTCACAATTAATAAATCAAACCAATACAATGAAAATTGGTGTGTCTAAAACATTTGGAAATGATTCTCTGAAGTTTTTCAGACATTCCTCTCAGAACTTAATTAGACTATGAATATACTGAGCAAATCCTTTTTGTATCACATGTTTTAGGTGAATCTCTGATTTAGACTATCACTACATTAATTCTAAAATACTGAAGGTATCAATGAAGATGATATTTAGCAGACTTCACAGCGTTCTGCTTGTTTGGTATTTCCATCAAAATTGCGGTGCCTTATAGCAAGGAGAAGACCCCAAAGATCAGCGGATGAAGTCACCTTGTGGATGATGTGGGAAAAAAGTCAACACTGTTCCTGACCTTCTCTTTTTTTCCCGATGTTCTCACCTAGGGATTCCTCCATCCTGTACAGGAACATTCTGCCTCTCATTTGAGTCTCTAGAGACTCAAATCTACAATCCACCTGTGGACCAAACCAGATCAGCAGACAGCTGTGAAATGTCTATTTACCACATTGACCCCATGCAGATTGGCTTAAATGAAATAAACAGTGGGACTAATAGACCTATCGATGTTGGTTGAGTCTGTGTCCACAAAAGCTATAGAAGTATGAGTTTGTCAGTGAAAACCGAGGGTTAACATAAAATTACCTCCCTATGAAATACATTACTGCACTTAGTGGAAGACTTTTATGTGTCTTGATTATTTACTGTATTTTAAAGTGTTTAGGTTTTCGTGTTTTTTTTTTTTAATGTATTTTACTATACTTTGCTTGATCTGGCAGCCTAAGCAATCTCAGGGTTGGTGTATATTGGCTAAAACTGAACATGTACGGGAGACATGGGAACAGAGTCTGTGAAGCAAGTGAAAGAGAGCCTCAAAGCTGTACTTCTGGTGTAGAAGCGTGTAAACAACTGTGAGGGTGAAATATTGTAGGAAATATAGGCAATGGGGTTGACTTTGGTGATTCCAAGGGCTCTCAAACCAAAGAAACACATTACAATAAGCATACTACAGAAGGCCCGATGCCTTCTGTTAAAACTAAACTACTCATTCCAGAAAGGACTGATTTTTGAAGAATCTAAGATCATGAACAGTCTATCAGAAATATTATTTACTTGGTCAAAAATACATAACATAATTGAATGTCTTTCTGACCTTGAAATCTGATAATCCTTATATCCCTCTGAAATAGAGGTTGGTAAAAAGAATTGCAAACCACTGCTTGGAAAACTAAAAAGCTAACAATATTGAAACTATTCTGCTCCTAAATAAGCTTGCCTAATGTTATATTTATGGCTGAATTCATAACTGAACCTTATACAATGCAATTGCCTAACTTCAAAGTTCAGATGTTACTTTGTAATGGCAGAATTAATTTCCTTGATTGCTAATCCATCACGCCTAAGTGTGATGCATGCGGTATCAAACATGGGTATTTCTGCTATCATTAATTGTGGCATATTGTCACAACCGATAAGGAAATGCAGTAAGAGAAAAAGAAGAGAGGCTCTGCTATTGGCAGTTTAGTCTTGTTTTCCTATAAACCATGGCAGGTACAGCCAGACCCCTCAAAATAAAGGGAGAGGGTCCTTGTGATTCTCACAAGGAGAAAAGACAGGCATCCAGAAGCATCAATCACTGGGCCAGCCTTGCTCTCCATTTGCAAAGCTGTTGTTTATTGGGAGATAATGATTGATAGGGTCTAAACAAATGCTGGGAGAAATCACCAAAGGTGCAGGAGCTTAGGTGTGACATTTTGCCACAGGAAATCTGCAGGGAACAGGCCAGCTGGCAATGAGGACATTCTGAGGAAATTAACACAGATGCATTTGAAAGAAGAGCAAATAATGAACTGTGGGTTAAATGACAGCAAGGCAAAATGGCAGTTATGGATACCAGGTAGATTATGTGCCAGAGAGGAAAGAAAATGAGAAGACATAGGGCAATAAAAAACTAGTTGGGTGGATTTCATTAAGAAAAGGGCATTTTTTAAAGCAGCCACTCTTAATAAAAACAGAGCATTCAGCTAGGAGGGTAGAAGATCCAAGAGGTAAAGCACAAATAAAAGAAGCAGTCTTGGAAATTTTTGTTACGAACATAGGCACAGTTGGGCCAGAAAAGAGTGTGAATTATTGATATACATGTTTTTCTCCATTAAAATTCAGTGATGGGAGGATAAGGAAAGGCAGCAAGTCTTGTTTGCCAGCATCAGAACCACGGGCTCTTCTTAATGCAATCTTAGCATCCAGGTACTGAGAAATGTCTGTATACTGAGGAAGCATAGACAAACATCCATACAATTGACTTCATTTTCCCTTTTACCATGAGAGACGAGCACTGTGCAGACCAAACCTCGAGTCATGACCTTAGCACAAGGTCTTCCCTGACACTGATTAAAGAAGACCTTTCTCCATTGCAAACCCTGTTTTGTTGTTGGTGGTGGTGTTGTTTCAAATACCAACTCTTCAGTTTAGTCATCGATGACTTTCATCAACAGCTACAATTAGCTCAGTTCTTCTGACCAGTCTCATTTCATTTCTCCCTTAAACAAGCCATTGTTCTTAAGGATCTGTTCTCCCTGCTGTCTTTTGCACATGGCTTCTCTTTGTCACTTATTCCTGGTCTCCTTCTTTATTAGGCTTTGGTCCATGCCTCTCTCAAAAGGTGATGCCAGGTTTCTTTAACCTCTCCTATTCTTGGCTTTATCTTTTTTAAATAAGAAAGTATGAAACCTACACAGTGAGTTATGAACATTGAGTTAAGCTGCATAAAGCTTGATGCTGATGCAGTTTCTGGCTCAAAAAATACACTTGTTTTCTTAAGATGTTGTGGTTAATGCATAGTAATGAGGCTATCAGACAGTCCATTATACTGACATATAATTAATATCCTTTATGCAATAAGAGATAGAAGTCAATTCTATTCTATTTCGAATCTCTTTTCTAGCACTACTGTTGCTAGATTTAATTTGTTTTTGGTCCTGATATGTCTATAATAGCACATGGATCTCGTGGCTACACTTGCTTATCTGCTCCTTCAGCATGTAAAATCTCAGTTTGTGTTCTGTTAGTGGGTATTTGATGTGCTAGCTTGAGAACTTTCTTTCCTTTTTTTTTTTTTTAATTTCTTAATTTTTCAAACATTATGGAAGAGGAGAGCTTTCCTTAGCAAGAACTATGGGACATAAGCCAGGCTCTTCTCTGAATCTGACACTGAAGCTCACCCATCAAGTGGTAATGAGAACAATCAAAAGGGCTTTAGGAGGTATGGTGCTTAGTCAAGCCTAACAGAAATTTCCTGAAAGTAACAGGGGTAGTATTTTTGGTCAATAAATTGCACTTCTGATACCAGTCCCTCTTGCTTTTTCTCTGGTCTTTAGGGGGGAAAATGCATACAAACTCATACCCTACTGGAAAAGAGTAGAAGGGAAGTCACAATCAGGTAGGCAAGATCAGAATTTTTATTTTTTGCATGAATATCAGCTCCCTTTCTGTGTTAACTGGGGAAAAAAACTACTCAACCATTTTGAATTACAGTATAGTACATGGAAAATAAGCACAGGAATGATATCAATATCTTCCTACTGACAGAACATGTTGTTAAGAAATAAAATAAAACTTTTTTTCCTAGAAGATCTCTAAAAGAGAGGAGGGAGGGAGGGAGGGAGGGAGGAAGGAAGGAAGGAAGGAAAGAAGGAAAGAAGGAAGGAAGGCAGGCCTCTCAATGTATTTCTTTTCTCTTCCAAATCTAGCTAAACAACTAAAACAAGTAAAGAAAAGCAAATAGGAAGAGGATATGACAACAACTGCTGAAAGTTTCAACAGATCCCTTTTTCCCAATTCTACCTTCCAGCCTTCCAGTTAGAAATGGCTGTGTTCTTGTGTTCTGGCTTATGGAATGCAGGTGAAAGAGATGTGCATCCATTCTAGGCTAAGAGCTGAAAAATTTTCCCTACTAGTGATGAAGTTACCAAAGAACTAATAACTACCTCCTGCAGTGACAAAACACTGAATAAGAAAGAAAATGTGCTCACAGTGCATTCATGACTCAGTCATTAACAATTCTTACAGAATAGAGTACATAGGAGAAATCTGGCCTAGTGCTAGGATGATGTTGGGTAGTGGGAGAAAGGGAAAGTACAAGCATGAAGCATGTAATAGCACTGAATCCCCACCTCCAGGCGAAGAGGGCCAATCGTCACAGCAAAAAACGTCATCAAAATTAAGCAGGATAAACAGATGATTTGGAAGTATGTGAGTTAAGGAAAGTACAGCTAAAAGGGCAGGAATCTGCTGCCCCGGGTGTGAGAAGGGGAAACAAAGCAGTCTACCATTTCACATTATGAATCTTGTACTATGACTTTAAAAAGTTATCTAAATATGGGCACGTGGGTGACTCAGTCAGTTAAGTAGCTGCCTTTAGCTCAGGTCATGATCCCAGGGTCCTGGGATCCAGTCCCAAATTGGGCTCCCTGCTCAGCGGGGAGCCTGCTTCTCCCTCTCCTCCTTGCTTGTGCTTTCTGTCACTATCTCTGTCTCTCTCTCAAAAAAATAAATAAAATCTTTTTAAAAAAAGTTATCGAAATACATTAGTTGTTTCAAACTACTCTGTTAAAGAAAGGCAAAATAAGATGTAGAAAATTTCTAAGGCATTACAGTTGAGGAGAGGTGCAGTGATGACCACTTTGGGGTTGCAAGATATATTCTAGCCTTGCCAAAAGTAGCAAGGCAAATGTAAATATTCATACAATTGTCTCATCAATGCCAAACCTCCCCCCAGATCCTGAGTATTAACCCTGGCTCTGTGATGGGCTTCAATCTAACCCAAGTCTCATTTCTTTCTTGGCTCCATAAAATAAATAAATAAATAAATAAATAAATAAATAAATAAATAAATAAATAAATAGATAAATAAATGTAGCATAGTGGGGCATGATGATGAGCCATGAATTTTGAAAACTGAAAAATAGTTTTGCACATCTAAACTCAATGACAGCATTCCTACTGATTGCCCATATCCAATGTCAAAATACTTGCAGATTTACTCTCAAGAAGGCTTGCCTGGGAGTTTTACTTTACAGTGACTAAGGAGCCTCATGAATTCCAGAAAACCCTTAACCACATGCAATCTTCTCAAGCCCCTTTCATTCAGTTCATGGATGTTGGCATCAATTGAACAATATTCTGACCTTTTTTAAAGGGCAAATATAATACTACATCAGCTTGGTTAGCTGAACTTTAGACTCCTCTGAATTGGAGAGTATTTGGGAGCTCCTGGGTAGATTTCATATATAATGTCATGGCAGAATTAATGATTCATTTCTTGTAGGAATTACAAAGCTTTCCTTTAAAAACAAGTTGAAATATATATCATTTAAACTTGAGTATTTAAACCTATTGTTGAATCAGCAGCCCTCAGGATAAGTGGAAGTATACTGAAAAGAAAACAATGATTGGATCAAGAAAAATATGCAAGATCAAAGGCATATTGTTCACAATTTTAGAGAAAGAACAAGAGTGGCTTTAGGCAGAAATGGAAAGTGGTTAGCCCTTACCAGCAATCTAAAATACATTTTTGGGACCCTTCACTGGTTTTGTTCTACCCTCTCTGGCCAATATCTGTGTCCTATCCCTGGTACCCCTGACTTTTTCCTAAAGCATATTTTCCCTCATTGAAACATATTCTTTTAAGTATCTTATCCCATAGGTCTCTCAGCATTGCAAAGTGAAATCCAACCATTCTGATAAACTAACTCATAATTACAATCCATATCTCAATCATGCTTTACCGTTCACAGGATATTAAGTCATTCAATCCTCACAATAAAACAGTGAAACCACAATAAATCTGTTCATCTTAAAGTTGATGTTAGTAATGTATACACAACTCTAATTATATTATCTGACATACTATAAGTACTTAACATATAGTAGCTAATTTAATTTAATTTTCTCATCTTCCATGACACATCAGGGAGAAAAGGAACTGGGTATTTAAGAGAGAAAAGTTTTTCCCTCTTCGTATGCAAAGAAAATAATATGTAGCCTAAAATATGTTAAAACGAGGTACTGTCTGTTCAAATCAGATGCAAAACAGTTTCAATGATCATTATTAGTTAACATATTTATTGACACTCTTGTATAAGGTACCTTAAGATGAATAGAACAAATAAATAAATAATAACCATCTGTAGTGCCAGTAAGCTTATAGCCTAGTCAGGGAGTCAACAAAAAGTAAAAAACAGAAGATAAAAGAACACATCCCTTAATGACTACTTCCTTGATGAATGAGTGGAAGAGGAAATAAGTTAGTTCAAGAGAAGCTAGCGTAAACTCAAGTGGCATGGGAGGTGTGCATGAAGACATAGAGGCTTAGAAGGAACTTGCAGCAGCTCTATTCTCGACCAGCTCCCAGGAGTTGGGGTGACATATGAACTGGATTGGGGCAAGGAGGTTATCTATATGGTTTTACCTCTGATGCTGGGGAGCCCCTCCTCTGAACTGAGTCATCAAAGCCCACTTTCTTTATATACCTCTCCAGCATTTGAATGAGCAACAGCTTTGTTCCGGAAGCTGGGATGTTCCTGGCCATACTGCCAACTGCAGAAGGACCAGGAAAAGAAGCTGTGCAAGCCTCTCCAGCCAAGAGATGGTAGCTGCTGACTTGTATCTGTGAAAACCTGACTTACCGTTGTCTAATAGTTGGCGGAGAGAAAGGAATCCTCGAATCATCTGCTGAATCACCACAAAGCTAGTTTCACACTAAGGCTCCTCTCCAAAGGAGGAGAGATGGCCTCTGACTACAGATAGCTTCCATGTTAGGTTTATAAGACTAAGACTAAAAGGAAAAATAAAAATATTGCTACAAAGTAGGGATAAAATCAGATCTTGCTCTGTGGCCAAGTCGGGTTTGAAATTAGATAAGTCCCTTCTGGTCTGTTTACTCATTTATAAAGTGAGGGGTTGAGTAAGGTTGTCTTGAGCAACTTTGACTATCTTAAAGTCTTTTAATAAACCAAATTGTGAGCTAAAATAGTACAAGGAATATTTGGCAGCAAGAGTTAAAGAAGATAAAAATGTATACATTATAACTAAGAATATTTAAGCTCTTAGGACTTTCTGCTATTAAAAGCGTTCAGTCCCATTTCTCCTGAAGGTAGCTAGTGAGTGGGTGTATAAAAAGCTGGAAAGACATGACTATATTTATTAATTACCTGCTTTGAGAATTCACTTCCATATTTTGGCTATTGCCTAAATTCATCCCAATTGACTAGTATAAATTGCACCCACGCTCACCCTCTAAGAGATCTTTCCATCTTCTACCCTAGTCACACGTGTGTACAAAAGCAGTCTCAGAGGCTGTATCCGTGGGCTGCAGGGAGCAGAGACATGCTGGAGGTCACTGAGACAAGCTTCCTAGTCTTACCAGCTGGTCCACAGTTTACCCAGCTTCCCAAACTCAAACCTTAAACTCCATTAAAGTCTAAACTACTGACTGAGGACAGAATGAAATCACAATCCAGGAAAGCTCACAGAAGGGAGGGGGAGGGAAAGGAACTGCCATTTTTTGGACAGAGCAACCAACCACCCCTTTCTCCTAGTTGTGAAACTGAAGAGAAAGACAAGGTAATGAAATATGGACCTGTAGGTCTCAATAAAAACAAGAGTTAAACTATGTTTTATTGACCAGTTGTAACTTACAGTAACCCACCTGCTCTCCCAGGGTTTTATTTTGCTCCTTCATCTCTGATGACTCTGTAGGATGCAGTCAGTGCTCTTCCAATGTTTCTTACTCCCACTCTCATCCTGGCCTCAACGTGAAGACCCTAGCAGCCTTGGTGGCTGGACCAAGTGTAACATAAAGTGGCATGAGCAAGCTAGTATGCCATGTGGTTCTGAGTTATTCATCTTGGCACAGTCCTGCCTGAAGATGCCCTTTTAAGACTCATGGTACAGGGGATGCAGGAGAGAAAGAACCAATGCATCTGAGCAGCTACAGAGTGCCAAGTACTATCCAGGTACTTTATAAAGATAAAAATCTAATAAAATTTCTAATCACTCTGGTTTTTTAAAATTATTGCTACGTTTTCCTTCTCCTGAAAGGAGATGCTCAGAAAAGTTCAGTAACACTGACAGAACCCAAATACTACCACCTAAGTGTATTTCTCAAAACCTAGGGATCATACTAAGAGAGAATTGGTAACCATAAATAATCTTAAGTCAAGGACTCGTTACATTCATTCTTAGTATCATAGTGACTCTATTTCATCTGTCCACAGCTCTTCCAGAATAATAGCTGCAATAGTAAAGATGGGGCACTTTCTATCCAAAGAGATGTAAACTAAATATAAAGAGACCTAGACCAATAACTTAGCCAATCTCAACAGTCCAATAAGTGCCACGCTACTTGCAAGCCCTTTTCTCCTCTTTTGCATACAAGGCAGGCTACACAGGCAGAATG
This sequence comes from Ursus maritimus, assembly GCF_017311325.1. Taxonomy (NCBI): domain Eukaryota; kingdom Metazoa; phylum Chordata; class Mammalia; order Carnivora; family Ursidae; genus Ursus; species Ursus maritimus. The sequence continues at coordinate 33,010,849 of NW_024424230.1, forward strand.
TGTGTACTTGAGAGCTCTTCCCCACATGGTGCAGTTGAAGAGGATTTCTCCTATGGTTGCTCCTCAACCCAATCATAAATAAACACTCTCATGAGGCAGAAACCATCTCTTGACAGACTTACTGAACATATCTTCTAGAAATATGAAAAAGATGTCATGAAGAATGGCCCCTCTTGGCAAAGAATCAGAAAAAGACAGTATGTTTACATGGAACCATTAGATATAGTGCAATTTTCATTTAAATCTTTCAGTTAAAATATACTACAAAAATAATACAGTATTGTACTCTGATGTTTTTGCAAAAAAAAAAACAACAACAACAACAACAACAAACCACCAACAACAACAAAAATGCCCTTCACAGGGCCATGTTTGAAATATCCCAAATCTATACTTCTAACCATGTCCAGAATGTGTCATGTCTGCCAACCTGGCATCAAACGGTGATTCATTGAAATGTGTTGGAAATTTGATTTGCGTGGGAGTCAAATAGAAATCAGATTGGCCCCATTCCTTATATCTATATCTCTCTATATACATTTGGCTTTGACATTCATCAAATTACTCTGTCCTAACAAAGCTTTCTTGCACAAAGTAATCTCAAGCGACAGTGCATAGCAATGTGTATAATATGAAAGGAGTTGAATGGCTAAGTAGTCAGCTTGACAGTATCGCTGAAATCTTTTATTGCATATATTAGAGAGTTAAACATTGCAATCTGCTTTTCCTGTGAGACCCAATAAGTAAGGAAAAAGCCAGGTTTACTCAGGATTAGGCTGGTTTTCCTTTGTTTTCTTTCCAAAATAGAAAAAGTCTTGATTAGCTTATAGAAGGCAAAATTTGCATGTCTATGCTTAGAGGGGTGAGATTTTCCTGCTAGAAATCCATTTTCAGAAGGAGCCTCTTGAGCTAGATATTTCATCCCACTCCTCGGTCTCCTAAATTAAAAACAACTTTATTTTCATTTCTGACTTTGTAAATGGGAATTTTATCCACTTCGTGAGAATGACTCATATATGAATCACACACTTCAGGGAACTGCTGAATCGAAAAGTCTTTTTGTTTGTTGTTTGTTTATCTCACTTCAAAAGCAGCTCTTGTGCTCAACCCAGCTCTCCTGGACATGTCGGCCTCGACACACTCTGATAATCTGATGAATATAAATTATAACAATGCCAATAACAATGACAATGGAGAATGAAGAGGAGAAAAGAGCTGCCAGTTCTCCAATGGCCACTGACAGTCTCTGACCAGAACATCAGTGTGCTGGAAAAAAAAATGTGTATATATATATATACACATATACATATACACTTATACATACATACAAATGAAATGTTCCATGACTTATGCCACTTCCTCATATTTGGATGGAGTTTGTTCTTTGGGGAAGGCTACATTAACTCTTCTAGCATTTCTATAATTGCCTAGAAACTTGACGAATTTCCTAAAAGTAACACACTTTTAAGCAAATCCTGATTTAAGGTACTCTGATTTCTCCATTGTTGTTGTTTTTCTTTTCTACGAATAAAAATAAACGACATCCTTACATTATCATGTGAACCACTGTAGCCAGAGGAATCGATGTATGTTAGTTAACAAACCTTGCTCAGTACTTACAAGATACCAGGACACCCTGTGTTCTAAGCCTTTACCAACTATGACTCATTTAATCCTTATGAAGCCATTATAGGAGAAGTGATTACTATCCTCCTGTGAGGAATCTAGGGTAAAGGGGTTAAATAGCTTTTCCAAGTCCACATGGGTAGGCAGTCACAGAATCTCACCTGAACACAGATACTTGGTTCTAGAATCCGTTTTAACCACTTCTGCTATGCTTGGAAACTAAGAAGCCATAGTAAGAAATTAAATATAAAGAATAAGCATAGATTGGCCAGAAATATGATCTTAGAGACTAATAAATGAGCCTCCTGAAGAGCATGTCCTCCACCATCTTTCCCATTATTTGAAATTATACTGTTAAATATTTATTGTGGAATTATAACATTTTAGAGTTAAAGGACTGGTGAGAATTTACCCATTTTATTGGCAGATAAATTGAGAACTACAGCAGTCGAGCAACTTATTTAAGATGACAGGACAAATGAATTGTAGAACTGGAACCCTATTCCTATGCTTTGCATTCTTAGGAGAAATGTCCCAAAGGAATCAGGAAGGACTAAATTAAATCTTAACAATCATATATTTAAGTGGAATAGTTCTAGCAACTTTATACGTGCTAAGATTGTCTTTCCACCTAAATCATTCATAGATAGTACATACTGCCAAAGCTAATCACATATTTTAACAATAAAAAATTATTAAGACATATTTGATTATGCTCTAGAATAAATGGTTCGTAAGCAGAATAAATAAATACTTCAAAAGACAACTCTACTTCTAGATAGGAGCTCTGGGAATTTATGGAAGACTTTCTAATGATATTTCATGCATTTTGTGTTTTAGATGTTGTAAGTATTTAACTCATAATTAAAACAAGGCACTGTAAATGACAAGTTAGTAGGAAAAATATTCTGAGAAAGTAAAAAAAAAAAAAAAGTGACAAGTTGATAAATCAAAAAATGTGACCCAGAGATGAAAATAATCAGTTTTTTTCTCTTCATTTTAAACTGACTTTAGATTTGTAGAAAAGTTGCAAAAATAATAAAACAGTGCTTATGTACCTCACCCAGCTTCCTCTAATGTTAACACCATAGGTAAATATAGAAGCATCAAAACCAGGAATTAACACTGGCACAATGCTAGTAATGAAACTATCCCCCTTATTCGGATTTCATAATTTTTTCATGTTCATGTTTGTGTTCTTTGCATTTAGAAGTTATTTCTTGTTGGTCACCTCTAATCTATAACATTTCTTCAGTATTTCCTTTTCTTTCAATGTTATTGACACTTGAAGAATATTTGTCAATTGCTGTGTAGAATATCCCTAAGTTAGGGTTTAATATGTTCTCATGATTAGACTGAAATTATGTATTTTTTGCAAGAAAATCACAGAAATGATACTGTGTTCTCAGTTCATCATACCAAGGGGTTCACAATAGCATTTGTCTTACTTTTGGTGACATTAACTTTAATCACTTGGTTTCTCCTGAGTTTCTGCACTATAAAGATACAAACTTTGCCTTTCTAATTAACAAATATTTGGAGGTAGATACTTTGAGAATATACAAGTGCTTTGAGAATATACAAGAAATATATGTATTTCTCCTCAAGCTTTCACCCACTAATATGAGCATCCATCAAGGGACTTTGTCTGCAAACATCCATTGCTCTGCTATTTAGTTAATGCTGATTTTCTTCTACATTTACTAACAGAAAAATTTAGATAAACAGAATTAACAGATTAACAGGAAATCTATAAGAAGGAATGATCTCTTCTCTCCCACTTATTTGATTATTTATATTAAAACAAATTCATAACTATTTTATTCTATGGGTTAAAATTCAGTTATTTGTTGTCCAAACTGTTCCAGCTTTGGCCATTAGTGGCTCCTTCAAGTTGGTTTCTATATTGTTTAAATAAGTGCCTATTCTTTCTTGAGAACTTCCTTACTTTCTAGTACTACAAGATACTCCAGGCTTACCTTGAATTGCTCTGCCCAAGATCTGGAATCAACCACTTCTCCAAAGAGAACTCATTTCTTTTTATCGGAGACTGGTGTTCAGGAAGCAAGATGTATGTTAGCTGTGCTCACTGCTTTTAGGGTATAATTGACTCTAAGCATTGCCAGGAGACATATAAAACATGTATATATACACATACATGCATATACATGTAATAAATATATTTATTTATTGTAAATAAATGTAATAAATATGTAATATATATACACATATGTAATAAATATATATGCATGTATATGTATATATACACATATATGTATGTGTATGTATTTATACATATATATGTATGTATGTATATGTATATATACATGTTTTATATGTCTCCTGGCAACCCTTAGAGTCAATATATACATATATGTATACTAACCCCATGCATATGCACACATTTCTCTCTCTCTCTCTCTCTCTGTACACACGCATACACATATACACACACAGACCACACGGGCAGATGTATCTGTATCTATATACATATATACATAGATATATCTATCTATATGCATACATATCTACATAGCTGCATCTATATTATAGAAATGACTACAGATATATGTCTATGTCTTTATCCTTACTGGTATCTGTGTCTGTACCGATATCTATCACTATGCATTCATGCTTATACCTTGGATTCTAAACCAATATCACAAGGTTTCTTTTAACCCCTTTGTTCATTTTTTGTAACTTCTTTCTCCAACAGAAAAAAACTCATTCTCATTAGCTTTGATGTATTTATTTGTTCAATTGTACTGTACACATTAGTGTCATGATTGTTAATCTATATTCCCATAAGAAACACAGTTAGTGATTAAATACTTACCTTTATGTACAGTTCATCTTGCCTTTATCCTTACAGCATCTGATCAGGAGTTTATACTGCCGTTGCCTACAGCCCAGCACTACCACCACATTCTGGTTAGAGTTATTTATTTGGAGATATATGAAATTGAGATAACTCTGCTTCTAAGAGTAACAGCTATTAAAAAAGATGTAATCAGAGAAGTCTCAGGTACTCCTCATCTCTGCGGTGTCAGTTGCATCCTCCCTTTTGCTTCTTTCCACCCCTTTTGCTCCCATCCCCCCTGGAGGTAGCCAGTTTCTTTATTGTTTGCTTTATCTTTCTTGTACTGCTGTTTTATGAGTGAGTATATCGCTTTTCCTACAGAAATAACAGTATATTATTTTATGCTTCTCCCCCCAATTATAAACATGTCCTAGAACTCACTCAAATATCTGGTTCACAGAGATCTTCAATTTTGTTTTTTTTTTTACAGTGGTGTAGTACTCCATGGTGTGAATATATCACAATTATTCAACCATTCTCTAATGTATGGACATAGGGACATTTAGGTTGGTTACAATATCTTGTAATCAATTGCAAATGATGCTGCAAGGAAAATCTTCATACATATATATTTTCATATTTGCAAAAGTATATATTCAGAGATAGCTAAAAATGGGTTTTCTGGGCCAAAACCTGAGTGCATATTACGTTCTATTACTTATCATCAAATTGCCTCCCGAAAGGCTATATCAATTGGTGTACCAAACAGACATAACGAAGAGTACCTGTTCCCTTCAGCTTTGCCAACCAAATGTGCTGTCTTGTTTTTAATTTCTGTCAGATGGATGTCAAAGAAATGGTATCTGTATTATTTTAAATACATTTCTCTAACTATAACAACGAACATTTATATCATGAGCCCCAGGGTCAATTTCATCTCTTTTTTTTCTGAATTATCTGTTCGTGTCTTTTTTCTCATTTTCCTGTTTGGTTTTGGTTATCTGTTTTTCAATTTTATGTAAGTTTTATATAGTGGGGACATTGGCTCTCTATAGATGATATATATTGTGAATATTTTACCCCCGTCTGTCATTTGATTTTTTACTTGTTGATGGTATCTTTTGTCATTCACGGTTTTATTTCATAAGTTCAAATTTATCGAATTTTTTCTTTTATCATCTTTGATTTTCAGTCATAGAAAGCATTTTCCTGAACATAATTAAAAAGGAATGTACTGACATTTTATAATACTACTTTAATGGCTTCTTTTTATACATTAGATCTCTAATCAACATGGAACTGAATTTCACATAAAGTATAAGATTTGGATCTAATTTTAGTTTTTTCCAATTGGCTACTCAGTTGTCCCAGCATTGTTATTAGAAAGTTCCCTTTATCTGAATGATTTGAAGTGACATCTTTGTCACACAATAAATCTCCATATGTAGTTGGGGCTAGTATCAGACCTTTCATTCTATTTATTGGTCTGTATGTCTATTCATGTACCAGTGTCATGTGACTTAATTAGAGGCTTAATAATATGTTTTAATGTCTAAAAAGGCTATTCAAACCTTGTAGTTAGCCAAATGGCGGCCCCAAAAAATATATGACCATATCCTAATCCCCAGAACCTGTGACTATTACCTTCTATGAACAAAGACTGAATACAGCCTTACTTGACAAAAGTCATAATTAAATTAAGGATATTGAGGGGAGGAGCTTACACTGGGTTATCTGAGTGGCCCTAAATGATATTACAGTATTTTTATAAGAAAGCAACAGAGGGATTTGTAAGATAGACACAGAGGAGAAGGTAATATGAAGAAAAAGCAGAGAGAGATGCTACCAAAAGCCAAAGAATTCTGACAGCCAACAGACACCGTATGATTCAAGGATCTGATTTTCTCTTGAAACTTCCTGGAGAGTACATTCCTGTTGGTACATTGATTTCAATCTTCTGTCCTCCAGAACTGTGAAATAATAAATTTCTGTTGTTTTGTTTTAAGCCATCTAGTTTTAGGCAATTTTTTATAGTAGTTTTGAGAAACTAATATACCCCCCATAGTTTTCTTTCCAGTGCTTTCCTAGCTATTCTTCTATATTTGTTTTTCCAATATAAACTTTAATATCAATTTTCCCATAAGATGGCTTATTGGTATTTTTAACTGAAATTGCATGGATTTTACAAATTAATTAGAAAGAACTGACATCTTTATAATGTTGAGTCATCCTATCCTAAAACAAACACAACTTTTGTGTTTTAGAATTTTTAAAATTGTTCTTTGTATCGACTTGTGCATTTTCACTAATTTTATTTCTAAGTGTTTAATCTCTTTTGTTTCTATTGTAAAATGGGTTTATGTCATACTTGTATATAACAAAAAAATTGCAAAGTTTTCAAATATTAAATTTTTATTCAAGGAATTATAAAATAATTAAAATTATTATGCCTAAATATATAAATTATAAGCTTGAAAATATTTGCAGCAAAGAAAAAAGCCGCAAGGAATGACAAAGCAAACAAATATACCTTCTAAAAATGTTAGATGTGAAAGCAAAATGATATATTTAACAGACAGACTTAATAGCAATATTAAATACAGCTAAAGACAGAATTAGTGTAAAGTCATGAAATGAAGTAAAGACCTGGAGATGTTTTTCAGAATGTAGTGTGGGGACATGAAAGTGAGATATGAGAGAAAGCCTAAGTGATATGGAGCGTGAATGTCTAAAATGTGTGTAACTGATGGATTAATAAGAAATAAAATCATTAAGAATATAGATTTTAACAGGCTTGGTCTTAAGGAGAATTACTTATCTATATAAATATTCACACACATATATATCATAAATGCATGTACATATACATGTGTATATAATGTATACCCACATACATGTGTGCATGTGTATATGGATATAAAATTATTTCTGGTTGATAGGTGAAGTGTCTTATACAACATTTATGTATGTGTGACATATATATATTACATACATGGCATATATATGACATTTTACCATACAGCTAGAAAGTAATTTTTACCCGGCATATATGGAAAATTTGCCAAAAAAATCATGCACTCTAACAAAGGCAAATTTTAACATACTCTATGCACAATGAAGCTAAGTTTAAACTGCACACAAAAGGAAAATTTACATATGCTTGAATATTAAGAAATATATGTTCAGATTTTCAGTGTCTGGTTCAACATTTAAAGATCTTGGGAGCCATCATTCCCATCCTTAAAACAAGAAAAAGCTGGAAAAACTGAATATTAACAAGTCTCCTCAGACCCCTCAGAGAACTGAAGCCACAGGGCAAACTGCCATCCCACAATCTAGAGAAAAGCTGCCTTCAGAGAAGTACTGGATCTGAGGATTTGCTTACCTAGAGCAAAAATGGCCAGACGTCATAAGCTGGTAGACACTTAACTAGCAATTCTGAGGAATCACTGGAGCCTGAGTGTGAACTAACATGAAAGAAATTCCCAGACACTATACAATTCTAGTGGCCCCACACTTTCACAGGCTTCTTCTCCTAGAAACCCATCAAGCTTGCTTAGGTAGGATCCAAAGAAAATGTGACCCTGACAGGAAAAGAGGAAGAGAAGCCATTGCAAAACAATCTCCACCCCCAGACTTTTCTCCCAGACAAAGACTTCATCTCCAGGAGAAAGGACTTTACCAGAGGGCAATACTAAAATCTCACCAGCGGAAGGAAACACTGCCACACTCCAGTCATGCTTTACCCGTCTTATCACGAACATATCTCTTTAAATCTTACAAAAATTATTTGGTATAGGATAAAAGGATTCTCTCCTCAACTCATTTTATGATGCTTAAGTGACCTTGATATGAAAAGTTATGATAAAGACAAAATGAGGACAGATAACATAGGCCAATTTTAATCTTACATCTTGGTGCAAAACTATTAACAAAACATTAACACCTACAATCCAACAACGTATGAAAAGAAAAGTTCCCGATATCCAATTTGGATGTTGTTTAGAAATGTCAGAGAAGTTTAACATTAAGAAATCAGTTTAATTGTGTCATCAAAGAAACAAAGTAACAAAAACCCCTGAGGTACAGGGTCCAGATTTGCTTAGATTCATCTCTCTTTAGTGATTAAAACTTTGGTACTGTTCAAAAACATGTCTGATTCTCTCTTCCCTGAAATGGTAATATAAAACCTTTAATGGGTTGGGGCGCCTGGGTGGCTCAGTTGGTTAAGCTTCTGACTCTTGGTTTCGGCTCAGGTCATGATCTCATGGGTTGCTCAACAGGGAGTCGGCTTGAGCATTCGCTCTCCCTCTGCCCCTCCCTTTATTTGCTGGCATGCACGTGCATGTGTGTGACTGCTCTCTCTTTCTCTAAAATAAATAAATGGATCTTTATTTAAAAAAATAACTTTAGTGGGTTAACAACAACAAAAAGCACTGTTTGCAAAACTAATTAAAATGCAGATTCCAGGGCTCCACTCACAGAAATTCTGATTTAGTGGATGGGGGATTGGTGGAGAAACTTAACGATTTTCACTAGTACTTTACCTAATCTTTACATTTTCTAAAAACTTTAGGCTGTTGTGTAGAAATGCAGTTGACTTTTGTGTATTGACCTCATATACTGCCACCTAACCAAATTCCTAGCATTTTTAATTTTGCTAAGGACACTGAGGTATTTTCTATTTAGACAATTAAATGATGTAAAATAACAAAAGTAGTATTTCCACCTTTTCAAGGACTATGGTTTTCTGTTTCTTGTCTTACTGTGCTGGCTAGTGTCTCCATACAATGTTGAAGTAATGATAGATGCTATTTTTATCTTCTTCCCTATTTTATTTTATTTTTTATTTATTTTTGTTTTTTTTTTAAGATTTTATTTATTCATTTGACAGAGAGAGAGACAGCCAGCGAGAGAGGGAACACAAGCAGGGGGAGTGGGAGAGGAAGAAGCGGGCTCTCAGTGGAGGAGCCTGATGCGGGGCTTGATCCCAGAACCCTGGGATCACGCCCTGAGCTGAAGGCAGACACTTAACAGCTGCACCACCCAGGCGCCCCTTCTTCCCTATTTTAAAGTATATGTTTACAAGTTTTCCCCCTTTAAGATGTTTGGAGTTTTTATAGATAAACTTTTTTTGAACCAACTTAAGGAAATTTTCATCTAATCATACTTTTCTAAAAGTTTTTAATCATGAATTTATGCTGAATCTATTAAATGATTTCCTTCAGTATTTACTGTGAAAATCTTATAGTTTCCTACTAGTGGTTTTAAAAAAAAAAGTTTTCGACTTAATTTTAAGGAAACTGCCTAAAGAAAAATATTTCTATTAGACTCCTTAGAGTTTAGGCAGCCCCAAAATGTCTTCTTGAATATGTTTCACCAGTTTACCAGACATGCCTAGAAAAGTCTTAATCCCTGCAGAGGACAGAGAATAGATTAAGCTCAACTGGGACTGAACCTAAATACACGAGATTTAAGCAGTTTTTTAGGAGGGGGCACTCTTTTCAAATAATAACTACAGTACATTTTTTGGATTCTCTGTGGCTTGGTACATATAGGAAAAATCATTATTTACGACTGAGAAAACCTGGGTGTTAGTTTTGGCTCCACTGCTGGCTTGATCCCATTTAACCTCATCGTTTCCCAGTTTACTTTAACTTGATTAAAGGGAAGTAATCGTAGTCATCCTATTCATAGTATCACTCAACTGATTAACCCCAATAATGATTATGACAGCTCTAAATGTATAACATGCAGCAGTAATTTAAATAATTTGTTTGGACAATGGGGAGAGGAAACACTGGTGAACCTGAGAAAACAGGTGAGGCAGGGGGTGAGGTGGGGAGATTAGAGGAAGTGCAAGTTGAAGGACAGAAAATAACCACAAATCCAGGGCCAGAGGTGAATTAGTCCACCTATTTTTTTTTTTTTTTTAATTGCTGGTGGTAGAATTACTGCTTCAGGAGAATTTTCGTCATACTCCTTCCTTTATTCACATCAGCATCTTCCCCATCATTCTCCAGATGTTCAATTAAGCCATAGGTAGAAGGAACTCCAGCCAGGATGCTTCCCAGACATAAAATACAAAGGCAACCCCAGCTTCTCAAAAATTAAATCACTGAGAACTCCTGAAAGTCAGGAGTTTCAATAAACTCACAGGCAGCTCAACCAATTTCAGTGATGGAGGTATTGTTTTGGAGATTGACATGTAGCTTATAAGTATTAGGTGAAAGGAACAAAAAAAAATCTTTATTAAAAAAAGGAATTAATGAAAAACTAATTAAAGTTTTATAGGAAACTTTCCCCTCAGCTGGAACTGCCAGTATTCAGACCTAGAGACAAAACAGTATGAAGGGGCTTTCAGGAAGCAATAAAAGATGTGATCAGGGGACAGATCAATAGGATACAGGATCAAGCCCCTGAATCCAGCTCAAGCCTCTGGTAACTGTGAGGAGCATGTGTCCCTTGTTCGTGGGAACAGAGGGAGGGCATGGACTGGAGTAGTTTGCATGGTTTATTAAGTCCATCTCTGATCAACCTTCCATAATAGTTTGTACCACCTCATCCACTGAAAAGAGAAAGTGTTCCCTCTGCTTAACATTTTCAGCTGCCAGTTTTGTTATATGCCTATCATCTACCCTCTCTTTACTTGAAAGTCACATACAATACACCTATAGGTACCTAGCGGAGAAACTATGTGGGTTCATTTACTAACTCATGAATTCATTCATTCAATAAATATATTCAGAAGCATTATGCTAGCTGCTAAACAATGCCCCACAAAGGCAGACACGGTGTCTGCTACAAGGAAAACCTGTATTTGAAAATGAAGTCAGATAACAAAGAAAAGCTTTAAAAAAATGAAACCTTGTTGAAATAACTCTATGCTTATGGTAGACACTTTTCTTTGGTCAGCACCATTTCCAATCTCAGTGCCCTTCTCCTTTGCTCACCTCCCACATTTAGGAATATAAAATCATATACCCTGTCTTCCAACCTCTTTGCAGCTAAAAGAGGTATGAGACTGAACTCCTTGTAAGAACCTAAAAGAATATATGTCTGAGGCTCTTTAATTTCTTGATAAGAAGAAAAGAAACAAGAGGAAGCTTCCTGGTCCTACCTCTTTCCCCCTTCCTCTACCTTAAATATCAAGTTATACTGAAGGTGAGTCAGCCAGTATATGATGTTGGGCCAACCAATAATGTCAAGAGTAATTGTGATCTGGATAGCAGAGCAAAAAAATAAAGAGTGGCTTTGTTTTTATTGTCATTGAACAGGTAACCAAATGCCAGCCGATTTTTTGTTATGAAATCAAACCTATTTCTTGATAATATTGGTAGTTTGTTGTTTGTTTGCTATTAACAGCTGAAAATTGGGAATATACTCTCGAGTGACATAGATTTTCATGCTGGCTACTTTGAAGAGGACTTGTCTTCTTTGAATGAATATATTCATTTTGCTTAAAACAATCAGTCTCATTACATTATAAGCTTAGCCTCAAATCCCAATATCCCTTTTACCAAAACAGTACCATGTTTGCAATTACTGACTCCATACCAGTGAACAAAGACTCTCTGCCCTCCAAAATAAACATTTTTGTAAGTTTTATTAAAATTATAACAAATTAAACAAGTCCTTATTTTTACGCCTTTTCTTTTGGTGGTCCATGGAAATTTGAAATCGTTTTTTTCCATTTCTTAGAAATGCCCTGGAGGTGCATTTCTCTATGGCACTGCCCCTAATGAATCAAAAGGCTAAATTCTGTTTAGAAGTGCAAGGCAGCCAATTATGAATAAAAGTATCCCCTTTCTTTGTGTGCAGAAGAGAAAAAGGAAAAAAAAAAAAAAAAAAAACTTCATCCAGTACTCAGCCCTGTACTTATTAGTATTAGTTCCAGACCCAGTGGTAAGTCAAGTATTTTGAGATGCTAGTCCATGAATAATAATGTCATCGAAGCACAATAATTAATAAAACAGGAGAATGCTCCCTGAAGAGGAGACACAGTATTGCAAGGGGAGAGAAGACCTCGCCTTTCAAATGCGTCTGATACGGATGCTTGAACTTTGATTTCTAAAGGTGGGGGCGAGGTAAAATGAATTATACTTCATTAGCAATGTGGAGGGAGACACAGCCTCTAGTCTCTAGAGAAGCAGCCTTTAATTGTTAAACTCCCAGCACTCTCTGGTGGATGGCAAAGCCAGATTCTCTGTCCTGATTTTACTGAACACAGGTAGCATTTTTTTCATGATTGGTTATAGTTTTCTTCTCCTGTCTGTCATCATTATTGATACTATTTATTAAATTCTGCAGCACTGCTTATACATAGAACAAAGGGCTTTGCGAACAAGGTACCAGCTGATAAGCACACGCCCATCTGTTACCTGCTAGCACTCAACTTCAATTCTGGTTAGGCAGCATCTCCAATCAAGTTATCTCACTCAGCCTCAATACCTTATCCAGAAAATGGAAAGGCACAGTGTCTTATTTGCTTACGCTTAGTGTTATGTGAGGAACAGAGTTCCCTGTGTTTGTATTCATCACATTTCATTACCAAATAGATTTTAGGCAGCCTGTAAAATACATGATAAAATAAGTGTTGGGTTTAGGAACAATAAAATAAAAATAAACATCTAAAGAAGCCAAGGTGAAAAGTAACAAATGACACAGAAAAAAAAAAGACACAATGTATAAAATTGGAATTCTGAAATATGTACAATGAGAATCTGCAAAACTTCTGGAAAAACATGATAAATTTATCTCTGCACTACTAGTAGGAAAGCAGGAAAGGTGAAGAGTAATATCATACTGGATGGAGAATTTGAAAATGAAATAAGACAGTCAGTCCACCTCTCAAGAACCTAGGTAGAATCAAAAGGAGCAACTATGATTTCCTCATAAGATACTGCTGTGCTGGCTTCAATACATAAAAACAATAAAAATTAAAAATAAAAGTATGATATGGACCTTAAAATAAAAGCAACAGTAAGTGATCACAAGAATTTTAGAATGAAAAAAAATTTCCAAGTAAACCGATTTGGTCTTAGAATAATCTCAAGTATGTACCCAGAAAATCTGTATTTTTTTAAGAAATAACTTCTTGGCGAATCCTTGGTAAATTTTATGCAAACTTTATCCCTCAGTAATTAAATGAATAAATTATTCTATGCTATGTAGATTTGAGACATAAGCCTAATACATTTTGGAGGAAATTTAACAGAAAGTTTGATTTGGGTTTTTCAGTATTTAATCTCAAGCTGTTCTTTCAGGACAGGAAACTGATATTATAAGGAATCATTCTTCCAGATGATTTTAGTTGATGACAGTAATACTGTATCATCAGTTTGGATGGGAACAATTAACGCTTTCGATAGCTTGATAAAAGGAAGGAAGGAAAACAGAGGCTTAGTATGTATGCAGTAGATGCATTACACATCAAGACAGTCATTTTAACGATGCCATTTTGATGCAGGAAACTTTGATATTTATAATAATATCATTGCTCCAAAAATACAGCAACCTTTATTGTTATCATTACCGAACAACAGTCATAATAGAAACTTCAATCCAATTCTGACTCATTCTCCATCCCAGAGCCTCAGCCCATCTTTGATCCCACCCCACAATGACCTACCACATAGCCTTTAAATTCTCCTTCCACAGAGCTGCTAAATCCATTTATACCTATTCGCTCTTATTTGAACATGTCAGGATCTCTCACACCTCCTTTCCACATGCTACTCATATGACTGTCTTCAGTGCTTTTCCTGTCAAGTTGGCCACCTTTGCTAACCTTCTCAAGTGCATCTGTTACTTTCTCAGTGAAGTCTCTGGCATTTCCTTGTGCTCCCATAGCACTTTGTTTATATGGCTTTGAAGGTTCTAAAATCTTACATCGTAATTGCTTGTATACTGTATCTCCAGTATGCGTTCCTCACTTTAATGTTAGCGACACTAAGTAATTAATTTTTGAATGTGCAGAACCAAACAGAAACCATACCACATGACTGGTGCTCCAAGGTTTTTATAAAAATAAAAGAATGAATCAATCAATCAAACGAAAGTCAGCGAGATATTTTTAAGGAATGACAAGAATCAACTTTCCCATAAGAAAGAGCTGCAGGTGGACTTGGAGACTTGTGTGGGAGAAACCCAGGAGAGGCCTGCTGGAGCTCCTAAAATCCTATAGCTGGCCTCCTGCACTCCAGTCTATTTTAGGCCCTGACCAGGGGCAGTCTTTCAATGAAAGATGGCACATTTCATTTACTTAAACCACTGGACACCTAATGAGTAATAAGGATTTCTCATTTTGAAACCAACACTTATCTTATTGCAGTATAAGAAACCTGAGGCATCACTGGAATTGGACAGGTATAACTACAGGGGAAATGATAACCTTCTAATGAGAATGAGTGTATATGATTGAACATAATGAAATGTTTTTAGGTGCAGTCAGTAAAAAGACATTGTAGAAAATACAGTTCAATGATATGGTACAATAAAACATCGTGGTTCCAAACATTAACCAACTTCCCTCGAAGTGAAGACATCTCCACTGGATGACTGGCCTTGAATTAGGCCATCCGTATAATGCACAGTGACATAAATTGCCATTACAAGCAAATGAACATTTACAAAGTGGGACGTAGGGGAATAGTCACAAAGCTGGAAGGCTAGGTCTGGGAACTTCGTATCTAATGGAGATGCTTTTCATAAAAAGGCAGTGGGACTATAAGGGATCACTGACACTTCTAAAAATGGATGTTAATAGTAACAATGTATTTATGTGTGCCACTATTGATTTTAACATATTTATATTCTCAGAAGAAACCATGCTATTAAAAATAATTAAATCACAGCACTTGACATTTTGGGGGAATTTACATTTTTCAAAATAATAGATATGTATTATTATCTCCATTATCAATAATTAAGATTTTCATTTTAATGCCTGAAAGTCATTTCATGTTTATAACAAAATTTACTTAACCATTTGGAAGGATGCTTTGGATGAGTTGTCTTTTTGGGAGAAAGATACTCCAAAATAAATCCAGCCTCTTCCATTAAATGGAGTTCTGTCACCACCCCATACATCAAAGTGGAGGTGGCATGCAGAGGAATTTTTAAAACTCCCTTACATTTGTGTAATGTCTATCGGGCAATTATGACTTTACTTCATTAATGTATGTTAGCTCATGTAATCAAGCTAACCTGATATCTTTTTGGAGGAGGAAACCTGAACTCAGAGAGGTTAAAAAACTAGCCCAAGATCGCAGAGCTGCTATGTATGTAGCCCATCCAACCTTTGCACACTGGTTCTTCTGGCTTTAAACCCGATGTTCTTTCCATTATTACATTCTGTACCTACATGCTCTAGTGAGATTAAAACTGTTCTCCTGTGTGAGAACAAGGGAACATGCATGCCATTCCTCACATCTATTCTCTCCACTGCCAGACAAGTCTCAGAACATAAAACACAGGACCAAAGAAGAGAACAAATATCAAGCCAGGTGTCTCCAATTCCTCTAACAATGTCTGGAAGCAACACAGGCTTTCCTCCCAAAGTGATGTGTGTGTCAATCCTCTTCTTAGCATCTCCTGTAAGAGGCACAGCTTGGAGACTCTCCTGCCCAGCTTGGGTAAAATCTCACATTCCTTTATTGCCATAACTCCAGGGAGGCAACAACAGTTAGTCTAGCTGGCCAGGTACCGCCTGCCTACGTCTGAGTGTAGTCAAATATCCACTATTTCCTTTTCTTTACATTCTCCAGTTTCTTTTCTTTTCTTTCTTTCTTTCTTCTTTTTTTTCCCCTCGTTATTCCCTCCTCGGCTCCTCCCAGCTCCCTCCTTTTTTTTTTTTTTTTATTATATTATGCTAGTCACCATACAGTACATCCCTAGTTTTTGATGTAAAGTTCCATGATTCATTACTCGCGTATAACACCCAGTGCACCATGCAATACGTGCCCTCCTTAATACTCATCACTAGCCTATCCCATTCCCCCACCCCCCTCCCCTCTGAAGCCCTCAGTTTGTTTCCCAGAGTCCATAGTCTGTCATGGTTCATTCCCCCTTCTGTTTACCTCCCCTTTCTTCTTCCCTTTCTTCTCCTACCGATCTTTCTACTTCTTATCTAATCACCAGGATGTCAAGTGGGGGAGTACTAGCCTCTGGTTAGTCACTCAAGGTCCTTTATTACTGTTTATGTCTTTATATCTTATGTCTCTAGATAAACAGTTTTGTCTGAGCATATCAACTTCATAATTGTTATCACATAAATCTTATACTTTTCCATCCTCTTGCTTTTTCAAGGATTTTATGTCCACCTATCCAAATTCCATCCATCTTTTAACTCCAGAATAATACTCCAGCTAGCTTTGAGATTACAGACTGCTCAGGACACATTCAGTTCTACTTTTTTGATTATGTCTTCCCGGTGTCTGGAAATTATTATAATTTTTTCTATATATTATGGCATACTAATCAGTTCAGGTTGCCATAACAAAATACTATAGACTGGGTGGCTTAAACAACAAAAATTAATTTTCTCACAGTTCTGCAGGTTGGACGTCTGAGGCCAGGGTGCCTGGATGGTCAGGTTCTGGTGAGAGCAATCTTCCTGGCTTGCAGATGGCCGCCTTCCTGCTGTATCTTAGAGAGAGATACAGAGATTGAGAGCTTTGGTATCTCTTATTTTTCTTTTAAGGTAACTAGTTTTATTAGATCAAGGCTCTATCCTTAGGACCTCACCTAACCTGAATCTCCTCCTTAAAGGCCTTATCTCCAGTAGTCACATGAAGCCATAAACCATGGCTTCAGCATATAAATGGGGGGGGGGGTGCACACTGTTCAATTCATAGCAGATGCTTACTATTTCATGCATACCTGTCTGGTAAATTCTGTGGGCAGAACTTCTTTGAACCCTCCTAAACAGTAAGCATACCAATCAACACTCTTTAATTCAAGCTAAAAAGTAGCTTCAAAACATCACATTGTACAAGTAAATGTTCATAATGGAGGCCATTGGTGCTAATCCTAGCTCACATTCAATAAATGTCTTTTAGTGTTTGATGTTGCTAATTCTTAAAGTAGACACATGGGTGTGTGTTCACTTCCACATGT
Source organism: Ursus maritimus (assembly GCF_017311325.1). Classification (NCBI taxonomy): domain Eukaryota; kingdom Metazoa; phylum Chordata; class Mammalia; order Carnivora; family Ursidae; genus Ursus; species Ursus maritimus. The sequence continues at coordinate 33,028,394 of NW_024424230.1, forward strand.
GCTCTGGCATTTTTAGGCCTATTGACAGGATAGGAAGTGGCAGGAGGACTGTCTTTGTGTGTGTGTGTGTGTGTGTGTGTGTGTGTGTGTGTGTGTGTGTTACACAATCACACGCCCCTGCCTGAACAGTTTAACATAAATGCAAATAAACTGATTGATTGACAAGAAGAGTCCTTGATTAAATACTACAGGGGAGTGAAACTATAATGTAAACACCTATTTTTGATAATTCAAATAATGCTCTTCTAACCAAAATACATGAAATGAATCCAAATTGTAATTCTGATAACCTCTATAATTTCAACCTAACCAGGAAGATGGAAAAAAAAAAGAAAGAAAGAGAAAGAGAAAGAGAAAGAGAAAGAAAGGAAAAGAAAAGAAAAGAAAAGAAAAGAAAAGAAAAGAAAAGAAAAGAAAAGAAAAGGAACCTATGTCTCTCTAAACTCCCGTAAGCTGCAAAGGAAATTATTCACTGAGGATAAGAGAAGAAAGCTGTCTTTCAAGAACAGCACCACAAAATATTATGCAGTCAAGTAGACCAGGCAAATATAAGACAGGTAGCATTCAACACCAGCTCTTACTCATATTTAAAGGGGAACTAGGTCAAAACTAAGATCGCCGGCTCTAAGACAAAGGATTTCAATTTTCAGAAAGTGTTCTGAAAAGAAATTAAAAAGAAAGATAATGTTATCAACTGAGATTCTGGCATCTTTGTTGGGCCCTAAAGATAGTCTCTAAATCTCCACCATGTGTTGCACTAAAGGGGATTTTGATTCCATATGACCAGATCACCAGATCTACCACCTCACCAAAAGCGACAGGGTCAGGTCTGTGCGAGAAGAGGAGGAAACCAGTTCATTAACACAGAAAACAAGGGAAATTTCTGAGAGATCTCTGCTGTCATACAGGTGAAATGATTAACCCTCCATCTCAGACTCAATACTACTTTTTTATTTTTCCACCAAAGAAAAAGTGCCTAGCAGGTGGGAGACACACTCCAGTAGTCCTCAAAATATGAGCTAAGAAAAAGAGTCACATTGGTTAAAAAAAAGCTGCTCAATCAAATGGAGTCATGAGTTTCCCAACTGAATAGGCAAACAGATTTACTTTTATTTCAAAATAAAATGAACCTCTACTCTAGGTTCTTTAGTGACTTGAACGATTTGACAAGACTTTTTAATTACAACTTTCTCAGGAAAATGTAAATGTATAATGATCCCTAACACCAAGAAGCAAATCTATCTAACCAGCATGGCCTTTCTGAGTACCTATTTGTGATTCCTCCTGGCTCAGGCACTGCATGACGACACCAAGAACAGAAGGAGGAAGCAGCTATTACCCTCAGATTGCTTATTATACAGCTATAGGTGAAGCTCTGAACTGGTCAAAGTGTAACTACTGTTACATTGAAAAAGGAATGAATATCTAGACCAACATGCCCTTAAAAGACAGTGAGAAAAAGGAAATCATGACTTATGAGCCATGAAGGCATAAAGGAGTGCTTAATAATGGATAAAGAAGAGGTTTGGCCTGGACACCAGACTGTGGCTTGATCCTGCCTAGGAGCAGAGGGAGAACTCCTGGATATGGAGCACAGTACAAGGTAACTTTGTTTTGCGTATAGGATTAGCCCACGCTGGAAGAGGAGTTTATGTTATGTAGGTGAGGAGCAAGATCTACAGTTGGCACCTGTTGCTAATGTGAAGAACATTTTAAGGCTCTGAGTAAAAATTCAAATTTCAATGCTATAATTGAGAGACAAGGAGACTGTCATTAGTAAGTATTTACAAGGAGGATGGGTTAATTTTATCTCACAGTGGGGATGGTAAAGTGAAGCGATTAAGAACAGATTCTGGAGTTAGCCATAACTTCGTTTTAACCTCAATCCTACCTCTTCTCACAGTGAAATCCTTAGTTACTTAATCTTACTAAACCTCAATTGCCTAATATGTAACCTGGGACTAATAGCCACCATATTTTTTAGGGGGTAGGGTGAAAACGTATCTACAGAGGCAGACCTGCTGTGAAGATCATAAAGCTAATGCAAGGGTCCCTCATTTTCTCCATGACCCTGGGAGAAGCCCCAGAAATTTTGTATCTGTAATGTTGCATCTACTTAATCAAAGTAGTCTTCCCAATTTGTGTAAGTTTCAGGCCTCACAAAATGTGGCTCTACCTCTATGTATATAAACTATCTAGCATATAAGTTTATGCAGAAAGTAATAATTACATATTAAAATTACAGTGTTCTTCTCAGTATCACTTTACTATTTCCATCCTCTCCCTAAGAAACCCAGAGTGATTCCTAGCCGTAGATGATGTAGCTAAATGACGTGCTAAATTCTTCTGTCGTCCTGGAAAATAACATAACCTCTTCTTTGTGAGGAATCATATTAAGTTACCCATTCTCTAGCATTTTCTTTTAAACAGATTTAGAATAAATTTAGAAAAAAAAAGGATTATCAAAAGATCTGTGAATTAAAAAAAATAAGCAAGAATTTTAATCAGTCTTCCTAGATGTAAGAAGACATTATAAGAGGACACTGTTGCTTAATCCAGGAAAGCAGTGGTCTAAGAGACCAGGAGAAAGGAGACTTCCTCAGTCATAGGTTAAAACCAATGGGACATCTTGAGGACTGAATAAAAGAGGAAGGTACAATGCAAGGAAAAAGATAAACAAGAATGAGTCTTGGGATACTAGTTCAAATTGCTGGGGTGGGGTCTAGCAATCTGGTGATTAATAAGTCCCGAGTGATTTTCATCCACACTAAAGTTTGATAACATCAAATGAAAGGAATTGTGCCCAACCAGTTAGGTTGGCCTGTGTAGAGAAAAAGAGAATTTGGAGATGTGACCCCAAAGCAGAATGAAAAGGAGGCCAACATAAAGTGGTGCCACAAACCTAAGAGATCAACGTTCAAATAAGGAGGTTGAGTCTGAACAAGTGTCAAATGGACTGAAAGGTCAGAACTTACAGACTGAAAAAATGTTCCTTTGTTTTAGCACTTTGGGGAACATTGTTGATTCCAAGAGGAAACATTTAATGAAGTGCTTAGAATACAAGTTAGACTGTGGTAGGTTGATAGCAATGACATACAGACCATAAATGTCTAAGTAGTTAAACACATGGCTTCAAAAGAAATAGGAAGTTGATAATGAAAGGGAAGTACTGAGTCAAGGAAGAGGAGGGTATTCCCCCACCCTTAAACTATAAAGAATTTAAGTAAATTAATATACTGAGAGAAGAAACTGAGGAAAGGGGTTTGGACTCCAGGAAAGAAGACCATCGTGGTTTAAAAAGAGGTAATGTAGGAGAGATTTTAGGAAGTTTGTCCAATACACTAGACGTTGAATGACTTAAGAAGAGACATATAAAACAATTATATATCTATATATATCACACAAATATGCACATACACACATTTATATATGTAGCTATAAAAGTTTTCTCAGCTGATGGAGAAATACTGGCCTTTCCTATCAAGGATATATGTTCACAGTTTCTATCTCTTCTATATCCTGCAACAAGTATCAAGATTAAGGTTAATCTACTAATTTGAGTAATTACATAGCACTATTGGAAGATTCTCTGAAATCACTTATATGTCCCAGCAAGATCATCTTACCTACTCATCCAAATGGCAGGTAAAAGTCCTCTAAATTCAAATAATTTCTGAGATAACATAGTAAGGAATAGAAGCCACTTATCACTTTCATGAGCAGTTTTCATTTCTGCTTCTCTCTCCCCAGTGGCCCAAATCATTGGACTGGAACAGGATGATGGGGGTGGGGTATAAATAACCAAGGTATAGGTTTTATTTCTAGCTTCTTAAGTTTATGAAGTCTTGACTTCAGAAGTGCTGCCATGCAGGCAAAAGGTGGAACTTTTTTCCAGCCAGTTGTGACTCTACTCCTTTATTTAAGTCCTCTTTTCACAGCCCCATCGGCCCCAGGTGCCATCCATCTTCAGCCAGAAAGATTGCTTTATTACCACATTCATCAATTTGTACTCTGGGCTCGAGTTAGAAGTGACTTGGAAAGACAAAACTGTTACCTTAGTAATTGAATATGAAAGTCTTATTAGGATCCACTTTCACTAATCTGATATGAAAGTCACTAATGCGATATGACTTTAACACTGTATAAGCAACAATAAATTCTGATATGATATGAATATTAATACAATGCAATGGGATACTGCTAATATGTTAATGTGGTAAGATATTACTAACAAGATACAAGGATCTTGATTGAAAAAATTAATATTACCTCACCATAATTTTCTGGAACTACAGTCACCATGTTCCAAGATAGCTCTTGTCTAGATTTTAAGAATAAATCATTTTGAGTAAAAGACAGAATGAAAGTTAAGATTATCTTGATGTTCCAAGTTAAGAAATGTTTGTGAATATGGTAAACAATTACTGATTGCACTGTTCTTATTCTAATTATTCGCATCTATGATTGAGTTACATAAATTATGTGAAATGCAAGTTAGACAACAGGTCAGACATCAGTATGCACTTACCTATACTCTGGGAGGAAAAGATAAGAAAAAGTGGGAAAACATGAGCTCTGAGTATATACAATAACAAACAGGCATACACCTGTTATTCATTCAAATATTTCCTCTGCATTATCCTTCCATTTTCAATCCTTTTGTATTCCCCCCTAAAGCAGTACAGTTCTGGGCTCATATCTGTTATATGATTTCTACTCCAAAAAAAATCATTCAGGGGCAAGTTAGTGAACATATCATCATAAATCAGGACATATGACCTTCGTTTTGCTCTAAGTTTTGACAAGTTTTAGTGCCTTAAATCTGTTACTAACAACATGTCTCAGAACTCATCATGACAAATGTCAGGATATCAGGGCTGAAAGTAGCTGGTATAGATATCTAGAGAGTGGCCAAAATCTCCATGATTCAGCTCAATCTTTTGGGATTATGCAATGTTGACCATAGATTTCACCTATAAAGTCTAATAAATTAAGATACACATTAGCATATCTTATTAGAAATATATAAACATCAAATAAAGGGCTTTTGTTATATAATATCTAACACTCAAATAAATTAGTGTAAAATCTTGCCACTCCAGGTCTATATAAAATTTCACAATTTAGGATGGCTGGACCAATCATTCTCACTTCTTTTTTTTTTTTTTTTTAAGATTTTATTTGTCAGAGAGAGAGAGAAGATAGTGCACAAGCAGGAGGAGTGGCAGGCAGAGGGGGAAGCAGGCTCCCTGCTGAGCAAGGTGCCCAATGCGGGACTCAATCCCAGGACCTTGGGATCATGACCTGAGCAGAAGGCAGATGCTTAACCGACTGAGACACTCAGAAGTCCCAATCATTCCCACTTCTAAATTAGTTAATTCTACTTGTACACTTTTGTAACAAGAAAAAATAACCATAGATTCATATAAATGAACTCAGCAGAGGGCTGGGAGTGAGATGACTGGTACACAGTAAGTATATTTGGAGGTTACTGATGTTATTTAATAAGTGATGCATAATAGGGAAAGTCAGTTTTAAACCCAAAGATGTGGTAGGCTGATAAAAAATTGGGTATTCTGGTTGGTTGTGACATTTATTGTTGGCACAAGGTAGAAAGTAAGTTGAATTCACATATAATTTTGTGAACTCTTTGGCAAATCAAAAATGTTAACAACACAAGTTTTCTCCATCTATCTCCATACCAAAAAATGTGGACCTCCAAAGTTAGGCTACACTAACAAATGCTTTCCTTTCATGCATGCATCATCTGGATATATATAGGTAATAACTACATGATGACAACAAATATTCACATTTCATTAGCAACAGAAAAAAAAGTAATAATAGGGGAAAAATTTGTAACCTTTTTTAATTGGAAGAAAGGACTGAGTGGTTAAGAGGACTAAGTTAATCGATTATTTACCCATTATTACCATGGAGTGTTTAGAACTGATTAGCAGTGATGGCAAATTCTACCATATCAACTCTTAACATATTTCTCTAAAACAATTATCAAAAGTAAAATGTTAATATCATGTTCAATCTGGACAACAGGATATCTCTTCTTCAAAAGCTAACCATTTTTGCTAATGAGTATAAATTAAAAAAAAAATAGAAAGTTTCCCCAGCAGAAAATGGATAGACATATCTCTTGCTATTACCCTTAACATCAGTAACTAAATGGAACAAGAGATTCTGATGGATGTTAAACCTCCAGAAGTTGTTTCCATTCTAGGGAAATACAGACGAACCAAAATCAAAACCAAACAAATGTCCTGTCACTTACCATTTTAATATTCTCTTTTGTAAGTAGGTATTCAAGTCTCCTGCCATTTTTCTATTAGCTGTACATAATTTTCTTTATTATCTTAATAGTTTTTGGATATATATATGTGTGTGTGTGTGTATAATATATATATATATTATAATTTTTTTTCAGTTTTATGTGCTTCCAATATCTTTTCCCACAGTACAACTTGAATCCCACTCATTTAATGTTTCATAAATAGATATTCTTAAAGTCACTCTGCACAAAAAAGTGAATAGGCTTGTTGTTAATTTGATTATCTGTGTGCTGCTCAGTATGTAGAAATACCACTATATTTCGTATATTAGCCTTGCATCCAGCAACCTTGCTAAACTCATTTCTAATTCCAATAGATGAGCTATAGAATTTATCTGATTTTTTTTTAGCTTATACAATGATATCGCTCAACTTCACAAATCATCAGGGAAACGCAAATCAGAACCACAATTAGATACCACTTCCAGTAGGCAGGCTCCTCAAAAAGTTAAATATAGAACTAGTGTATGATCCAACAATCCCACTTCTGGATATATAGCCAAAAGAAATGAATTCATGATGTTGAAGAGATATCTGTATTCTTATGTTCACTGCAACATTACCGCTGCATTAATGTTCATTCAACATTACTCACATATGGAAAAAACCTAAATGTCCATCAACAGATTAATGTGTAAAGAAGATGTAGGGGGAAAAAATGTGTGTGTGTGTGTGTGTGTGTGTGTGTGTATATATATATATATATTATTCAGCCATGAGAAAGAGGAAATACTGTCATTTGCAACAACATGGAAAAACCTCAAGGGTACTGCACTATGTAAAATAAGTCAGACAAAGAAAGACAAATACTGTTTGATATCACTATAATTGTATGTATAATCTAAAAAAGCCAACTCATGGAGTTACTAGAGGTTGGGACGTGAGGGGAAATGGGGAGGTGTGGATCAAAGGGTACAAACTTTCAGTTACAATATGAATATGCTTTGGGAAGCTAATGCACAACATGATCATTATACTTAATACTTTATAGTTAACAATATGTATTATATACTTTAAAGTTGCTAAGAAAGTAGATCTTAAATGTTCTCACCAGAAAAAAGAAATGGTAGGGGCACTTGGGTGGCTCAGTTGGTTAAGCATCTAACTCTTGATTTTGGCTCAGGTCATGATCTCAGGGTCCTGAGACGAAGCCCCACTTCGGGCTCCACTCTCTGCAGGGAGTCTGCTTCTCTTCCTCTCCCTCTCTCCCTCCCCTCTGCTTGCATACTTTTTCTCTCTAAAATAAATAAATACATCTTTAAAAACAAAAAAAGAAATCGTAATTTATGTGATATGATGAAGGTGCTAGCTAACTCTATGGTGGTAATCATTTCACAGTATATTAAGTGTAGCAAATCAAAATACTGTACACCTTAAACTTACATAATGTTATATGTCAATTATATCTCAATAAAGGTGGGAGACGGAGAAAAATCTTAAAAATATATGCATTTGACTATATAAAACTTCCCTTGATCACTGATTTAACTGTACCCTGAAAATTCCAGTACATAATATTTCATTATCATTCAGCTTAAAATGGTTTCTGGTATTCATTCTTAGTTACTCATTGATTTTTGTGGACACTTCAATGTATATGCCTTATTTTCTCAATATATCTAATTATCTCTTTGATGTTCATTTCCAGCTTAATTTTATTATGACAGAGAACATATTGTATATGATTTCAGCCCCTCAGATTTTTTTGAGATTTGGTTTATGAATAATTTAATGTATTGGGATTTTACCAGGAATTCTACCCATGATGAGTTTTACATGCCAACTGTTAATGTTTTGATTGTGTATCCTCCCATGAATGTCAAAAGCACTTCTCAAACTCTCTGCTGCTTCCCCTAAAATTGGCAAGCATTTTCTCTAGTGGAAAATTGTGGTCCAAATACCTGGGTAAGGTCTAGTGATACTTAACTATCTTGTAATTTAAGTATATCATAAAATATAAAATCTATACAAATAACAAGATAGTAAAGAATCTCCCTCTACATTATTATAATATATAATATGTATACATATATGTAAGATACCTATGTAAAATTTCTAGATTTTTATTTTTTTCTAAATGTGAGTAATGGCCCATATTACCTACTCTAATGATAACGGTTCCTTTATAGCTCTTGATGATCTTATTTGTATACTTTCTCTTTAACCTTCTGTGAAACTTTCTTGAAAAATTACTTAGCAAGACTGCATATTATTAATTTTCGTGTCTTCTGTGCCCATCTTTTATATCATGACATCTACTGAGTACTTAACTTTTATTGTTTTGTTTTTTATCAATTACGTTTTTTCATACAAGCTCTCTAATTAGTTCTATTTTCTTGAACCCATTTTTTTAGATGAAACATTATCCACAATCCCTGCGAGAACATTGTGTCTAGTATTCACTGACTTTTTCATTGGCTATAATATATTTTATTTGTGGCAGTGTGTTTGCATTCTTTCATGAATTATAGTGAGCCTTGATTTTGTCACCACTTTTGTAGTGGAGATACCTTGCACATCTATTTGCTTACATCTTTGGATCAGGCTGCCCTCTTGGGGAAATTGTTCAGAGGTCCCCCTTGCCTTCTATTCTTTAATGTATTCAGAAGGAATCAGAAAGGGAAAGAACAGATTAAACTCAATATTAATGGTATGGGTGTCCATTAATTTCCCACAAAACATCACCAGCACCTGGAGAGCTACTCTGTCATCAAAGATCCTGGACTGAATACTGCCTCCAGCAGACAATCAGTCCAGTTACTACTCACAGCACTTAGAGCAGTAGGAGTGATCGGTGACCAGCATGTCTGACTACTATCACTCTGGCACCTACACTCATCACAGTGTTTGCTGCTTTGGTTCCTCTCTTGCTCCAAGCTCCACCACTCAGGAAACAGATCACTTCATGTCTCTGATCTAGGTGCTTCTCCTGCTGGCCAAGGGCTGTGGCTTCCCCTCTTGTCCTATCCTCTGCTTTTCTCCATTCAAATATCCTACATGGTTTCCACTCCTCTAAGATTACTATACCAATTCTAGTGTGTTTTAGATTTAATTTTCTTTTTATTAATCTTTTTTACTATTTCTATAAATGTAGCATGAGGTAAAGATTTTTCAGGATAGACACAGCATGTTATTTTGAAATGAAAATGTTCTCCAGACGAGAATGATTTAAAGAGGTGAAAATAACAAGGGTGCTTCAGAGTGGACCAGAATGCCCAAGAAGCATAGCCCTTGACAGTCACTGCAATGGGAGACACTGAAAAATAAGGGTCAATATATGGACTCAAAGCACCAGGGGAATGGAGAGAAAATGCTGAGAGGAAGTGCAGAGTGGAGAAGGTAGAAAACTCATGCTAGCAGAATTTTTTCTGACCAGAGAAGACCTGACAAACATGTTTTATCCCTGAAGGTGAGAAACAGGTTAACATGTCCTTAAGTTTTTTTTTCCTTTAACATAGCTTTAATTTCATCTATAGATGATATCCCAGCTTGGGAATACTGAAATTGATAGAATTTGGTTATACATTAGCAGAAGGACTGGTCAGGAAAACCGAGATGGCTCACCAAAACTTAAACTGCTTAGTCTAAAGAAAGGCAGCAATTCTCAAAGCATTTACTGACCCACATCTCTGTCAGCCATGACTACAGACTCCCATGAACTCCAATACATTAATGTTTCATTGCCCCAGTTAGCAATTAAGTAGTGAGTTGTGAATTTTTACCACATGGAAGGCACTAAGTTAGGCATTTTTGAGTATAAAAAGTGAACAAGTTGTAGTCTCTGTATTCAAGAAGCTTGCAACAAAGAAACAAACAAAAACAAAAGGAAGCTTGCAATCTTGTGGGAGAGATTAAAAAGAGTTATGCAATTGCAATACAGAATCACAGTGGTAATTCTGACAAAAATGAGAAAGAGTTTACAGTACTATAGTTCAGAAGACTGGGGGATTATGTCTAGAAATCAGGTTTGGAAGTGGAACAGTATAAGGAAAAATACCTTAAATAAAGGCAAAATACAAGGAAAGCATTGGATGTCTTTAGGGCACCATAGTTTGTTGACTCAAACACAAAATTCCTTAAAGGGCACAAGTGTGATAGATTTTAATGCAGTTCAAGGTCATTTCTTAGAGATTTTTAAATACCAGACTGAATACTCCTAGCCTATTCCCTGCTCAGTTTTAAGTCCAGATTTTGGGATCCTTTTGAGGAGAGTGAATATGTGGAGCAAACATTGATCCCACACCCACACCTCCACTCTACTCCTGCCCATGCAAAGTGAGGGGCTAAGGTGAGCATCAACCTATTAATGCATTAATTCTGCTCACTAGATGTCTGGGTTTCTTACTTTTACTCTGTTGTGGAAAGGTCAATGAGAAGATGGAGGCAGAAGATGTCTTCTCAATACTTACAATGGGGAGGAAGTTCTTGTGTGTGGGTTGTTCTAAGAATGAAATCATGTGAAGAAAATAATTGCCTCTTCAGCAGTGAGTTCTGGTGCTACAGGGCAGGCAAGAGCTTTGATGGTTAGATCAGAAAGAGAGAGTATGGTAGCTTGTGGAGGTAGCAGAGTAGTAGAAATTATTATGTTTTCTATTTTTAGATCATAGGTGAGAATTAAGTAGGTACATAAATTAAGAAAAAATGACATAGTTGAAGAGCTAAGCAAATAGAATCAAAAGAGAGAATTTAATGAGGCAAGATTCTGCGCTTGGCCAATAGTGTACAAATCATCATGGTCACAGTAATGGTTGGAGCTCCTGTACTCTTCCCCAGCAATCCCCAGTCCCTGGCATAATAGGCACTTTGCAAAACCTTTAAGTATACCCAGGGATCCATGTCTTCCATGAGAACAACTGCCTAGCAGGAAGTTCATTCACTCCCACATATCAGCCGTCTCACATGCTTCTGTGAAAGTGATCCAAGGACATGGTCTTAGCACCAATATTAAATTAACCAGAAACCATGATTTACACTGTAAAATAACTCAAATCTGAAGTGAAACACTTCTCAACTTTTATTTGTCTTTGAAAGCATTTTTAAATTAAGCCTAAATTAATCATGTAAACCTAGAATTTTTTTTTAAATTATGACAAAATAAGGTTATTATTTTTTAATCTGAATAAGACGAGAAACATAATCATAGTCATAGAGACTTAAATTTAGAGCAGTAGAAAACTTACGTATGTTCTATTAAGGTTCTAATTCGACTCCTTCAAAGACAGATGAGGAAATTGAGGTCAAGAAAATACTAGGATTTTTGTCAGTGTGGTTATTTGCTCAGCCCCAACTTCTGTAAAATAAAATTTCCCTTTGCACACAGGAGAGAATAAGAAGGCAAAAATATTGAGCCAGATGAGTATTTCAGTATTTCTGATTATTATTTCCGTGTAGTCTATGAATGTACCATAATTAGCATTACCTTCTAGAAAGAAAAGATCCATTTCAATAGTACACAATTGTATGGAAAACCTGATTACTGCTTAACATGCAAATAAAATGAGATGTTATAAAATGTCAAGCATTTATAGCTTTGTAAGAACCATGAGAAAGTACAGGAGAAAGAACCTTATGGTTAACAGGCAAGCTCGAAGTATAGCTTCTACTCAAAATAAATTATTATTTCAAACTAAATTAAGAGCTTTATACATCTTATCCTCCCCACAACTATGTGAAGTAGATGCTATTAGTATCCCCAATTAACAGATGAGGAAACTAAGGCCCTAGATGAGGCAATGTGCAAAGTCATGGATCTAGCATGTGGTAGAACTGGAATTTGAGGGAAGATTCTTAGATTCCAGAGCCCACATTTTATTTTATTTTATTTTATTTTATTTATTTTATTTATTTTATTTTATTTTATTTTTTTTTTTTAAGATTTTTAATTTATTTATTCGACAGAGATAGAGACAGCCAGCGAGAGAGGGAACACAAGCAGGGGGAGTGGGAGAGGAAGAAGCAGGCTCATAGTGGAGGAGCCTGATGTGGGGCTCGATCCCATAACGCCGGGATCACGCCCTGAGCCGAAGGCAGACGCTTAACCGCTGTGCCACCCAGGCGCCCCCCCAGAGCCCATATTTTAAACTCAGTACCACGTAGCCTCCAAAAGTTGGTTTAACACTTGGAGAGAAATTGTTTGCCAATGGCCATTTGGTGCTGAGAACACAGGAGTTCTGAAGCTGGATAATAAGACAGAGGAAGGAGTATTAGAGTCTGAAAGAAAAGTTTCCTTAATAAAATCCCCAACATGTCTCTGTCACCCACCAACCATAGTCATGGAAAGCTTATTTATAGAGCAGGATGCTGTCAGTTCAATTAGCTCAGTGCTTACTCTTTGCATTTTCAGCCTGATAACAGGTGATTCATGCAAAGTAGGGCAGTTCCTATTAAGAGTTAGTATACTGTATAGTTAAGTATGCTGTGCCCACTCCAAATTCATGTGTTGAAGCCCTAACTCCAATGTGATGGTACTGGGAGGGTACTTTGGGAGGTAATTAGGTTTCAATGAGGTTTTAAGAGTGGAGCCCCCAAGATGAGGTTAATAACATTATAAGAAGAGGTAATATAAGTTCCTCTCTCCATTATGTGAGGATACAGCAGAAGGTGGCCATCTGCAAGTCAGAAAGAAGTCCCTCATCAAGAGCCAGATCTGCTGTCACTTTGATCTTGGGCTTCCCAGCCTCCAGAACTATGAGAATTAAATGTATTTTGCTTAAGTCATCTATTTTATGGTAGTTTGTTACAGTAGTCAAGCGTACTAAGACAGTGGTTGAATTTCCAAGGAATTTCCAAGGAGTCAAATAAAATAATTGCATTTGAGGATTTATTCGTAAGCCATGAGCAAGTTGCTTAAGCTCTTCATTTACAAAATATGAATACTTATATCTACCACAATAGATTTTATAAAGATTAAATGAGATAAAATTTTTGAAAACACACAACACATAGTCTGCCTGAGGCTGTACCCAGAGATCTTGTTTAAATTTTTATTCTGACAGTGTTTATATTTGTTTGTTTGTTTTTATGTGAAATTCATATTCCACTCTTGGATACATGGAAAGGGCAAAGGGACTCACAACCATTGAAATCTGAGGAGAATATGGAAGAGTGTGAGCATGAGTTGGGTTGGCATCTTCTAGGCACAGCCTTGCAAAGTCATTTGGCAGGAGAAACTGCAAGTTTTATACTTAGAGAAGCCAAGAAGAAAATAGAGATGGAAGTGAAGGAGTCATTGTTACATGTGACCATATGAGAGGAAGATGAAAGCGAGATCACAGGAAATGTAGCAGGCAGTAGTTTGTTAAATATGAAAAGTAACTAATTTTAGTTAGAAACTTTCTTTGGCTGCAATTACATTCATCCGAACTGGTTGTTGATTCAAAGTCAAACGTCTGTAGTGTTAAAATTATTCATGATCTGAAAAAAAAAAAAAATCACCCAGTCTCCTGCCTATATAAATATGTATGGAGGGATGTAGGCTGTTTGTATGCACAATAGGATGGCAATGGCTAAAGCTTTTCTCCTAGTTATCTCCCATAACCACCCACTGCTAAGTCATTTTGTAATGACATGATAGATGAAAAAGTATCAGAGCCAAAATATCAACTTTCTCTGCCAGAGATGTTGTTTTAGATAGTAAAGTGTGAGAAGGGTATACATTATAAAGGTTAGTGCCATATACCCCTCTGCATAGGAATTCTTTCCCTCTTCCAGAAAGAGCTCATAATAATGAAGGGCAGTGGGTACTGAGGGACCTGAAAGTAGGAGTATGAGTCTGTTGAAAAGGATTGGAAAAAACACTAAAGGACATAGACGTCACATGTAATATTTAGCCTTGTTTTTCTCCAGAAAGTATGAGAAATCTGAAAAAAGAACACAAAACGGATATTCTGCCAGAAAAATACAGTCTAACAATCTATACAAGATTGAGCAGATATTATGTGAATGGTGAGCCCTCTATTAGTACCCTGAATGTTAGCCATTCAAATGGCTCCCAGATATGATCTCTTGACATAGAAGCTCCGGAATGATTTTTGCTTCAGGTAAGTAAGAGCACCCTACAATGTAACTCTCTGAAGAACCCCAATGGTGTCCACACTCACTGGCATTCTGAGGACCATTCTTCAGGACGAGGAAAACAAAAGTATAGAGTCGGTCATTGTTGAACTTTTCATTGTAGAACACTAAAAAAATATGAATTTCAAGGTCTAAACTAAAATTTCCTTTCTTAATTTTAATGGGGGGGGGGAAGCAAGCCCAACTACCCATTGCTTTCATTTCTGCTTCTCCATTCTCTGAAGGTAATCACTATTCTGAAGTTAGTATGTCTCTCTCTGTATTTCATTACGTGTGTTTTATAGTTTTCCTTCATATGTATATTTCTATAAATAATATATAGTATTAATTTATTTGTTTTAAAAGTATATGTAAATTTTCTATTTATTTTACTGAATATTTTGTTTTTAAGGTTTATTCATACTGATACAAGTTGATCTAGATCACTTGCATATTGCTTCATTAGAAGAATAATACTAGAAGAAAAAAAAAAGCATAATGATAGATATTTTTCCCTTACCAGATTAATAAACAAAGGACTCTCCCATTTTTTTTCATTATTACATACTGTTACAGTAAATCTGTTTGTATGAATCTCCTTGAACACTATCACAAATAAATATTTTCTAATGTAAGAAACCAGGGAATAGAACATATATATCATAAAGTATAGGCAGTTTTGACTTTTCTGCATTTTATCCAATTATTCTCCAAAATGGTGGTACCAAATTATACTGTCATTTATAATTTATACTTTATATTCCTAATATTTTCTCCCAAAGATGGTTATCATAATTATCTAATTCTGCTCATCTGGTAGGTAAGAAATTCTAAATTTCATTTGATTTGAATCTCCCTTATTACTAGTGAAGCTGAGTGAGATTTTTTTCAATTCTTTGCAGATAGTTATTTTCTTGTTTTTCTTTTTTTTTTTTTCTTAAGATTTTATTTATTTATTTGAGACAGAGAGCACAAGCAGGTGAAGGGGCAGAGGGAGAGGGAGAAGCAGACTCCCTGTTGAGCAGGGAGCCTGAGGCAGGGCTAGATCCCAGGACCCCGGTATTAGGACTTGAGCCAAAGGCAGAAGCTTAATTAACTGAGCCACCCAGGCGCCCCTGCAGATATTTGTTTTCTACAAATTGCCTATTTAAACCCTTCACTCACTTATAAAACACCTTTCTTAGGAGTTTTGGAATACTTTTATGTATTCTGGGTACTAATCATATCAATTAATTGGACAGTCATGTGGGAATATTTTGTTATTGTAATGTAGACAAAACCATCAATCTGTTCTCTTCCAATGTAAGATTTTTTAAGTTTTTATTTAAAATATTACCAAACACGGATATCATTTAAATAAAAAAAAAATGTCCTCCTAGGTTTTCTCTTAAAAATATTTTTTTCATTTTTTTTGTATTTTAATCCATCAGGATGGGATTAAATTTTTCAATTAGGAAAGTCAATTTTTACAACACAATTATTGAATTAATCTATCATTTCCCTACTGATTGACATTTCCCTGCTGACTTGTAATGCCTCCTTTGTCAAATAACGAGTTCCCATTCTATATGTGGTTATGCTTTGGCACTCTTTATTATGTTCTACTATCTAATTATCTACCAAACTCTTCTAATAACTATTGCTTTGTACTAAATCTTTGTGGATTAAGCCCCTAACATTGTTTTTATTTTTTTCAAAATAGTCTTGGCTATATTTTGTCCTTTCCCTTTTCAAGTAAATACAACGATCAGCTTGTCAGAGTCCACTGAAAGGATGTTTTGGACTTTTGATGGAAATTGTGTGCTACTAATGGATTAATTTACAGGAGAATCTCCATCTTTATAATATTAAAAATTTCCATTTATGAACCTGGCATATCTCTCTGGTGATTTTAGTACTATTTGATCTTCTTCAATAACTTTTCAAAATTGTTTTTATAAATTTCTCAAATATATATCTTACTAGATTTATTTTTAGGTACTTCATAGAATCAATTACAGATTGTTACTGCTTTAAAGATTAAAGTACTAATCATCACTGGTACACAGAAACACCACCAATTTTTCTTATATTAATGTTTTTAATTTCAATAATTATGCTATTGCTTATATATTCTTATCTGTTGACTATTTTACACTAATAATTATAGTGTCTTTGAATAATAAATATGTTGTTTCATCTTCAAACTACTTATATAATTTTTATTTTACAAATAACTCTCTTTTTGTACTAGCCAGGTCTTCCAGTTAAAATTAATAGAAGCACTGCAGACTTCAGTTATTCACATCAACTCAAAAACTGCTTGATATAAATCATCTATATATTTACTTTATTTTCGGTCTGATGACCTATCGATTTCTCAGAGAATTATGTTTAAAATCTCCAACTTTAATTTTGGATTTGTCTGTTTTCCCTTATATTTCTGTCAATTTTTGAATAATATACTTTGAGGCTATGTTGTTCAGGACTATATTCCTTATGACTTGAATATTTTAGAAGCATATACAATGAACTTTTTTAACCTACTAATTTTTTTTTTTTTCTTACGAAGTGTTTTGGCTGATATTAAGGAAGTTACACCAGATTGTTTTTGGCTAGTATTTACCAGTACAAATCTTTTAGATTACTTTGAAATTTTATCTTGCTTATTTTTATTTTACATTTCAGTCATATAAATAACATGAAAAAAATTCTTCCTTGGGTTGTAGCAGACAGGTCCTAGTTTTGAATTAGAAAATTTCAATTCTTCCCCAAAGCCCATGACATTGTCTCCTTTCTCTGTAAATAGATTATAATCCAAGACCTGAGCTGGTCCTGGCCCTGTTATTACCACTGCTTTTCTGTTGTTGTTGTTTTGGTAAAGTACTTCTCTTTCTTTTTAAAACTGAGCCACGTGTTAAGTAACTGTTGGTCATGTTTCAGTTTATTTCACTTGACATTCTTGCAGTGGGAGGATATCAGCACTATTTTAGTCCACTATTTTTCTAGAAATTGACCACTCGAGACCCAGTTCCATTTTGAAATTATCCACAGTCTCCTAAATTATACTGACCATCTCTAGTTAGATGTACTGGCTGAAAATTAGTCACTGGGTTAAAAATGAACAATTAAAAGCCTGAGATTATTTTTATCTTATAGCACTTTTATATTTTAAGGCTCTTTTCTTGAGCATACTCTACTTGATGCAGGGAGGCAAAGTAGCTATGATCTGTCTTTTTTTTTTTTTTTTTAAGATTTTATTGTTCATTTATTTGAGAGAGAGAGAGAGAGAGTGAGACAGCACAAGCAAGGGGTGGGGCAGAGGGAGAGGGAGAAACAGACTCTGTACTAAGCAGAGTGCCTGCCAACGAGGGGTTTGATCCCAGGACCCCAGGATCATGACCTGAGCCAAAGGCAGACGCTTAACCGAATGAGCCGCCCAGGTGCCCTTATCTGTCCTATTTTATTAAAAAAAAAATATGGAGGGGCGCCTGGGTGGCACAGCGGTTAAGCGTCTGCCTTCGGTTCGGGGCGTGATCCCGGCGTTCTGGGATCGAGCCCCACATCAGGCTCCTCTGCTGGGAGCCTGCTTCTTCCTCTCCCACCCCCCTGCTTGTGTTCCCTCTCTTGCTGGCTGTCTCTGTCAAGTAAATAAAATCTTAAAAAAAAAAAAAATATGGAAACTTACAAAGGTAGAGGGATAAGATTCAGAAGAGAATCCCCAGTTTCCTCATTTCTTAGTCACAGATCTCATCACTACAGAACACTGCTAGCATACTACACTTCATTGCACATAAGACTGAGCCAAGAGTGTCTATACTGTCTGTACCAACTCTGGAGGCCATGATGCAATGGTGAGTTGGCTTGAAGGTTGAAAACAACATCTCAATCCAGTGAGATACCTCTCCAATGTAGGAGAAATGTCTTTCTGAACTTCTGCGTTTACAGTACAATTAGTTAAGGCTTAATAGTTACTGAACTTTATTGAACTGATTTTATTTTATTTTATTGTCACATATTTGGGAAATTCTCAATTAAAATGTAGTTATAGAAAATATACAAATAGGGGCTCCTGGGTGGCACAGTGGTTAAGCGTCTGCCTTCGGCTCAGGGCGTGATCCCGGCATTCTGGGATCGAGCCCCACATCAGGCTCTTCCGCTATGAGCCTGCTTCTTCCTCTCCCACTCCCCCTGCTTGTGTTCCCTCTCTCGCTGGCTGTCTCTATCTCTGTCGAATAAATAAATAAAATCTTTAAAAAAAAAAAAAGAAAGAAAATACACAAATAAAATGAAATTTAACCTTTCTTTAACCAATTCAACCCCAATAGTATACCTCATTCTAGTCATTAATCAGTCTTAGAAACTTGTAGTATGAAAAATAAAATTAATATTTATCATTGGTAACATGCTTTTAATTTCTTTTAAAGCTTTAGTTTGAATTATTTCATGGTATCATACTAATATCCTTATCTAACAGGGAAGGCAATCAGTGACTAAAGTCATTCTACCATAGTCTGTTCAGGTTCCTGGGCTAAATATTGAGGGATATATATATATATATATATGAATAAAGCATGAGTCTGCCTTCCAGACTCTTAAGATCCATCAACATAAGTTATATTGTAGATATAATGTATGTAAACATATTATTACTTAAGTTTTTAGTTAAAAATCTACTTGAAGACAAAGATAGAATATCACAAATGCCTAATGAAAAGAAAAAGTAATGCTATCCAGATAGAAATGAGAAGGTTTATAGGTGAGCCTATAACTGAACCACTGTTCCCTTTCCTTAAGTGATGAGTAAATTGGTGATGTCCTCATATTACATTAATGATGGCTGAGACAAAACCTAAGGTCTTCTGACTCCTAGAATAATACATCTACTAACATTCTTGTTAATATACTAGAAAAAATAAAATATATAAACATTTAAAGAATTTCTTGGGAAACATGTACATTTCATTTAACATAATATGGCTTAGCCAATATATTTCTGAGTTCTCAACACAGGCATGAGAATCACCTTAAAATGCCTTTGGCTACAAAACATGAATATAGTGCCCACATATAAATCACTGAAATCACACTCTAATTAAATGAGCTTAACAACCAGTATCCATCTTAATTGTAATGTGAAAATGCTGAAGTACATGGCCTCAATGGCAGAAATGTGACTGAGACTTTTCGATGTGTGCAAGAGCCACATGCACCAGCTCTTTGAAGACTGGACTGCATGTATCTCTTCCTAATTCCATATCCAATCATGTCGTATTGAAATTACCCAAGGTTGAAGTATTTACACCATGGAAATCAGTAAAGCTACAAATCCAAGATGTGTTTTGTTTTTTTTACTTTTTATAGAACTGCTTGCTAAGCATTTACCAGCATAGGACTAGGCTTTCTAGCCCTTCAATTAGAAAGAAAGAAAGAAAAAAATTAAAAAAAAAAAAAAAGATCAAATCAAGTTACCCTTTAAGAGCAGTAAGATTATAGTCTGAAGATATATTTTCCCAGCCTTGTGCTACCATAGATAGACCAAATCACCAGCATAATCAAAAGCAGCAAACAAATACCATCAGAGGTTTTCCCATACCCAGCCAGGGCGAAAATGTAATTAGTAAAAAATGCTAGGCGAGAGTATTGTGTGACCAGAACTATTCAATCAGAAAGTGCTGATTGAACATATATAAGCACAATCAAAGCCTTTATTTAAATAGGGGTTACAGTCCTAATAAAACACAAAGGGAAGTAGGGGCATAGGCCTCCTCGACAGGTAATGAAAGAAAAAATTAAACTCATCCAATTACATCTGGGGAAAAATCCATTACCTATAACAGAGAGAGGACTGCCCCAGGAAAATTCAGATGCAAAACTAATAATGAAGGCACACTGTCCTTTCAACAGATTCTAAATGAGCTCTAATTTTCTTATATCCACCATTCCCAAACTATATAAATTTCAACTAAGCAGAAAAAAGTGACATGCTAGCACAATTGTTATTCCAAACAGGCCCAGCTGCTTGCTCACCTTAATTAGACCTAATCCCAAAAGGGAGCCAATCTTTCCTTATTTTCTTCTATAAGCTCACCTGATTTCCCTCAACTTTTCTTTTCTAATAGATTTTGCTGTAACCTTTCAGCAACTGTCATTTTAGATACTCTCCCAGGGATCACAATCGGGCTGGTTCCTTTGCCAAACAGAGCTTGAGCCCATGAGACACAGAGAAGGAAAAACCTGGGGTGCTGAAAGACAGGGGGTCAGTAAGGAAAAGCTGAACTCAGTCACCTTTCATTGAATCCAACGTGTTTGTGTATATGAATGTGTATGTATGTTGATATTTAGAATTCTAGAATGACAGAGCCTAGAGAAGCATCAACATTGTCTTGTCACGCCCTCTACTGAATGGTTTTTAAAGTGGCTTTAAAATAAAATAATAAAAAATAAATCTTAAAGGCACAATCTCCTCAGAGAGCTGAGGTGGTCCCACATGTTGCAAAAGTAGTTACTCCTAAAAGTGTATACTGCGTGGCAGCTCTGCTGCTGTGAGCACTGTCCACTTCTGTTGGGCATTAAACTCCATGAGAACTTGTCTTCATCCCTAATGTGACCATTCCAAATGAGGAAATGTTCCTCAAATATTTGTAAGAATGATTTGGCTTCAAGTCACAGAAACAAAGTCACACTGGATGTTAGATCTGGAAGAGATGTGAGATACGTCAAAAAGAGGAATTTGTTCAAGGTCTCTAGGCTATAAATCAACTCAGTAAATACTTACTGAACAACAGCGTGTATCAGATGATGCGTTTGGTGCTACGAGCTCTATATGAAGCACAAAATGAAGCCCTTTTCTCAAAACAACAGAAATTTTGAGAGAAAGGTGAGACTAAATTTAGACACACAAAACAAAGTATGACTTAGATAATGTGCTGTCCACTGGTTGGCGTGTGGTGGTACTTGCGGATGTAGAGGGGTTCAGAAAAAGGGGAGATGCTGGTGAGCTGCAAAGACTACAGATTTCCTCATAAAGAAGATAAAATTTAATCAGAACTTCAAGGGCTGAGTAATATTTGGGAAACATTTGGGAAGATAAACAGGCAAGGCACTATACAGTAACTAACCTGATAAAACTTGAAAGTGTATGTGAGCATTGCGTGTTCCAGAAGGGTGAAAGAACTTAACAGAGCTTTTTCTGACCATCCAGTCTGCACTGATCTCCCAATGAAGAGCTGATAGTACTTATTGCTCATCTGATTTATATTCTTATATTGCCATTCAAATCTTGAATCTATATTCAACATTTCATGCATATATATCATGTCTTCCCAAATAGCAGCAAACTCCTGAGGGCAAGAGCGGCATATAATCTTCTTTACGTTCCCCACAAATGCATTATGCATTCCCCATATCCCCCAATGCCTTAAATAAGTAGAAATATAAATATAAGCTGCATTGATTAAAGGATAAACACAAGAAGATAAAGGAAAGAAAGGGAAATAAAGGAAGAAAAGGGATGGGAAGGAAGAAAGGAATGTAGTCATCCAGTGAATGACATGAAATTGGAACACACAGTCCAGAAAAAGGAGAGCTTGCTTTCTCCTCTATCCACAAATGCTTTCACCTGCCCTCCTCAAACAGTTTGGCAATAACTTTATCTATCACCCAATATAGCATGAGTTCAATTGCCCAACAGCTATTTTGAAAAAAAAAAAAAAAACAACAATGTGACAAATTAGATACAAATAATTACACATTAAGTGAAAAAGGTAAAATTTAGGAATAAATTTGGCAGTAGGAACCACTTCCCTCTCCCAGCTCCCCCACATCAAAATCTTTAGCAGAAACCCCTATATTTGCTCCCTTTTTTTTTTTGCTGTATTTGAGAAAAGTCTTTATTAAGGAAAACAAAGAAGTTCAGCAATTCCAGATGCCTCCCAGATAGCAAGTTTTTACAAAAGCCGCATCACTTTTAGGCAAACACCTCTATTCTAGTCCCATTAACAAAGATTCTCAAAAACACAGCCACATGTACTTCATTTTCATGTCTTTTATTTTTCTTTTTCCTTCTCCTAGTGTCTCTGCTCTGAGTGCGCAGTAATAACATGCCGTCAGTGTCACCTCTATAAAGGCAGAACTTCAGTTTGGGCAAGTGTAACTATTCCAAGAGTAAGTTGCCAGACAGGCATTCGCTCAAATTAGCTTTAGAAAAAAAAAAAAAAAAAAAAAAAAAAAGTTGTCACATCTGTGTATGTGGGATGTCTTTGGAGTATAGAAAGAAAGAAAGCAGAGACATGTATTCTTTCAAAAATCTGCCACTGCAAATTCCTGCCTCCCGTTCTCATACTTTTGCTTTTTGAAAAAAGAGAAGAGAGGCAGTCTGTGCTTATGTAAGGGTGGAGAGAGGAGTTGGGGGGAAAAAAGAGGAGAGGCAGACAGACAGAAAGAAAGGTAAAGACTGCTATTTTCCTAAGATTCATTAGAAAAAAAAATATCCTGCTACCTGACAATGCAAAATAACAGAGCACTCCTTCCCTCTCCCTATCTACTCCACAAAGGCTTTGGAAGGCAGATGTAGTACTCTCAGAAGGAGTCACCCACCAGGCAGGAAGGGAAGAAGGAGCAACAGTTGGACCACTCATACATATTCATGACATCTGCAACTAAGAGCTTCCTGATTTTAAACTAGCAAATGAACATCCAGGACACACACAGCTCCATCATTTTCAGGATTGTTACAAAGACATAGCAACTGACTGATAATTCATTTATCTTATGTGATCAAAAAAAGAAAGTAGTGCAAAAACTGAGAAATAAGAAGACTCAACTATTATATTCAGGTCACCTCCTCAGCATCCCCACACCTACACATCAAGAGATGTGTAAGGAGTTGGTCCTGTGCTGAATGCAATGATGGTAGATGTGATCCCTGAACTAGAAAGACATGTAATCTAGTTGCAGAGACCAAATGCACATGGAGCAATCAGATATACATAACAAAATAAGCTATAGCACATAATAAATGATCAAACCTAGATGAATGAGATAATAATCATCTTTCAAAGAGGATTTAACACATTACCCCATTCTCCACAACCAATGTTTAAATGATACCAACAACATAAACTTCTATTCTCACGTTTCTTGGAACTCTGATATTCCTGTCTTGTATGATTTAGAAGACAGGCTTACCCAAAATCTATAGGAAGATTCATTCACTCAATAGTCATTAAATGAGCACCTTTTATGTGCAAGGCTCTGAAACATTTTAAGGAGGGCGTGATGTGCGTTCAGAGCACAGTTCTATCATCAAGGAGCTGAAAGTCTGATGAATGATGAAATATACAGCATTTTCTCTCTCTCTCTCTCTCTCTCTCTCTCTCTCTCTCTCTTCTCTTCTCTTCTCTTCTGGGCTGGAATGGAAGAATCTGGGAGAAGATCTGGGGAAGTAGTTTGCAACTGATTCTTGCCCACTGCTACCCACTCCTCCCACCCCAACTACAGTAAAGTAGCAGTGCCTCTTGCAACACTAGCAGAGAATAACACAACTGCTTTTGAAAGGACCTCCCTTGAAGAGCTGAGTTCTACTACTCTGCTTTACTATCATTTCCCTAAGAACCTATCTCTAACCCCCAGACTTTATTATACTCCTCTATTATTCATTTTCATAACTCTGCATTTTCTTTTCATTACCCCAACTATAATTAAATAATCAATAAAGTAATTATTTGTTAAAAGACCATGTACCCTACAATCATGCAAACTCATGGAGAGCAGACTCTTCTGTCACTACCACTAAGCAGAGAGCTTTGAGCAGTCTACTTCCTCAATAAGTATTTACTAATTGAATAGGAAAGCTAAAAAGGACATGTATATAATTAGTTTACAAATTTTTGATAAAGCAGTCATTCAAAAATGCCCCTTAAAAAGTTTACCATTCAATTCATTTGGATTCTTTGTTACACTAAACATTAGGAAAAAATAAACTCGAACTCTCCTTGAGGTGTTCTTAAATACCACAACTACAAATGAAGGGTTCCCAATTTCTAGAATACGGATCTGTCCAAACAGGCTATGATCACATACTTTGATGCCAGATTCTACTTTTACCGCCGCATTTATTCTACTGAATAACTCAGATACTAATGTTGGAAGGAAATTTAGCTTCTTCTCTAAATCCTAAATTTACAAATATGGAAATGAAGATTCCAAGATTATGAGACTTTTTCCCAAAGAGACAGATAATTGGTGATTACCTACATATGTCAGGCTGGTTAACGAACAAGTTGAAACCAAAACATAAACAAAGGAGAATTTACCAATCTCTGAGTTCTCAGGTGCATGGTATTGCTCCAGAACTTATTTTTTTTAAGAGCAAAAGAGATCAGAAAATGAAGAAAACCTTAGATGTCTTCCCTAAGAGCTAACTTTTTGCTGCGTCAGGTTGTTTTCCTTCTCTTCCAAGTTAATCTGAAAGTTTACAGGTCACCCTCCCAAAAAATTATAACGCTCCAGGAAAGAAAGGCTGTTATAATAATACAACATCAGAAAAATGGGGTGATCACCTTCAAGTAAGTTCTGCCTAACTACAGAGAAATATTAGCTCTTTGAAATGTCCTTGATAGGTCAATTCAATTGAAATACTCAATCCATTTGAGAATTAAGACACAATGAGTGAAAGAAAATCTATTTGCAATTTATATTGGTTATAATGTTTTATTTTTAAATTGCTTATTTTTACTTTCTGAAAACATTTTTTAAATTATTCTAAGAAGACAGATTTTCAGGTACTTAAATAAATACTTGGGTTTCTAAGAAGTCTTTGATTTTAGCTATTTATCTCATTTTTTAATGCAACAAATGGCCTTTCCAGATGCAGTACTGGTCTCCTAAACTCAGTATTGCATTCAGAACTTAATGAGGACAGATCAAGGAATGCACCATCTTTGACATATTCAAACACCATACAAAACTATTTGATCCAATTCTTTTACTTTTGTTACAATGTTGCAAATATTTGAACCATGATTCATGAATCAGCAATCCCATCAAGTCAACAAATAAGTCTGCATCATATATACTGTGCCTACTGTCTGCATGGAAGCTTAGAGTCAAATGTGACCACCTTCTCTGAAAACATTAGAAGGTCATTGTGTATACTTCATTTTTCTTTATTCCAACTACCTTTATTTATTTTTACTCACTTATGATTCTTAGATCTTTGGTGGAACTAATATCCAGTTTTGGATACATAAAATTAGTGACTATACAACTCAGATTTTCCTTAGCTAATCCCAGTTTAAAATATTCTGACCCATTTTTTCCTACAAGGTATCAAAATAACTATGGGAGACCACTATTTTATAAATAATTAAATGAATCGTGACGGTAAGCATTATAATTAAAATTTACATTAGCTTCTAAATATCAAAAGTAACAAAAGATGACAGAGAATTATAGACAAAAATATATTGGGTTTTCTCATAAAGATGAGACCTTGTTAGGAAGTACTGTGCATATCCACTAGAAGCAGAAGCATATTTACCTAATGCTGGATCCAAGATCACTTCATGTCTATTTTGGGATGCTCCTGCCATGGGAGCCTAAACATGGCTGTTCCATCCACACAACTGATGAAATACTTACATTACAGGATGCATTTTTATTTCTTCCAATATACGCGGGTCATTAAAAGTCTAACTCTCAATGTTTATATGCCTGAGGGAATTTTAATGTCAACAGATTCACAAATTACGAAAAACAAATCTGTAGTTAGACCATGTGATCTGGTTTGCAGTCTCTAAAATGTGGTCATTTTCTTTGTTCAGAAAATTCCAAAGATAGACACACTTCTGCACTGCATGTTCTAAAGAAAATATAAAGTTTTCTAGAAGAGGAGAAATGATAACAGCAAGAAGACAGATATACAGAGACAGGGACAGTCATGGAGAGATATACGTACATTTATTTACCTCCTTCTCTACACCAACCTGCCAAGGGGAAAACAGGGTCATTTTCTTGTTTTCTACTTAAAAGAAAATATGGCAGCAATATCCAGTGGGCAAGATATTCAAGGGATCCAAGAAAACTTGAATAAAGCTCTACATTCCTCTTCTACTTCACTTACGTTGTACTATAGAGTTTTTATTCTTTTTGTCTTTGTTTTAGGGGCTGTGGGTTTGTTTTGTTGCTGTTTGCTTTGTTTTTTGCGTTTTTTTCTAGATACGACATTTCACTGGACTTAGATCTGAAGTTCCACTAAAAAACAGGCCAATTTTATAAGTTTACAAATACGGAGAGAACAATTTAATCAAAATGTCAAAAATTAAGAAAATAAATCACTTGATAAACCATAAAATAAAGACTAAGAGGATATTAAATCAATTTTTTAACCAAGTGTTTTCTTTTCTTCCTGAAATGTGTAGTTTTTAATAAGTAACCAAGTTAAGTATGGGAGGGAAAAAACTACAAAACAAAACAAAACAAAACAAAAACCTTAAAAAACAAAACAAAAACAAAAACCAAACAGTATTTGTGTCTGCCTGCCTTTTCAAAAAGGAAGCCTGCAGTTTTTCATTTGTATAAATTTCCAAACCTCAGTATTAGATGCAGCAGAAGCCAAGGCAGCAATATGTCCAATGCATCCAGGATGAAATGCATTAGAAATCCATAAAACCAGCACAGTGTCAATTTTGTTTAAATTATTGCCCTTCAGCATCCAAAGTATCAGCTGTACTTAGTAGCACAAAATAGGGTAAAATTTTTATTTCCCTGTGACTCAATGCAACTTTTATTTTGTGCTATGTTCTCACATATCAAGTAAATTGTGTTAGCCATAGGGGGAAATTCTGAGAATCAAAGAGAAATGTATGTTTCATAATCATTACTGGAGAATGGAAGGAAGCATTATGAAGTCGAAGAGCTCTGCTTTGTCTGAGACTTCATAAAATCAAGGTTCTAATTCTAGTTCTCTAATAAACTAGGTCCGAGGCTGGCCTTGAGCAAATCTCTTCACTTCTTGGAGGCATCAGGATCCTTATAAAAAAAGAAAGAAAGAAAGAAAGAAAGAAAGAAAGAAAGAAAGAAAGAAAGAAAGAAAGAAAGAAAGAAAGAAAGAAAGAGAAATTTGGGGGTAAATTAATTACTGCTTGGAAGCTTTCTATGATGTAAATGCCTGTTAACTGGGGGGAAGGGGAGAACTCTTCTGGAATAATTATTTTTTTATTCCACTCTCCTCATCCAAAAATGATTTCTAACAGACCTAACATTTTAGATTATCGTTTACATTATTTATGATATTTTGCTGTGATTTTCCCCCACAGTGTAAAATACACATGTTTTGAGAACTGCCGTTTAACCTTATTTCATCATTTATAGTTTGATGCATTAACAATTACAGCACATACTGATGCAACTAATTAAATAAAAGTAAACTTGTATAAAGTTTCACTATTACTATAATTGATTTGTAACAGGAATACAGTCATATCTATTGTTTTGTTGACAAATTAAGTTAAAATATTTCTTAATTTTATTGCATTCTTTACAGATAATTTCTCACTTCTAGGAAAAATAATCCCGCATTTCTTTTGGCTCTCTGCATGGGGAAAGATTTTAAATTAATGCATTTAGGTTCTTCTTTGTTTCTGTTGTAGTTAAATATTTAATTGAAAAAGAATAATTTATAGTGCCTAATTGCCTTTTCCAAGATCAATTATATCAAATTAATACTGGAAACAAACTACAGAGTCCTCCCACAGTGGGTCATTGGATTCAAAGAGTGCCTAGAAGAACATTTGGGTATGGGGAAGGATATGTTAATAGGCAGGTCAGGGGAGTTAGGACAAGAATGGCAGCCTTTCTGTCAGTCAGTGGGATGAGCACTGCCAGAAGTACATTAGCTAATGAAAACAGGTAAGCATCTCCATTCAATAAGCATACATAGTGGAGAGGAAAGGCAGATGGGGCACAAACCTTGCCTTCATTGCCACAGACTCAGGCCATTTCTCACCAGCCATCATGTCATGAACAATCAAATCCCAAGTCTTCAGGAAATCTGGGAAACTTGTGAGGACCCAGGGAAGGGGGGGAAGGGTGGTCCACAGAGGCAGTGTGTATAAAACCATCAATTAAAAAATCTGAAATTCAAGTTCTGTTCTTGATATTGCATCCCTGTATGAACTTGGGAAACAGCATGATTTGAAGCTAGACAGAAACTTACATTTAGAATATAGCTTGCTTATTTAAAATTAGAAAATGAGTAATCAGATGCTCAATACATATTTGATGAATGAATTAATGGAGTCCAAGTTGTGAATTCTTGCTTCAAGTATTACCAGGGGGGAAAAAAAAAAAAGTAATCTCTTTTTTGTTTTCATTCCAGGCATCTCTAGGAGTCAGTTGTGATCCATGGGAACAGGGCTAGAGGACAAAGCTCAATAAGAGAGACCCTGATACTCTTCAAATTCAGTTCCCAAATCCTGGTCTATTATACTTGATTCAAACTAAACCTGTATTGTAGAAATAACCAGACTTGAGTAAATCTTAAAATGAATCCTTTTGTACAAGGAGAAGGCCTTCCTATAAACCGCCATTGCTGGTTATATCATCTTAGGCGATGAAGGATAATCATTTTCACTTTCCAATTCTGTTTGTCCAGGCTGGTATAAAAAAGGTTTGCTTATATATAGGTAAAGTAAATTTGCACTTATGTAAGTTGTAGTGTTAATATAATTTTGAAAGCAATATTTGTTATCCCTCAAAAAAAAGTTAATAGTTCTACCATTCAATATTTACTGAGAAAACAAATTATATATAAGTTTACTATGCAATCAATCTGTGTTTAGTGGAGGATTATTAAAAACTATATGAAATGAAAAAGACACGGTCTCTTCCTTTAGAAGTCAAATCTTATAATAAAATGTGAAATACAAGGCTTAGAACACAAAGATTAACGAAATGGTAAGCAACAGCAATGTCAGGTACCAATAATGTCATAAGATAGTATATAATTAATTAATTAATTAATTAGTAGTTTGACAAGTACTATACGGGTCATAGGAAGATGAGGTAACTGTGGTCCAAACTGATCGGGACCAATTCCAAGGAGGAGATAACTAGGTCTTGAGGGATATGTAGAACTTCAATAAGTAGATGTGTTACAGAAAGTCATCTCTGGCAGAGGCAATAATATAAACACAAAGGTATGAAAATGTCTGTACTAAGGGGCAGTAAAGAGACAAATTGAGTGTTGATTTATGAATGTGTAATTCTAAAGACAAACAAAAGAACTTCAGAGGAAGAAAGTAAAAATTATTACTACACTCATTTGATTTTCCACACCCCAGCATTTAGGCTCTATACCAGTGGAATGGACCCATGGACTCAGCATCCATGAACCCATCTCCTACACCAACCTAGTCCCCAATAATGTTTGATAATTTACATAGCCCATCATTTCAGGAGAAGCTGACCACAATCCCATCCCTCAATAACAGGTTCAGGCATCCAGGCTTAAGCTAATTAGTGTATGGTGTTCCCATGCATGAGACTAAGAGAAAAATACCAAAATTATACCAGTTAGATGAGGGAGAAATCTATCCCAATATTAGAGGGCAGCATTTTCTTTTTCTTTTCAATTTCATATAAGAAATATTGTCCTAGTCTTTGTTTAATGCCATTAAAAAAAATAAACATGATGAAAACAAGTTTCAGTCTAGAACACATACACGAATGCAGCAGAACTGAAAACATGAAAGAAAAGGGAAATATTGACCCTACCTGACTTTAGTCATTCAGCTACATAAACTTATATAGCCCTTAATTTTAATGCTGTGTTGAACTGAGCTTTTTGTTACTTGCAGACCAAAGCATTCCATCTATAAAGACCCAAATTTCTCCAGGAATTTCTTTCTTTTTTTTTTTTTTTTTAAAGATTTTATTTACTTATTTGACAGAGAAAGACAGCGAGAGAGGGAACACATGCAAGGGGAATGTGAGAGGCAGAAGCAGGCTTCCTGGGCAGATGCTTAACGGCTGAGTCACCCAGGCGCCCTCTCCAGGAATTTCAATGGAACTACCACTGTCAACAGTAAATCAGGCTGAAATGAAAAGCTTATCACTGTGGTTGAAGCAAAATGGCAGGGGAGTGGGTAATGCTTTTGTAGAGCAACTTTGCTAAGAAGCTATGAAACACAACAAACTATGTCAACCAAGAAATCAACTGTTAAATAAGAAAAACGTACAGATTTTCATAGCATACTGCACAGTCTCTTACCCAGTAATAACCAAACTCTAAACATAAACTTCCTAGTTGACAGAATTAACACAGGTCCTATTCCTTTTCTTCCCTTCTTTGTGCAAACCTACTCTGTATTCTAAGCCCTGGAAAGTTGACCCACTTGGGTAAGAAAGATCCTCTCCTGAATTTGCTGCAAGTAGGACGTGTCTATTCAATTGCCTAATCAGTTTCTTATACTGCAGATAAACACAACTTTGGTTAAGCTTATAAGCATTCAACCGGTGACACACTTCACCTGCCCATTCAATTGATAATTGAGTATATTCATCAGCTCTGTAAAATCCTAGTGGCTTTCAACAGCAAAGATCTATATTCTGCTCAAGTTACACACCAGCACAGCAGATCTCTTACTTCAGGCTGCTTGGGATCTTGTTTGACTCTGAGGGGTTCTTTTTGGGATGGGAGTTAGTGAAACCCCACAGTATCTCTCAGAGCTTCTGCTCAGGTATGATATATGTCATGTCTGTCCACATTTTATTGGCCAAAGCTAGATTTATGGCCAGTCCCAGCATTACAAGTGCAGTGAAAGTAATGCAAGCAGAAATACACAATCTTCTTGCTTGAAGGCAGCAGGAAGAGTTGGAAACAATAATTTAGTTATCCTTTTCATTACCCTTGAAAAACTTTGATGTTTCAGTCAACATGTTGGAGTTAGAAGTAAAACTATGCAAATGACTTGCCTCCTTTCCTCAAGGCATTCAAAATTTAGTATTAAGATTATCCAAATATCTACAAAAAATGGAAAAAAAAAGGAGTGATTTTAACGAATCACTGAACTTTAGCCACCAATGTTTAAGTGTGCAATATTTGATTATTGCTCAAAAGCATAAAAATTATCATTATTGAAAATTGAAGTTAGACACCTTGATTGTTACTAAGAAATAAAAGAAAAAAGACAATAATAAAACAAAACAAAAAGTCCTCTGGGAATCTCCCAGTCAAGTTCCCCTTGTTTTTGATTATTGATAACTAATAGCTCACCAAGTGATTGAGTAGTATGGCAAACCTCTAGCCGGTATAGCTTTTTCAAAAATATATATGTTTTTTAAGTATAGCAGTTAACCTTAAGTAACCTTGGTAATGCACAATTTACTCCAAGAATAATAATAAGTGGAAATATAAATAACTGTAAACGGTTCTAACCATTGAGTCCCTCTACCATTGAAGGTATTCTAGTTTGTGTTCTTGAGTTAAACTGAATCAGTGATATCAGTGACATATATAGACATTATCAGAGACTTATGGGATGGTTCAACAGTACCGGATGATAACTTAATCCAGCTCAACAAAGATCAGTGCATTCAAGCCAATCAACTGGAGTTGCATATGACCAGTAAATAAAAAAGCAGACCAACTCTTGGGAGATACTTTTAATCTACTGTATTAACTCTGCATGGAGATAGAGCAAAGACTTTTTCCCCAGGGTCAGCTCCTGACTGTCCCTGCTTTCCCTGCCAAGTGTGCCAACTAAAAGCCTACCATCTACTATATGAGCTTTGCCTGATTGCCAAACTAATTAGAAGAACTCAGTCTGACTAGATGTGATAAACTTTTCTTCCCCATTAGTGAAAATGGGGATGGTAGTCTGCAATTTCTACTCCTGGGTTCTAGAAAGTCTCAGTTGGACTCCCTCCCATGGATGCCCAAATGACCATCTGGCTAAATATTGTACCTTCTCAGGAGCTTCTACCTGTAACCCAGTACCTGTACTAGCAACTTCGTACAGTCAAAGCCTGTCCCTGAAGCTAACACATCCTGACCTTCAAATAACCTGTGTTATTTTTCTTAATATCTTCTCTTTGTTGATGGACCTTGATTTTGGTGTACTTCCCTGCACAGGGCTAAGAAATCTTTCTGATAATGAGAACTACCCAGATCTTCTGGGTATGTACTTTCCACAACTGCCAAATAATTGTGCCCTTGGCTTTTGACACTGGACGAGAATGATTACTATTTCCACCTTCGCACATCAAAACTTGAGTCCCACTTGATTATTCAGATTGGATGAGGCTTCTGTCCAAATCAGTTCTCTTCTTCCTTTCCCCATAATACCCAGTGACCTGCATTACTCTTTCTTTAAAACCAGAGCTCCAAGAATGTCTCATTCTAGGACTGTGCCGGCACTGACACTGTACTTTTCACATAATTCCTGAAAGGAAGGCATCAGAAAATCTAACTTTTCCTTGAACTATACCTAGAAGTATATCCAGAAATGGGTAAGGATACCTAAAAGTACAAATATATAAAAATGAAATATACCTAGAAACGGGACTCCTAGAAATGGGATAAAAGGAGGCATGTATTTAGCTTTGGTAGATATTACCAATCTTCCAAAGTGTTTGTTCAATTGATACACTAGCATTGTCAACAGTTTCCATTTACTCCACATCCTTGTCAACCCTTGATGTGGTCAGTCTTTAATCTTAGTCCTTTCATAAATATAGTTTTAAAATGGATTTCCCTAGTGACTTCTTCCACATACTTATCGGATTTTTGAGTACTGTTATTATTATTTATTTATTTATTTATTTATTTTTTGTCAAATGCCTCTTCATGTCTTTTGCATACTTTTGACTGGATTGTCATTTCCTTGCTAATTTGAAGATCTTGATCCCTCTCTTTCTCTCTCTCACACATACATATAATGTATAATATTATGATATTATAATATAGATAAATTATACCTATATATCTGAATAGGGGTCTTTTTATGGATATATGTATTACGAAGATCTCCACCCAGTCTGTTGTTTGCAGAATTTACTCCTCTGCAATGTGACTAAAGCTAAAATAAAAGAAGAAGATGGCAACAACAACCGCACAGCCTTTGAGTAATACAACAGAAACATTATACTAAGATTAACTCTGGCAATGCAAAATAAGTTATTTCATATTTGCTATGATCATGAGGCTAGATAGAAACAGTTTCAGATTTCATTTTTCTTCTGCCTCATGTACCTTCATGGCTTTATAGAAAGAAAAACTTTCTGTAAATAAGTGCTTGACAATTAGGGCTAAAGTCCATGAAAGAAAAGAGAGATGCCAACACAGGAGTTTGAAAAATCCATGTCCTCTGCATCAGTAATGAATTGAGAAAGACTCCATAATGAAAACAGATATCATAAGGGGCTCTGGGTGCATGACCAGTGAGCAACTGGAAGATTTATAAAGGGGATCAGATCACCTTTCTCAAGCTAAAGAGAGTAAGAGGTGAGCTCATCTAAATAAAGCGAGACATTCCTCTGCTGAGTTCTCCCCTATGGTTGTTGTGGAAAGTCTGATGAAAAATTGTTCTTCATGGTCTTCTGGACTTTTGTGTGATGATTAGTTAATAATAAGTTACATTTTTAAAAATAAACTGTACTGTTTCTGCAACCTACCTCCACTCATTTGGAGGTTAAGGATACAGTAATGGATTACACATAAAATAACATTGAAACTATTTATCTACATGCTTTGAAGGGTATTTCCCTGGCAAAGTATTAAATATATACCCACTATAGACAGTGGAGAAAAATCTAAAGCTTGATTATCTGCTTCTCAGGAGCTACAACTGGGGGAGCACATGCACATGCTTATTATGCCTATGAAGCTTTCTGATAGAGACACCCAGTGCTCATTATATTCTCTGGTGTGGTGTTTTTCATATCCTATCCTCTAGTTCTTTAAAACAGAACACAAAGAAGAGGAGGATTTAAGGCAGGCATAACAAATACCCTTTGGGTTTGTGATTTTAGGAAGGCAAGTGCCCTGGCTGAAGACCAGACAAAGAACAGCAATATGACCAGATGAAAAGGCTTTGTTGGAGCACATTAAATGACACTATAGTCGCTAAATTCTCACAAAGAAAACAAATAGGGCAGTCATGCTACAGACTCGGACATGCTTTCAACATCAGACTATCAAGTGTGTTTCAAGTTGAAAAGATTCCAACTTGGCCATAAAAGCTTTCTTTCCATCAGGTGAGCCATCCATGCTGCTGACTTAGGGACCAGCACTTTTACATGCAAGCACGCTCGCACTAAGTTCAAGTGCATGAGGAGGGAAACGAAAGCAAACAACAAAACTTGTTTATCGGATTCAAGTTGAACCATCTGTTGTTAATGATTAGATCTTCAGCTTCCAATTTTCGTTTGAATGTTATTGCTCATTTCTAGCGGGGCACTGAGCCGCTGCTTTCCCCTGTGTGTGGATTCTAAGTAAAATACAGCTTAGATCGAAAGACTGTTAGAAGAAGAAATCATGCTTAATGATGTCTGGCAGACTCTCCATTTGCCCTAGAGGAAAAGTCAAGGGCCCAGGTCAAGAAGGAGGTCAAGTCTTGGCTCAACATGGCATTAGGGTAATGGCTGTACTCTGTGGGGCTCAGTTTGCCCAGCTGAAAACCGCCATTGTAATTTTGACTTCCCAGGAGCTGAGGCTAAATAAGGATTAACTACTGTTTTCCTTTCACTTTAGATAAGAGACTCAATTTTGATGCAAAGTTTATGAAACTCAATTCAGGTTTCCTCTGTGGTAATAAACAGGTTGTTGGGATAAATGTTTCTTTCCTGGAGGGTTTTATGTCTCTGTAATTGTGGTTTGTGGGAGTATCCTAAATCACCATTTTTCATAGATCGTATTCACCATTTGGAATTGCTTGTATTGATTGCAGGTAATTATAATTGTATTTGCTGTGCTGCATCATCTATATATGGGGGACATGTGAAATTACGTGATCCAAGAATTTCAACATAGTGAGAGAATGTGTGCATATCTGACTTAAACTCCCCTAAGTAATGCATCTCTCTCTACATATATGTGTATGTGTATATATACATGTATATACACATACCTATATATACACATACCTATATATATTTAATATGAAAATAATGCTTTAAATTTACCCCATCCTTGTGTGTGTGTGTGTGTGTGCATGCGCGCGCATGTGTATGTGTTTATTAGGACTCTGTCCTAATAATTTATATTACATCATTGTAATTCTTCCATAATTCAAGTATTTGTACTTCTGTGTTGGGGGTATCTGTGAAGTTTGCAATGATAGTAGTAAAATACTGAGACATTGACTTTTAAGTATTTGCTGACTCATTGAACAGACAATTAACAATTGACTCTAAAACAAAACACCAAATGCCAGGAGAAAACAATAATGGAAATGTTATGAGATGGCTAGGATTCCCAGCCTGATGGCAGAAATGCGCAGGAATGACTGCAGATATTTGAGATTATAATTAGACTGAACTGGGAAAATTAGGGAATATTTCTTGGAGAAAGTAAGAAGGAAGCTAGGTCTTGAAGATCAAATGGAATGGGCCAGGGCAGAAGACATGTCTCTTAGTTATGAAAACCCACTCCAGTGCAATTTTGAGAGATGGACTATGTCACCTACCCATCATTGGGTTGCAGACTCAGGCTGGTATCCATATACCTCTCTACTCCCACTTACCTCAAATGCCATTGATAACTTCTTCAAGTCTTGCAACCTTTAATCATCTTTCTCCTGTTCTTACTCTAAATGAATTACTGTCTCCAATCCTTTCATGTTTTTTTTATTCCTGTAGTTCAATTCAGACTTTATGTCAAAATACTCTTTCTTAGAGTGAAATGTGAGGAATAAGACATTTTTGTTTATTTGGACATACTCCATGTAATCTACTATTATGCAGTAAAAATTCCGACAATGGAATCATGAGAAAGTCCTAAGAAATTCTGAAGAAAATTCATGAAGATCACAGAGTTCTCCTATCACAAAATAACCAATTAAAAAAAAAAAAAAAAAGATTGACAGATACTTTTTCCACAGGTTTCCAAACATCAGAATTAATTCTTGTATATTCTAATTTATGAGTTAAGGATGTCCTGGGATGATGTATTATTTAGTATGTTCATTGAAAAAGAACCAAAATAAGGTTGATTAAGCACTATAAATGCACAGAAGGCACCATGGGACACAAGGGTAGGCACAGAGCTGGGTCCCAGGAATGCACCAGGCCCAGGGTCTGAGATTTTATTACTACTCTCTGGCCCCCTCTCACATCTGCTCTGCTGTCATTTGCCTTTCTCACCTTTCTTGCCCTAGACTGTCTGGTTTGTATCCCAGTCTACCTATAGAAAAAGGCTGGTAATAGCTCTATGGTTTGATCTTCTCTATTCAAAATAAAGCCACATGGATAAAGGAGTCTCGTAGGCCAATTTCAGATCCTCTCAGAAGAGAAAGATTATTCAACTCTAGTTTTAACCATGTTCACTCCTGGACCGATCCAGTATGTCCATGGGAATGATGTCCTTTGTTACAAAAAGAGCCACCAGGAGTCATCCTGCTGTAACCTTGTGGGTTAGGTTTGATGGAAGAAGTCCTAGGGGGAAGAAGCCTAGGAAAACAATCTTTTGTGAACTTAACTTACAAAAGGTTAACAAAACATAGACCCTACCCCTCTACTTTAGCTGTTTGCCTACTCCAACCCTGCTATGCCCTAGCAAAATGGGTCAATGACTGGGAACATCACCAAACCAGAGTGTGAAGAGTAAATTAAAATATCCATCCAGACTCTGCCTAGCAATGAGGCACAGGCATAACCCTAATGTCTGCCTATAACTGGAAGCTGCAGCTAGTTGTGTTATAGAACAGTGATTCTCAACAGGAGTCTGGGGACAGACAGGATCAGCATCTCTTTCATCATCTGAAATGCAAATTCTCAGACCCTAACCTCAAGTTACAGAATGAGAATCTCTGGGGCTGGGCCCAGCAACCTGTGCTTTATTTATTTAATAAGTCTTCTAGGAGATGATGATGAATGCCACCTCTGATCACCACTTTTCTAGACTCTAGAATCTAGAGTATTGTTTGTTTTTTTGCTATTTCAACTTGGTAATGCAAGTTAACTAAAGAAATTTGAATAGTACCAAGAAAAGAACAAGACTTAAATGGATATCCTGAACTTGCTGCAAGAGGGCAACTTTTGTCACAGGGCATTTGCCAATATATGTACTCTTTACTGATTTAAGGGAATTCCTTAAACAGTTCTGAACTTTGTAATTTCTCTCAGCAGACATTTGTCTCTACTACATACCAGGAATTCAGAGAGACTGGAGCTAGACAGATAACATATTGGAGCCCTAGCCTCAAAGAACTCCTGAGTTTGGTTTTGTAGAACAAATGATAAAGACAGGGGACAAGAGACTTAGACAATAACAAATTACAGCATAATTCTGGTAATATTAGAAATGCCTATAACAAAGGAGCAGCACTTCAGAGAGGCTTCCTTACAAGAGTTTACAGAGCAGTGAGGGAGGGGGAGGTCAAACTGATGTCAGGGGGAGAGTTGCATGTTAGAAAACAGGAACAGAGTGAACAGAGGAATATAATTTTAAAAATGGCATTTGAGAGCTAGAGCAAATAATGTTTCTGGAGAGGAAGCTGCTGACATTCTTGGGCTCAAGTGACAAAGGCCTTGCCCATCACCCTTAGATGATTATGCTAAGCATGCTTTTTGCTTTTCTCTTGGACAGGATGCCCTGCATTGCCATACTGGGTCATACTTCCTAAAGTATTTACTCACACCATTCTTATCTGAGATTAGTAGTGCGACTGCAGGTGAAGGGGCTGTTCTTAGCCCTGAGGATATTTAGAACTCAATGGAACAATGAGTAAATGAGCGCTTCCACTTAGCATAAACTCAGTATTCCGATCCCTTGTGTGAATCATGATTTAAGAGAGAGGAGGCAAGTACTGAACTCTTGTATTTCTGAAAGCTTTCTGCAGGCATCCCCTATTGGCAGAATTGAGGATGAAGTCTGGATGTGGAGGTGGACTCAGGCAGCCTTACCCCATCTTTATAGAGAGAAATGGGTGAAGAACAAATCGGCGCAGAGGTGACTATCTGGACCAGCACCATGGGTTAACAGAACACCTGGGGTCTTTTTCATGTAGTTAGGTTTCAAATTTTATCTTTGGCATGATATGAAATCACAATCTTGAGAAAAGGTAATATATTTTACAAATAAGATTCCCTCGAAGCGGACAAGGAAGAAATGGCATGTAAAAGACACAATGTATCAATAAGGATTTATGGAAAAATAAATGAAGGAAGAAAAGAATACTATTATCTTTTACACACACACACACACACACACACACACACGCACGCCCTAATACATACTTGAAAAAATGTAGTTGAAAATAAATGCAAGTTAACCTAGAGAGAAGAATGAACTCGCTACATAAAAATTAATTGGCTTGACTCATATTTCTCTATTAAAATATTCATTAATGGCAATTGCAATCAATTGATTTATTGCTTTGTATACAGAATCATCTGATCACCCACATAAATTAATTTTAACTGTGAATTTCACAATCCTCCCCCCCCTTATTAAGATACTATGGACACCCTTGGTATCAGTGTATATATATTCGTAGTGCATTTCTCCACTCATTTCTACTTCCAAGCTACAGACTGGGAGAAAGATGGGGGGACTGAGATCTGTAAGAGGACTTAGAAGAGTAGAAACCATCCTGCCCTTTTCCTGACCTTGGTGAGAAAATCGACTTTCAGCAAACCTAGGGGTATATCTCCCTCCCTCCTAGTGCCTCCACATCCACCCCAGAAGGGCAATTCAGTTTACTTATTTTCTGAGATTTAACATCAGGCTGGTGAGATTCAAAATGTTTATGCTCCAAGCAAGAGAACCTTTTTCATTGTTTGCCAATCTGTGTCAGATTTAATCTAGATCTGTAAACACCAGTACATTTTCGATTCTGATGAAATTTCCTTAAATTTACCGTACAGAGGAGGCTTTTTTGTTGTTGTTTCCTTCTCTCCTTTCTTTCCTTTCTTTTTATTTTTCTTTTTGGTAATCTAAGAGTAAAAAAATCCCTGAACCAATTGGTCAATCGATTAACAAATTAACTGCTAAATAATGGATTGGGCCCTGTCGACATGGTGACAGGGTGCCCAGAATAAAATATGTCTCTACAATACTCCTTTGAACACATGCCTAACAAAGCAACACTTGCTTTTCCTAACTAGTTTACACAAATGCCTAGAAACCAAATAGAAAAACATGGGCTGATAATATTTTATCATTCATACAAGCTGAACAGAAATGGGCATTACATTGAGAAATGAACAAAACTCGTTTTCTTTCGAATTAAATTTTAATGTAGCAGAACTTTACATGATCCTTTGAACATAAATAAATGCAGGAAGACAACAAAATATTTTCCACTGCTAATTATACCATTTATACTGAACATGGTGTAAAAGTACACAAGAAATAATGTTACTAAGTAGACAAAAAAATGAGAGTAAAAGGGATTGGAGGAAGGAGGGGAGGATGACAGAACCATATAATGAAGTTTGTGTTATGTAAGAATGATCCTCTACAATGTTTCAAGTCTTGGTTATTTACTTAAAGGCTTTTAGTCTGGAATAATAATGATATGAATAATCATCAAAAGCCAAAGCTGTAGCTTAGAAACCTAGTCAGAAAGGATATAATATGGGGGGGGGGAGCTGTATATTAAAAGGAGGACTTTTAAGACTGCTCCTTACGCATAATATTCACACAACTTACACAAAGAACATCACAGAGGAGAATGTGGCTCTCTCCCCAACCCCCATTCTCCATTCACTTGGGGTTGTTCAGACTGATGGTTTTGGGGGATGCTTGTGGATTTAGGATAGAAGCAATTTTCAAATGTCCAGTGTGGAGGATTTCCTCAGACTCTGGATTTTCAAGCAGTGTTCACACAATACAAAAATCAGTTGACTATTGGAGACCCACGTTGTGAAACAGTTGAATGGCTTGCATGACTAGAAAAAAATGGTAAAAATATTTCCTCCTTTATTAAGTTTGATCCATTTTTATTCAGTAAGGGTTACTGACTACTGTATGTACAGCTCTGCATCTGTGTCTGTGGGGTAGGGCTCAGTGGTTTGGGAGCGGTCCTACCAAAGAAGACTTACACCACCCACAGAATCACAAGAATACATTGGGAGATAAAGTAATAACAAAAATAATAACATAATAAGGTAAACATTGATTTGATCTTGGCATTGGTTGAGTGTGTAGGGTAAAGGACAGAAAGTGAACAAGTTTTGGAATACACAGATTTAGAATTAAACATTAGCTCTCAATAATTGTGATTCCCATGAGAATAACTAGATTACTTCAACTGTGTGTGTGTGTGTGTGTGTGTGTGTCTGTGTGTGTCTGTGTGTGTCAAAGTGGTGGGATGTGAATAAGAAACTGCAGAATTACCAGATAGAATAAAGGGGAGTGCTGATTCTGGCATTTAGAGCCCTTCCATTAAGGCATTTTCCAGTCCTGGGAGGAATGACTAAAAGGTTTGAGAAGTAAAGCTAAACTTTTGGGATAGTAAAAGGCAAGACTGTGTGTGTGTGTGTGTGTGTGTGTGTGTGTGTGTGTGTGTAAAGGACAAAACTAACCTAAATATATCTTGAGAATCTGATCAAGGAAAAAAAGAGGGAAAGAATCAATAATCAATGTCAGAAATAACAGAGAACACCAATATAGATTCCAAAAATAGTAAAATGATCTTATGTGAAAATATTACATTTGTGCCAATATATTTTAAAATTTAGATGAAATAGAAAAAAAAAATCACAGAAAAATACAACTCACCCAAATGGACACAAGAAATACTTTAAGAAAACTCAAAATTCAGACGGCTTCATAATTTAATTCTACCAAACACTTAATAAAGAAATAATGTCTGACTTCTTAACAGGATTCAAAAGCTCTACCCTAAAGGAAAATATTGATAAACTTGATTAAAAGGCATTATTAAAAGATTAAAAGGCAAGCAGCTGCATGGAAGATGATAACTGAAGATCTTGATTTTATAATATATTAAAAAATCCAAAATATATCCTAAAAATCAATAAGAACAATACTAACAATCTAAAAGAAAGGCTGCTAGGGATTTAAATTGGTATTTGAGAAAAGAGAATACAGAAATTAAAAAAAAAAGTGTTGAACCTCATTAATGTCGGGAAAATGAGAGTTAAAATCAAAATGAGATACTACCGTGTTCTTACATAATATCTAAAATGAAAAACAGATCTGGTGCATATAGAATTCTCCTATAGTGCTAGTGGGAGAGTGTAAATTAGTACAAATCCATTGTCAAACTTTCTGGCATCATTTAGTAAAACTGGAAATGCACATTCCCTGCAACTTGACAATTCCACTATTAGGTTTAAGCCCAGCAGAAATTAGTGCATGCTTGCAACAAAATACATATACATGTCTGGAGCAGCATTTTCACAATAGTTGAAAATGGGAAAAGCCCAACCATCCTTTAATGGTTAATGGACAAATATCTAATAGGCAGCACAGAAAATAAATGGACCATAGCTACATCCAACAACATGGGTGAACCTTACAAATATAATGCTGCAGCAGAGACACCAAACACAAAAGAGTTCATGTTGTAAGATATGACCCATGGAAATATTAAAACATAAACGTACAGAACTTTAGTGCTTACTGGTCTGAGCTTGTGTGATTAAAATGATAAAGTAACTATGTGATATCAGGCTAATGGTAATCTCAGAAGAGGAAAGGCACAGTGACTGGGAGGGATATGGGGGCTCTATGCTGCGGGTACTGTTCTTTCTCTTGACTTGATCTGTGTGGCAGTCCCATGGACAATTATGTTGTGATAAATCTATCATATTATGATAAAACTATTCATGTTTTTGAATGACTTTCTGTGTATCTATTATAACTCACACATACACAAAATTTAAAGAAAAAATTAAAAGCTCTATATGGTGGAAGGCTCTGTGAACCGTGAATTTCTCCTATATAATATGGGGGCAATAAGGACTACTTCCTAAGGTTTTTAGGAGATGTGAATGAGATAAATTACCTGACATATGGCAAATACTCAATGCTACTAAAATAATTCTTCACATAGGTGAAAAATTCTTCATAATTGTGAAAATAAAAGGGAAAAAGAGGTGAGTTAAGGTACAGGCTAAAAGATGGGTAAAATCTAGACTCCATTTAAACCTGGTTATCGCAGTCAAGGACATACTTAAATGAACATCTATCAGGAGTGTGTGAATGAGGATTCCTGTGTTGGGTAGAAATGTATTAAAAAAATCATCAAGATACTTCACAAGGAAAATAATGCTCAAATAGAACATGAAAAGTTTACCCATATGCCAATTCTAATACAACAGCCTAAGAGGAGAAAGGAAAAAGAAAGGCAAAAATTTGGGAGTTATCTAATTACCTTGTCTTCTCTTTTTATCTCATATCTCACATCCAATCTAATAGCAAATCCTTTGGCATTACTCTTAAAATATATCCAAAACCCATCCATGCTCCCTATCTCCACGCTTCCCCAATTTTTATTTTAATGCTTTCTCTAATTGCTCTGTGTGTGTCTTTCCTTTGACCTCCAGAGCTGTTCTTCACACAACAGAAAAGTGGCCCTCCAAAAACAAAACTCAGAATTTGTCCATTCTCCTCTCAAAACTGCCTAAAGGAACAATGCCAAAGTCCTTACAGTAGTCTACCAGGGCCTAGGAGAGTCCCTTCCACATCGTTTCACACACCCACCCTCAACACACACACACACACACACACACACACACACACACTTTTCTCTACCTAGGCTGGGC
Organism: Ursus maritimus; assembly: GCF_017311325.1. Classification (NCBI taxonomy): domain Eukaryota; kingdom Metazoa; phylum Chordata; class Mammalia; order Carnivora; family Ursidae; genus Ursus; species Ursus maritimus. The sequence goes on from NW_024424230.1 coordinate 33,071,727, forward strand.
CTTCTTGCTCTTCCTCAAGAAAAGCCTAACACACTCTCCCTCCTGGGCTACTCCCTTACTGCTTTTTCTCCTGGAATGTTCTTCCCCAGGTAACTGCATCACTCATTCCCTCTCTTTCTTAGGTCTCTCTCAGATTTCCCCTATCAGCTATGCCACCCTGACTACCCTATCTAAAGTACCCAAGTCACCTCTGTCTTACTCTGCCCCTCTTTACCCAACACACCCTCATGCCCAGGCACTCTATGCATTTACTGTCTCACCTGTTTATCGTCTGTCTCTAAGACAACAGAGATTGTTTTCTTTTGTTCTCTGCATTATTGTACCAGTGCCTAAAATAGTCCTGGAATGTGGTGTGTGTTGCCCAAAATGTGTTGAACCGAGTGAATGTGGAGTAGATTTTAAGCTCTATACAAGAATGCCCTTAACAATTCAAATGAAAACCTGCCTTACCCTCAATTCAAACTTTCCTACATTCTTACATAAGCTAATTCCAAATTTATTTATTTCAGCTCAAGTCACCCCATTTTTACTCTACACACACACACACACACACACACACACACACAACCTGTCTTTAGCTAACCATGATGCAGATTTCTATTCAAGAGCAATAAATACCTAGGTAAGGTCTCAAAATGTTAATAGCTGTTCAAGCAGATATTGCTGTCTCAAGAAGTGACCACTTAATGAATCACCACTACCAAAGGGGTCAATGAGGCCAGTCCCAAATGTGTCATGTTATTTCAACTCACCCACAAATGAGCACATTAATATTAACTGGCAGATTGCATATCTTTATGTAAAATTGATTTGGGGAAACTACACAAGTGAGAGGTGTTAGAAAAGTTTCCACAGCCTGTCATCTTGCAAATCAAGCTGTTTTGCACTCATTACTTACATAATAGTAGGAAATCTGATTTTTGACTTTTCTCTCCCCCAGATAAATTTTTTTTAATGAATAAAGCAATACTGATGTGGTGAACCACAAAATTTAGTTGATAAGAAGCTCCCAGGCTTAATTCATAATCATTTCAGTAAATGAAAGATACATTTCTAGGAGACAACTGTTCCAGGCATACCAACCTATGTGTTTCTTAAACTTTGCCTTATCTGAAATTAAAATATATTGTAATTCTTGATTGGAATGGTTACTCTGGACAAATCTGAGCATGCCTGTTCAATAAACATTATGAAAAACTGTGTTGAAAATTTTATAACTTAGAACATGAAGCATCCTCTGACCCCATATTCTGTGGTTCTCATCCGTGAAGTTCCCTTCCTTTTTGCCCAAAATGACTTGCTCCTCTCCTTCCAAACAGATGTGTTTCCAAATTCACTGGAACACCAGGCTCTGAGGAGTTTCTCTTCAAATGAGTCTGCCTATCTATTTCTTCTTGCTTCCTGCTTTCCCATCGTCCTTCTCCTTCACCTTTTTGAATACATCTTTCACTTCCCTCATTGCCCTTATGCCTTTTCTTCTTCCTTATCTCCCCCATGTTTGCCACTAAGGCAACGAAGAAATACATAGTAAAATGTATATTTGAAATAATAACACCCTAGTAACAAATCAGCCTCAAGAAAAGGTGAAAGACAAAATATGAACCCAAACTTTTCCATATTGTTGCCATGACTGAGGTCAAATTTGACTTTGAGATATCCTGAAACTAAGGTAAATATGAAAAAAAAATGAAATTACTTATAATCTTAACACCAATGAAACATAGTTTTAAAATACTGGTGTATGTTTTTTAACCTTATAATGTTTATGCAAAATAGATAGGGTATTAGCTAAAGTTATACCGAATGCTTTATAACCTGGTCTTGAATTTTAAAAGAATTTTCACTGTGCCTTTACGGAGCAAAGTGATGGATAATGTCAATGATGACAAATTTTTGGAGAACTGGATCACATTAATCCTCTTTTCCTTTAGGTTTTGACTCCCATCTGAAGAGCACGTAAGAATTGGATGGAGCTCTGTGTAGCTCAGTTGGTTAAGTATCCAACTCTTGATCTCAGCTCAGGTCTTGATCTCAGGGTCCTGAGTTCAAGTCCTTCATGGAGCCCATACTTAAAAAAATAAAATAAAAAGAGAAGAATTGCATGGGGAGATCTTTGTAAATTCAGTGCTCTAGTCTAGACCCTACTGAATCACAACCTTCAGTAAGGGTCATGCTTCAGCAACTTCAAATATCTTTCCAGGTATTTCTGAAGACCCACTTTCCAATCAGGTATTTATAAAAGGATATATTTCTCTCCAGGTGCCATTGAGTTGGAACATATAAACTTTACATTTGTGTTAAGGTAGGGTAATGTTCTATTTGCTTAATAAAGACCTTGGTTTCCAACTTTTTTTTTTTTTTTTTTTGTAAGACAACCTGGCACGCATGACCACATTTTATGTATGTTAAAGCCTCAGTGGCAACTGTGGTATACATCAAGAGTAAGGCACACATAATCCTTGACCCAGTGTCTGTCATGAACCAGGCTTGCTGAGAGACATCCTATCCTCACCCAAATCCCTCATTTCACAACTGAAAAAACCTGAGTCCTACTAAATATGCCATGACATATCCAAAAGTCAAAAGAGTTGATGATAATCGGGCCAGGACAAAACCCCGGGAGATCAGATTCTCAGCACATTGTTCTTGTCACTGCTCCACACAGTCCCCATGAGCACCTGAGCACCCTTCCTATGCCTGCTCCTTTCTCTTATGTTTCAACAGGAGCCCTGCTGTCTCTGGAGGTGCTGTATTAGCTGCCTTCTATGACCATCTCCCTTTGTTTCTTTTATTCTCCTTGCTCTTTGAACACACCGAGAGAAAATATGTATTTGTTCTCCTCATTTTGCATTTGTTTCTCTACTTCCTTCAACTCTACCACTGTGATTCCTGCTGCTATCTGTGAGGGGCTTTCTTCTTCCCAACATTTAAAATATCTTTGTATAACTCAGACAGCCATGCAAAATTCCTCGATTGAAATTCAAAACCCAACCAGGCTGACCTCATTTCAAAATAAGACCAAATCTCAAGCCATCTAGTTTTTATTCAAACCATTCTTTTACATATTTTTATTTATTATATGAAAATATTTTTTTCCTGTGGATATTTTGTAGCTGCATGAGGGATTTTAGAGTGTTAATGAGAAAGGGGCATGATAATGCCCTGTATTTGCATACTACTTCACAGCTTCAAAATCCTTCTACAAGATTCATTTCTCCTAATAAGAGTCCAGTGAGGGTACTGGGTGAATCCTGTGACCTTTCCCTCCCCCTTTGGCCAGAGAGTCTTTCAAGAGGGATAAAGTGAACTTCCCAAGGTCTCTAGGTTGTTAAATAAGCACATGTACTTATGCATACACAAATTCACACACACTCCCAATGAGTACTATTTACTATGAATCAGTTATTAATCTATTTATTATGGATCATTATCTAAATGATTATGAAGCTTGGGCTATGTCTTATTGGGCCAGCTTTCCATGGCTCTCAGTTCACCTGAGGAATTCAGTAAGTAGTATTTTGGTGTTGTCTTAGGAAGAGAAAAGTTAATAGTAGAATAACATGGTTAAAATGTACTAGATTTACTTTAACCCATGTATTCTAACAGAATCCCACTGCTGTTTACATCCACCCCTTCCCAAAATGACAAGGGTAATGGAACCTCTCTATCAGCCCAAGAACATACACTGAGTTGGTATTTGGCCTCTTAACTGATATTTTCATATCAGTGGCCAGGTTAAATATGTTCTTCTGACCCACTTCTGGTCAATGACACGTGAAAGAAAATCCAATGACACCTGAGAGAAAATTGGCAAAGCTGTCCTTGCTTCTAAAAAAGAGTTATATAAAAAAACATGATCTCTCTCCTTGTTGGTTCTAGCTTGAAAGACTGGAATAGATGAAGCCATTTTGCTGTGTGCCTAAGGGCATAGCTAATTTTCCACTGGTCTTTCTGTTACTTGCAGTCCAAGCACCCTAGCTGACTCGTGTTAATTCTCCCATCCTTTTCTGGGAGAATTCCTGCTCAGAGCTCTCTGGCCATCATCAGTGGTCAGTAAATATATGTATATCTATAGCACCATCCTTGGGGCCTATGAACAGAATAAGGAAAAAAAAAAGTGTTCTTCCAATCAAATTCCCCTGGCAGGAATTTAGAATTGGGAAAATCAGGATGCTCAGCTATAAGGTCAGCTGAAATGTCATGTAAATTTGGGGCTAAGAGAGCTAAAATGGTTTACCTTCATTCACACTGGAGTTACATGAGATTATAGGCTGTGAAAAATCAATGGTGGCTAGCCAAAAGAGGGAGAGAGTAAAGGCAGAGGGAACATACTGAGAGAGAAACATATGACATAGTGAAAGTGCCTGGCACACAGTAGGTACTCAATAAATGTGTTGATTTTTAACACTGAATGTCAGTTGTTTATACCTTTTTCACAGTCTATTATATGTATATTGCAAAAGTGAACTCTAGGATCTTAAGACAGCTATTTCAACAATTTGATTCCTACTTTGCCTTATCAAGTATTTCTAAAGGTAGTCCCCAGATTAGCAGTATTCTTCTTGATCTCGCTCAGGTAATCATGGCCAGTTCAAGCCGAATGTAGGAGCTACAGGGCTGTATCTCTGTCCACTCAGGCTCCACTTCAAGGATACAAGCAATCCTTGAAGAACAGTCACTAGAATTGTTTTTGAAAGTGTCCTGTAATAATATGGTAAAAAAATTTAATCTCACAATACCAAAAAAATAGATAACAATCAAAGATAAAGTGTACAGACAATGGGTATCAAATACAACCATACGACGACTAAAAATAGATTACAAAGTAGCACCAAATGTAGACACAAATGGGGTGTTTTGTGATAAGATCAGACTTATTACCACACTCATTATAAAATGGGTTAAAACACTGAAATTTAAAGTATAAAACTTGCATCTGATATTCTAAATTGATGTGTATTTTGGGTTTAAATTATTCCTCCATCTGTGTAAAGCCATTACCTCTGTCCCTACATATGCAGCAATAATTATATCTTTATATTGCTCTTAAAGGATATCTGAAGCAAGGACAAATAGAAAAAAGCTATAAAAACGGCATGACAATGTCCTTTTAAATTATGTAAACCTCATTTTATGTAATAGTGTCACTGAACAAATAATCAGTTGGTTGAGGAAGATAAGTGGCTGTAATTATTTATTCATTTTAATGTTTGTTATTAAGCCTTCCTTTTGCTATTTGTGGCCATTATATGATGAAAGATCAATACAAAGAAGATGAGAAAGTGCAGAGATGATGGTTAATTATCAGAAAGGAGAAAGGTAGGCAGATGCCTGGCTTCCTGCTGATAATCCCACTCTTCATCTCACAAATGTTTCTCTAGTTAACATTTTCCTTGGCTTGAAACAATACAGAAAGATAAGCAGCTGTCCAATTCCCTTCTCTAAGGTCAGGCATCTTTCTTATCACTAGAGTGGGTTTCATGAGGCAGTCTGTCTGTCTTGCTTCCTGCTCTACCCCAAAGCACAGAGTGGCACCTAGCATGTAATGGGCACTCTGCATATTTGCTGAATGAATAATAACTGAACAAGAAGCACACTGAAAAGCAGCATAGCCTGTCTAGAAGACTTGAAATGCACATTACATTTTAAATGCCCTGAGAAGGCCTGCAGTAAAGGAGCCTGCTTAGTTTGTCTAAGCTTGGTGTGACCAAATGAATTTTTCTACTGTTTACTGACTGTACTTAGGGGAAGCACATTGGAAATATTTTTGAGACTATTTTTTTCAGTTGTGGTATGATATTATTTTGGTTTCCTGAAGAAATGGCTTCTGTTCAGTTGGAATATATATATATTTTTTTTCCAATAAGAAAAGTTACAGTCCAAATTGGCATGCTTAGGATATCACCAGTTATCTAGTTGGCAATTCCACAGAACTAGGCCTTTTCAAATGCTTTTGATATTGCTTTCACTAGTCACATGTCTTCCCCTCTCTATTGACACTAGAAGCAGACAGGGACAGATAGGGACAGATATTCAAAGTTTCAAATATCTTTGGACACATAACACACACACACACACGCACACACACAACAGAGAAGAAATCACTTATCTTATGATCACTTGAAACACGATGCTTGTATTAATCACAAAGTCAAAAGCATCTATTACAGTTGTTTGTCCATGTGGCTCTTTTATCAATCCCACTATCCATTTGCTACCAAGTACCTCTCCTTAAAGGAAGTACCATAACCATCCTTGCACTCTATAGCTCCTAATGCTGGTTATCTCCAGATATAAGGCTTATAAAAGTAATTTTTATTTTCTTTAACATGCTTTTGTTTTATGCTCTGCAATTAATATATACTGTTTTAAATCATTAAACACCAAATGAGTATCTTCTATCTTTATGTATATCATAAATTAAAGCTGTGGATTTAGGATTAACCACACACATTATATGGCATACAAGAGAGTAAAATGACCCCAATCTGAGAAGTAGGGTGCTACATAGCTTTTTTCCAGTGCTTTGTATCCATCTGTCCTGAATAACCCAGCTCAAAGTCCCTAACAATGATGCAAAGAGAAATCAGCACATGGCAAAATGGTAACTCCTTTGGCAAACATATTTGTCAGATCCTCTCACGTTCTGCAGGGGAAGAAAGTTTTAAGGAACTGTAAATGCTATATATCAGTTAAAAAAAAAAAGATGTCATATTTCTAAGGATTAAATTTATTTAAAAAAAAAATAGGACTTTCCGGAAGCACTGAAGGCCTGGATGAGGTTCCATGAGCACAAATTTATACCAATCTGCCTTGATGTGTTATTTTGACTTTAATCAGTAGCCGCAGTTGCCTCAGAATTAAGGAAATGAGACGAGCAATACATTGTGAGCAAGTTCCACAGACATACATCTTAGGAAAAAGCAAAATGATGTCTCCATTTTAATGATCTGTTCTTAAACAATGGAATTCAAAAAGATCTATTCAATTAGACAGCAAAACAAGTAACCCTATCATTCTTACTATCACTGTGATCTTAATGAGTCACTTAAATTTTCAGGGTCTCAGTTTCTTCCTCTATGACATGGGAACAATAGCACTAATCTCATATGATTTTTGTGAACATTAAATAACATAATCTCTGTAAAGTTCTGACTGTGGTATCTCTTATATACTAAGCATTTATCATTACACTTTTCAAAAAAATTTTTTTACTTACATGCAGACTACTGGCCATTTTATTTCTCAGAGATATAATAAAGATAATCAAACTGGTTAAACACTTAAGAGATGAGAGTGCCAGTGTATGTAACTGGGTTAGAAGCACGTTCAAAATATCCATTGCAATGTACTAGGAATATATATCTGATTTGCTGATTTGTGACATTTGTTTCTTTGCTGCACTCACTTCAGTTTTTTAAATTTCCAGGCCATATTTCACTCTGACTCCATACCAATTCCATTTTGATCATCCCTTACTTTACTTAATAAGTCCCACGCCTAATATATCCCAGTTATCACAGTATATACGTATGTTTGTTTCTTGTATTCTGTAATGTATATTCTGATTTGAAAAATGGGATTAACTTTTTATTTGGAGTTTTCTACTTCTATCTCTGGGGTATTCTACGGGAACTCCTCACTGTAGAGATCCCTGCTGTGAATGATCCAATGAGATGTAACCTCACCAGACCTCCTCTGCTGTAGGCCCTGTGAGTCTCCCACTCAGCCTCTTGCTGCTGGAATCCCCTTGCTCAGTGGTCAGCTCTTTTACTGGCAAGACGGCTCAAATATAAGTAGCTTTCATTCATCCACTTCTGCCAAGGTAAACACATACACCTTTGCCAAGTCAAACAGTAGGACTGGAGATACAGACTGTTCAGTGAGGCCCTTTTCTACATTCTGTCCTCTCCAATTCTATTTTTCCTTGTTTAAATAGTCATAGAAGACCCAGCTCATATGTATTTCCAACAAGATAAAAAGAAAGGGAAGTCTTCTCTTCCTGCTATGTGCCACTGTAATCAACTCTCTTTGAGCCTTTAAGCATCATACTTAAGTTTCATTGGGGCAGATGCACGTCCTCCCCATTTCCCTTGACTTAAGGTAAAAACAGAAGAATGACTGCGCTCTCTTCTACATCCTAGATAATCCCCATGTCTTCTTCTGATAGGCTGAGGAAGGAGAGGGGAGGCAGTGTGATGGGGGTAGCTGAACTTGTTCCGCTTCTAAACAAGAAAAGTTTCCAACCTCGTAATTGTCACATGACAATTGTGTCAGTCCCCTTGAAACTACTTGCCAATTTTAAGATGATAGAAACTCTTACTCAACATTCTTATGGTCACTAAACAATAAACATTACATCCTATATACCATTAGATAGATATATAAGTATACCTACATACACATATATATATATACATATATATATATATAATTTTTTTACAGAAACAAGTTCTCCTTTGAACTGTTAGAACTATTTTTTTTTTAAAGATTTTATTTATTTATTCGACAGAGATAGAGACAGCCAGCGAGAGAGGGAACACAAGCAGGGGGAGTGGGAGAGGAAGAAGCAGGCTCACAGCGGAGGAGCCCAATGTGGGGCTCGATCCCATAACGCCGGGATCACGCCCTGAGCCGAAGGCAGACGCCCAACCGCTGTGCCACCCAGGCGCCCCTGAACTGTTAGAACTATTAAGCTGTCCTTATAACTTTGAAGAGCTAATGAAATAAATAAGCCATAGGTTGGTATTTAGAATTTATATAACACTTGTATTTCCAAAAAGCTTTAGAATAATAATTCAATCCCTAATCTCCATAACAGCCCTAGTAGGTGGACCCAGTTATCATCCCCTTCATGAATGAAGAAGCAGAAACCTGGAAAGGTTGCATGACATCTTACGGGAATGATTGGTGGCAGCCACCGCTTAAAGCACAGAGGTCTTGACTTGGAGGAATGTTGTTCATCCTTTGGGCCCTAAAGAATGAGATTTCTTAATAAACCCATGAGTCACAGAGGAGAGGCAAAGACTGACTATGATTTTACTAGGCTGTTTCCACTGCATCTCATTGATGGCTTAAATCATCTTAGTGCCACTGAACCCTTTTCAGCAATAAAATAAAAAGTGTATTAAGTGCTAAATTCTGCCCATAACTGGTATTTCTCATTGACTGCAAGTTTATGGAAGTTGTCAACTTCAGAGACCAACTTATATGAAGGCAATCCAGCCTCTGTAGGTAGATGAATTGATGTAGTCAGAAATGATGGGGATAAAATTAACGAATTTACCAATCTTTTGGAGCTGAGGCTACATTTGCCAGTTTTTATACTCCAGCACCATCTCCCTACAAAACTCCAGAGTTGAAGCATTCATCATTCTCACCTTCAGACACTGTTACCATGATACCTCAGTTTTAGTTACAAGCTTGAGATCACCATAGCAACCAATTAGTATTTATGTTGCTAAGACAGGATGCAGAGAAAGGGAAAAGCAGGATGTGCTTACTCATTTTAATGTGATCTCAATGGAGAAAGGATAAAATGCTGATTCCAGTTTCCAAATTCCCATTGACTTCTCCCATCGTATTTTATATTCACATTTGTCTTTTCCACAAGTAATCCACTTAATGGCCGAGCACTTATGGTATATACGATAAATTCTACAATTGCTAATCATGCCCAAAGAAGTGAGAAGAGAGAGCAAAATAATTACATTTTCTGGCATTCTAGCCTATTGTAGAATCTGGGTTTCAAAATCTAAGCCTTCATCTCACACTTAGTTAAGCACCTCTGCATCAAATTATATACCCTTCTCTAGCTTTTTAACAGACTATAAGCCGTGACATGATTTATTGTTATTTGTATTTTGATTGCATTTTTAACCTCCTCACTTTAATTGTAAGTAACCTGAGAAACACAAAGAGAAACACAGAAGGAGTATGGGTCAGTTTGGCCCAAATTTCAATTCTAATACTAACTACCAAAGTAGCAAGATGGTACTGTCCCCAGCTGTGTCTAAAACAAGCGCAGAAATTTACTCCCAGAGCCAGAGTTAGTACCTTGAAAATATCATAACTTAAGTGCTCATTAAAACTTACATCTGGGGGCACCTAGGTGGCTCAGTTAAGGTTAAGCATCTGACTTTTGGTTTCAGCTCAGGTCATGATCTTAGGGTTCTGAGATCAAGCCCCACCTCAGGCTCTGCACTGGGCATGGAGCCTGCTTAAGATTCTCTCTCTCCCACTCCCTTGGCCCTCCCCAGCCTGGTGCCCAGAGTGCACTCTCTCAAGGGGAAAAAAAAATAGTAATTTTATTTTTTAAGATTTTTTTAAATTTACTTGAGAGAGAGGGAGATAGCGAGAGAGAGCAATACAGAGAGCACAAGCACGGTAGAGGGACAGACGGAGAAGGAGAAGCAGACTTCCTGCTGAGCACAGAGCCCAACAGGGGGCTTGATCCCAGGACCCCGGGATCATTACCTGAGCCAAAGGCAGACGCTTAACAGACTAAGCCACCCAGGCCCCCGTCAAAAGAGTAATTTTAAATAAATTCTCTTTTATATATTTGCGTGCATGGATGCATGTTCTACAACTGAATATGCTGTTCCCTTTCAAAGCACTAATTCTTGGAAAACTTTCCTTACTAAGGGAGCGGAAAATATCTAAACGCTTCGTAGTATGACTATGTGTAGCAAAGACACTACAGCACTTGCCACAAAGCACCCTCAGTTGCATGGACCTGTGGATGTCTGTAATATCACCAGTCACCACTGGGTTTGCTCCCTCTTGTGTATTCTGTTTACAGGAAAACAGAAAATCCCCATAAGCAGCACAATTTCTCCCCAGGTTCATCCTGAAACAGTTCAGCACCCTTTGGAATTAATGAAATAGACTAAAAAACTATTACTCTGAAAAGCTAAGTGTTTACATAGTTCGGATAAATTGGGTAAAGAATTAAAATTTCCTTTCTATCCAATTTGTTGTAGGCTGCTTTAATGGCAAATAAATGGTAAAAGCTCTGCCCATGGACCATATAGGAAATGGAGCAATCTTTTCGATCTGGTCTGTTTGACTTCAGTCTCTTTTGACAAATCAAGTAGAGGAATTAGTCAAACAAGTTGACAAATTATTTAAGTGAAGCTCAGTTTATGTCTTAGCTGTTCTAAGTAGATATTCCAACAAACCACTGCCTCATAATCCACACCAGCACTATTTCCTTATCAATCACAAGCATACATGTCTCTGTCCCGAAAGTCACCTTCCCAATTTGCCTGTAAACTCTGAAGTCAGGGCCGGGTTCCATGTCTCCTGTATCCACTCTCTACCACTCTCCACCTCACTGTCTTTGATAGGGTTATTATAGATATTAATGACAAAAAATATTTGTTAAATGATTGCTAACACCAAAACAATGCTAGTAATAAAAATAATCAAATAAAACTAAGTTTATTTCGGCTTAACTGACAGAGATGAGCAGTCTACACTGTTATCTTGCTGGCTAATTTCTTTTTCATTATTTCTTCCTTATGTAGACAGAGCCTCAAGATTTTTCCATTCAATATGTAAATATCCTGATGTGCTTTTTCTCCCAGAACAGCCAATTTCAAAGGAAAAATGGTGGACAAAGCATAAGGTATTTACTTCTACCAATGACTTTATATAAGAAGCTTTTAAAAGGCTTCAAAATTAGGGGCACCTGAGTGGCTCAGTCGGTTAAGCATCCTACTCTTGGTTTCAGCTCAGGCCATGATCTCATACATCATGAGATCTAGCCCCGGAGGGGCTCCCCGATCAGCAGGAAGTCTGTTTGAAGTGTCTCTTCCTCTGTCCCCCACCCCTGCACACACGCTCCACTCTCTCAAGTAAATCTTTAAAAAAAAAAAAAAAAAAAAGGGCTTCAAAATTGTTTTTCTTAATAGTATCTTCGACTATTTTACAGAAAAAGTAAAGATTTTTAAATATGACATTTTTCTAAGTTTTTTTTCTTTTTCTTAAGTAGTAAGTAATCACCTATGTTAAATAGTTCATTTCTCTTTTAAAGCCAGCTCATGCCATTCTAGAACAATTCACTCCTTTTAAATCTCCAGCAGGAAAAATATGATGGAATTGTGTAATTATATTTATAAAAGAACGAAGGCATTATCTGCCTATGAAAATCCTCCTAGACCTATTATAAAATCAAATCCAGGCAAATAAATTAAATAGAAAAAAAATAACAAGTATATTTTTAGTACCTACAATGTTCAGTGCCATGTACTAAACATTGTAAAATATACAAATATGAATTTACAGTCCTTTCCACTGGGAATGAATAAATCACTTGGGAGATTGAACCTAAATAGGTGAATAGTTAAATAGTATTAGAAGGTTACCTACAGAAGATTAGTTACAAAGCAAAATAGGACTCTAAGGCCTAGAGAACAAGACACTATGGGCACCAAGTAGATGCAAGTTCAGAGGTTTGAAAAATCATTTCAGATGGAGTGTGTTCAATCCATTCACCCTTTGCAAGTGTTTCTTAAAATTGTACCATGTACTCCCTGGGGTAAAACTTTACAGAAGAAAGAGGATTAGAGCTCAGATCCCTAGAACATGTACTACACAAACCATTAGCTTGGTGTTTATCATAGAATGCCTTGTGCTGCTGCTTATATTTTTAGAAGTGTAAACAATACAACAGCAGCAATAATAATTGTTAAATAATAGCTACAGTTCATAAGAGCCAGACAGTATACGGAAGGTTCTATATACACAATCTCATTTAATCTTGCATCAACATTTTGAGGTTAGTTTTTCTAAAACCTACCTAAAAGAAATTTGGCTTAAAAAGCCTGGGTGGCTCAGTTGGTTAAGTGTCCAACTCTTGGTTTCAGCTCAGGTCATGATCTCGGGCTTGTGGGATTGAGCTCTGTGCTTAGCATGGAGTCTGCTTGAGATTCTCTCCCTCTGTTCCCCCCCCCCGCCTTAAAATAAATAAATCTTTTAAAAAATGGACTTAATAAGAAAAAGGAATGGGCTCAACATAGCTTGATGGTAATATATCCATGAGTTCAAAAGTAGGTGTGTACTACATCCAAGTCTATGTTCTTAATACTGAGTTCCGGAGCCTCCACAGCTAAGTTATGAATTCTGTGATGTTTGAGTCAATGCCTCATATATCTTGGTATTTCATCAGAGTAACTGAGTTTGAATTTAACAATTGAATCTTGTAATAAATATCTCTATCATTTTACACCCAGAAATAACTGGGACTTTAAGAAACCATACTTCGAACACATCTGAATTAGGTTAGTGGTTTCTTAAATTAGAGATGTTCTTTTAGGAGAGTGAATTAGAGAGTACCCTCTAGCTCTAGACATTGACAATCTGACTCCTAACTCTGACTCTAACCCATTGTAGGTTTAAGACTTTGAGCAAGGGATTTACATGCTTGATGCCTCAGATTTTCATATATAAAATGGATAAAATAATAATACCTATTATGTTGTTTTGAGGATTAAATGAGAAGATTTAGGCAAAGCACCTAGAACTGTGCCTGACAGGTAAGTGATCAAAAATATTAACTATCATCATCATTCTCAGGCCTTTGGAGACATTTCCATTCTTTATGCAGTGGAGAAATTTAATACGCCATCATCTCTTCCTAGGTAACTTTTCCACACGGAAGAAATCTCCTCATGTGGCATGGCAGAGTTTGCTGGAGGGTCCCAGAGTGAAAAAGCCAGACACAGAAAACAAAACAAAATTTAAAAAAGTGTTGAACACCTCAGAGTCTATGTCTGTGTTCAACTCCCACCCCTAGTGAATCTGATAAAAAGACTGGAGATGAAAATGGATACTCTTTTTGCTGAACTTCCAAAGAGCATTTGAGATTAGACTTTATATAAAGTTTTCTCATATGCATTTCAGGAAGGATATGTACAAACATGTGTTATGACGTATGCACGTGTGTCAGCATTTCTTTTGCTTCCTAGAATCTTAAAATATGGCTTAGTGTTTTCTCCTTGTTTTATTTATTTTGAATTGTTTTCTAGTTATTCTGTGTTACTAAAGATGCAACAGGAAGAGGTGTAAGTTGGCTTCTGTTTCAATGGCCTTGTCATTCAATCTGCACACACAGATAACTTTGACAGGAAAATCTCCAAATGAAAAATCAAGATCTATTCAGCTTTTGATATCTTACCAAGACTGTTTTTAACCCACCCCAAAAAAGTGAGACTCCCAGAAAAGACTAAAAAAATAAAAAATAAAAAAATTTTTGACACACATACAAAAACTTGGACACAAAATAACCAACCCAAATACCAGACTAAGAAAATTCATCACTTTTTCAAGCCACAGAAATACAGATTCATTTCTGACTTTAAATCAACCAATGAGGGGTGCCTGGGTGGCGCAGTCGTTAAGCGTCTGCCTTCGGCTCAGGGTGTGATCCCAGCGTTCTGGGATCGAGCCCCCACATCAGGCTCATCTGCTAGGAGCCTGCTGCTTCCTCTCCCACTCCCCCTGCTTGTGTTCCCTCTCTCCCTGGCTGTCTCTCTCTCTGTCAAATAAATAAATAAAATCTTTTAAAAAATAAATAAATCAATCAACCAATGAATCATAAAACAAAATGATCTACTGAATGCCTACTGAAATTTTAGCCTTGAACTTGTGAGGTAAGGAGTGGAAAGGGAGGAAAGAATCTAACAGTTATTGATCACTTGTGCCAGAAAATTTACTTATGGATAACTGTTCTATGGGCCATTCTAGAAGAGAGTTAACATAAGGCCATGATAACATGCATCGATTTTCTCTGGCCCTGCCTCAATAAAAACCAGAAGAGCTCAAATTTCCTCTTTTAAATTGCACTCCCAGGTAGTTTTGAGAATTTCTGATAGTGACTCATCTTCTGGGCAAGCACCTTTCATTTTGCCCATCACCCCATTTTGGCCCCTCAGACTATGGCTGTGACCAGACTTCTGTCTTCTCAGTTTCTCTTCTACTTTTGATTGCCTCTTCACAATAAGACTTCTGATTATTTTAAGCTCTTTATCTACAATCACACTCTTGACATTACTTTCCTCTTTATCTGGTTTATTCTTGTTAGTCCATCATTCTACCTCTTATCCTCTCAACCTTATCTAAGAGGTCGATTCCAATCTTCAGCATGTTCTTTGACTCCTAGATTCCCTTCACAACCTGCATCCAATGGACCACCCAATCTTACATACATATATGATGTATGAGATATATACCATAACCTCCCCAAACCCTCTTCACCACAACTGTGCCTCACATCACCATTTTTTATGTTCTGAACCACTGCTAAGGCTTCCTAAATGGGCATCTCTCAAATTTGATGATTGCAACAGTCCTCAATAGTTTGCCAATCTATTTTGCCCACATGACATTTATACAATTTTTAAAAACAATCTGACTATGCCTTGCATTCTCTTAAAGCCTTTTAGTGATGCCTTGGGTTTTTGTTTTTGTTTTGTTTTTTTGAGGATAGAGTTTAAATTTTTTGCCCTTGACTGTCCTTCTAGCCTTATATTTCATCATGCCACCACCACATAGTCCATTTGCTACCCATGCTAAGCTTCCTTAAGTTACCTACAGATGCTATATTCTCTTTTCTTTTGCATCAGTATACATTTCTTTCCTCCATCTAGAATAGCCTTCCCTATGGACTATCTCCTGCCATCCTAAGGTTTCACCTTCAACTAAGTTATTTCACAGAGGTATTCTACCCTTACAGCCCACTCCCAAGCCTGCATAAGATGTGCTTCCTATGTGTTTCCACAGCACCTGGTACATCCATTACCAGTTCCTACACTGCACCATGTGCAACTGTCTACTTGGCTTTATCTACCTCATGTAAAATAATGAGGCAGAAGTCATCATCAACATCTTACAAATGCCTGGCCTATAAAGGATACTCAGTTGATAACAGAAGAATGAATGAATAATGTAAAGTAATGGTATCTGTTACCAAGGAGATGACTCTACCAGTGGTAATGATGCCAGTGCCTCTACCAATGGAAATGATGTTCCTGTAGAGGATGATAATGCCATGACATTGGCACGGGGAACAGTGATGCCCAAAACTGAATGTGTAACACTTGCAAAGCAGTTGGTACCCCCACCACCACTGTGGTGGACACTAAGCTGGGAATCTTCTCACGTTGCCTAGCACATGCCAGACCTGCCTCAAAAGAACTTCAGTTAAACAGAACTTTTATCTCCCTGTTTCCTCCCCTCCTTATAATTCAGAAACGGGTAAATGGAACCTGGAATAGAGAATAGCAGAGTGACAGATGTAAAATAATTTGCAGATCATTTCTCCTCTTAGTAATCCTTGTATCTCTCTTGAAGGCCCCATCTTTTTCTTCCTAAAATGAGTTTTTACTACGAAGATATCAGATTTATTACCAAATGGAACTAAATTCTCACTCCTATTAGGGGCATCTAGGTGGCTCAGTTTGTTAAGCATCTGACTCCATCTCAGCTTAGGTCTTGATCTCATGGTCATGAGTTCTAGCCCTGTGTTGGGCATGTCCATGCTGGGTGCGGAGCTACTTTAAAAAAAAAAAAAAAAAATCTCACTCCTTTTAAGGCAAACGTGATCCTCTCCAAACCTCTAGAAAAGTTGTAAGGGTGAATATAGATTAGGCTCGAAATAAGCTCATGGTGCATTCATTACAAATCTCAGGAGTCATGTACTCTATAGTCTTCATCTTATAAATAGGGATAATGAACATATCTCCACACCTTAAAATCATTCTTACACTTCACATTGCCTTCCTTCTAAAGTAAAACGGAAAAGTTGCAGGATATCAACTACTATTTTATAGTAGAAAGTACCCACTAGGGAAGTTTTCAGGATATCTGTATACTAGTTTCTGATCTGTCTTTAATTAGCTGTGTGGCATTCAGCAAATTAAACACCTCCTTGAGCCCATTTTCCTCATTTGTGAAAAAATCTGGTTCTATTAGATGACTGCTAAATTCCTTTTTTTTTTTTTTTTTTTGCAAAATTCCATGAATTAGTGATCTCTCTCCTCAAAGATGCAACAATCTTTTGAGAGAAAGAAGGTTTAGCAAAGAAATAACAGTAACAATTTATCATATAATTAAGGGCTAAATAAGAGATACTGAAATAAAGACTGCAAAGAGACCTAGGATAAGTGGAGTGATTTGAAAAATAAAAATGAGGGGCATCTAGGTGGCTCAGTTGGTTGGGTGTTCCAATTTCAGGTCAGGTCATGATCTCAGGGCCCTGAGATCGAGGCCCGAGTCAGACTCTGTGCTCACTGGGGAGTCTGCTTGAAGATTCTTTTTCACACTCTCCCTCTGCCCCTCCCCCCACTCACACTCTCACTCTCTCTAAATAAATAAAATCTTTTAAAAAATCCCATAAAAGGGGCCTCTGGGCAGCTCAGTTGGTTAAGTGTCTGACTCTTCGTTTCAGCTCAGGTCATGATCTCAGAGTCCTAGGACTGAGCCCCAGAGTTGGGCTCCATGCTCAACATGAAGCCTGCTTGAGATTCTCTCTCCCTCTCACTCTGCCCCTCCTGCTCATTCTCTCTCTCTCTCTCAAATAAACAAATAAATCTAAAAAAAAAAATCCTTAAAAAATAAGAAAAAATGAGAACAGATGAGTCTTAAGTCAGCAGTGAATGGAGGACAAAACAGAAAGGCACAGAATCTACAGCAATTTAGTAACTGTCTAAAACAGACTTACATATTAGGGTCTACACTGGGGTCTAATTTGGCCAAGGCCCAAAGAAAAGTGATGAATATAAATAACAATGAAGTAGCTTGTAATCCATTAAAACAAAAGATTCAATTTAAAGATTTAACATAAAGTGTCAGCCCTTAAACTGGCGGACCTTCATCTATCAGGAAACTCGGCTATACAGAATGACATACGCCTGTGGACTTTGAATAGTGACAGCTTTACTGTAATAATAATAACCACAGTGCTGGCAAAGGAAAGGATGGATGGACCCAACTTCTAGGCCTTACCATCACTCCTCCTGATTACTCTTGCTTATTTTGAGCATCGACAAAACGGTGGGGCTGTTATCATAGATCTTTGCATAGCATTGATTCAAGTGTGTGTTGAAACAAGGCTGCTACTGTGTAATTCGTTTGTATCACTGGCTCATACCTGCCTCTTCTTCCCTTCCTTCGATCTTACATATCTCCAAGATGAGCATTTATCTTACTTTGCTCTCCTGTTCCTCTTCTGTTGTCAGTCTAGCAGGTGTTCTCTTCAGATTGCTTTCATTCTTCATTATTCATTTTGGGTCCCTTTCTACTTTTGTGTCCATTTTTATCCTTCCCTTCCCTTCCTGTGTACCTCAGGCGCCAGAGCCATCCATTTGTCAGAAATGTTTGCTGCTATTTGTTTGTGGTTATTTCCCCCTTAAACTAGGGCTTAGAAAATCCACCTGGTGAGCTGTTTCTTGTTTCTAAAGGGAGAAAGGCTCTCTAAGCTTAGAAGTCAGAAATCAGGACTGTCATTTTTCTTCACACCTGCTCCACGCCTGCTCCAACCATTCTTCAGTGGCCCTGTTTGGTTCTGAATGACATCACCACTTATTTTTTCCAGCAATAAATTTAGCTGAAGCGCTTTTGAAACTGTGTGGTCCCTGATTTTCTTGTTCCCAAAGGTCAGAGGTTCCAGTCACTATAGGCTTACTTAGCATCTGGCAAGTTGTTGTGAATCAAACAAAAGTATTTAAATATGTATACAAATTCATTTCTTAATGCATTTTAAATTGCTGTTCCTGGAAAGACCTTCCTAGAGAGTCACCCCTACCCTTGCAAAGTGATTCAAAGCCTACCACCTGGCTCTGGTTCATTAGATGATCTCACAAAACATGCTGTTTCAGCATATTTGGGGCAGGAAGGCATGACCCATCAGCATCAGAGAATGACTAGTGACCCTGTCTAAGCATGAGAGGGACAAAAGCCTCAGAATCAGTAAAAAGCTCTCAACTCAACTTTCATCAAGATAGCAAAAAAGGATAAATAAATAAACTTTTTAAAAAATAGAGAAACCAAAACTTTATAAAAAGAAACACAAAGTATGTCAATATAGATGACCTCTTGCTGAGAGCTACACAAGGAGCCTTAAAACAGTGGCCACCTGGACCAAGTCCTATTAACAGTCTGTATGCTGCAGCATTTCTGAAACCTGTCCTGACAACCAATTCTAATTGAGCACTTTATTTTTCAGTTTAGTCAAATACTATAATAGGGCCCCTAGCCCGTAGACTTTTTTTGCCTTCTGATCTGAATATATGCAGCAGCATGAACTGACTGACAACAAAATTCTTTCCATTTTAAAGTAAAGATTTCCAATTTATTTTGTTCTGTAGTTGTAAGTAAACATTCTGAAGGGAGAAAGAGTTTATATATTGTCTGATCCGGAACTCAGTTTTTCATTATTTGGGGATTTCTGTAGGGTATGTATAATATTATCTACAACTCTGGACATTTTTCATTTCTTCTATTAACAGTCGATTCTGTAGATTTTTAAAAAATAAATTTTCAAAACGTCATTCCATCCCATCCAATATTTCTGTAGTTGCCACTTCACTGTCCTTAGTTTCTCTCTTCTTCTTTAAAGCAGCAGCTTCAACACTAGGTACTTTACTTTTTAACTTTTCTACAACTCCTTGAAAAGGTGTCTAATGTAATATCATGAGGCAGTACTTGTAAACTCTTTTTTTGTAAAAGCACACAGACATTTATCTTTTACTATCTATGAGAGTTCTTTCATGCTTCTTTGCCTGAGTTAGTCAGCAAAACAAATGTTTTATCACTATCACTATCCCATAAAACACCAGATATTTTGATTAAAATATATCAGCTATTTGAGCAAAATTTCATTACATTACAGAATTTTCCCTCTCTCTTGAGTCAGTTTTTCTGTTAAAGCCTCATGGGACATTTATCCCAGGTTATAATTTCTTTTCACTGGACATTTGTTCATCCATCCTTAAAGAGTGTAGGACACAGCATTTCACTGAGTTTCTCATGCAGACTCCTTAACCTATTCATATTTTGTATCTAAAAGAGCATGACCTACAATATGTCCACTGGAAAATGGTAAGAAAGCTCACAGAGTTATAGAAACTACTGTTTAGTTTATATTTCAGTCATTTATTAGGATATTCCAAAACCTACAGTGCTCTAAGAGCTGGATAAGTTTTTTTTTTTTATTTTCATCTTCAGGTATTATATTTTCTACATGAAAAAATAATGAGAGATCTAACGAGAGCATATTGGATAATATCCAAGCATTGAAGAGTGTTGATTGAATAGATATTTGTATTGCTAGAATTACAAAAGCAGTTCTAGAAGGAGATTTCTGGATTTAAAAACAGTGGAGTTAGTAACTTAGATTTTTTTTTTCACAGTAGTTTGCACATCCCCGAAAAAAGAAAAGTTTAATAGTATTTTTTTTATTACAAATGTAGTATGGGGTCAAGAAAACATTCAAGCAATAGAGAATAGTAATCTTCCATCACCCTGCTGAAATGCCCATTTACAACCCTGAATATTTGAAGAGACAGATATTAAGAGTACCTTCCATAGCTTTTCAAACACGTTTATTCACTTATATTTTTCCAAAAGAAATAGTTCATATCATGCATACTGTTGAGAAAATGGTCTTGTTAATTTTTAGATTGGAAGAATATAATGAAAATCTTTCACTATAACACACAGAACTCTCTTCCTTTTGTTATGTGGCTTTAGACCATTCCGCACTGGGGATGTGCTCTAATGGAGATTTCTCTTCCCATACTGATGGACAAATAGGTTATCTCTAATTGTGCATTATTTCAAAGAATGCAGAGTTGAAAAGTCTTGCCCATTTCTGTAGATACTTCTATGACAGACATCTGAAAGTACAATTATACAGCCAATTTTTACATGTATTTAAGATTTTTATAGATACTATAAATGGCTTTCAAAAAAGGCTTGACAATTTACTGTCCTGCCAATGATGCAATAGGTGTTTATTCGACAAAATCAAATATTATTGTTCTTTTAATTTTTGACAATCTAAGATTTAAAATGCTATCTTATTATTTTTGTTTTGTGATTATCTTAGCTATATATTTAATGCACATTTGTACTTATTTTTCCTTTGAAATACCTCTTCATATTAATTTTTATTCCTTGAGGTTTTTTCTTTTATAATTCATTTGTGTGAGCCTGTGCATATTAGAGATATTCATCATTTAAAACTATTAAAAACTGTTGCATGCATTTTTTCCAAATCCGTCATTTGTTGTTGAACTTTGCTTTTAGTGTTGCCATTCTGAAATTTCTATTTGTATTAGTCAATCTTTTCCTTTATGGCTTCTGTAGACAACCCAGAAATAGAGTCCATCCTAGTAATAGTTAAAAATATACATTTCAATAGGCAGGATTTTGAAAATTGCTTTTTTTTTCCTTTTCCACAATAACTTGAAGTCTACAAGAATGTATTTCTATACACTAAAAACTGAAAATAATTTGTAACTGAAACACTGCTTGACCCAAAAACAACTCCTCTATTTTGCTGCTAGGAGGGGAGAGGAGGGAAACCTGGTTTGGTGGCCGGCTTGACTATAAACATTAGGCTATCGGATGAACGCATTTAGTGTTGGCTTCCCCTCAGGGTTAACTGTCCACAACACTGCATCCCTGCAGGCAAGTGATTTTGTCACAAAACCTTATGTTAGTAGGAATTCAATTATAGTTTACAAAGGTTATGTGAAAAAAAAATGTGAATGCAGCTGAAGTGTTTTATATCCTCAATTCAGATAAATGTAAATGTAGAGGGGGCCCAGGCTTATAGACACGACCACCTTATGGTCAACTAGTGTGCATTCTGACATCTGTTTCTGATCACAGGGTCATGGGGTGGGACCCAATTCCTCTTCAAATGCTACATTGTTTAAACTCATTATTTTTTAGGCCTCAACTATTAAATAAGTAGGCCAATACCCCCTTGTTTTTAATCTCTGTGGGAATAAACCATTTCCTCTGCCAGAGTCTTTCCAATCTCAATTCCTTAAGGTTAAGTCAGAAGGACAAGACTAGATTAAAGTCAAGAACACAAAGCTCACTAGCAAAAAAAGTACTAAAACTCTTTTTCTCATTTTTGTACAAAAAAAAAATTGATAGACAATAGGCAGATAGATAGATATAGATAGTGCTCCCCGAAGGCCAAAATATATTTGAATTTGTGTTAAAGAACTGTATTCCACTAAAATACTCTTAGCAAGCATTTTTGGGAAGCTACTATTTTTGTGGTGCCAGAGCAATGAAATTTAAATAATTATAACAAATTGATCTTTTAAGGTATTTGCACTTTCAATACAATCATTTTCAAAGTTAGGACTAGACAGTAAATTTGTAATATTTTACGTCATGAAGTTTAAGGAAATGAGAAACAAAACAAAAAAGTACAAGAAATCAGAAAAGATCGTATTTACTTACTTACTGGGGGTTGGGAGGACATGGGTCATGTTTTTAGAAGCAATTTTAAAAAGTGCATAGATTCACCCCCCCCATAAACATTTCTAGTACAAACTCAGGAAATGTTTCATGACTAAATAATGTGCATCGTGCTTCTATTTTAACTCCCATATTTAACTTGTTTTACCATACATTTATTTCTTTATTGGTAAGGCCTCAATTTTTCTTTGAATAAAATGTGAAAACCAAGAAAGGCACCCACAAGCTTTTCCTTTTAACTTTACAGGTGTTGGAGGTGCATGAACTGCAGACTTACATATATTAGTTGGAACTCAGGCCAGCCGCCTTTACTTTAGGGGAAAAGAAATCAACTTAGAACCTTCTAGATGGAAACTTTGCCCTTTTGCTGCTGCCTTTCCTCTTAGAAAACAAGTTAAAAGGTACCATTGGCCAGGTTAATTGACTTACAAGTGTGTCTTTTTAATAAGTGTCATAAAGTATGTCAGGCTGCTGAAACTTGCTTTCAGTGCGTTTTTTAAAAAACTGTTGTCAACCAGATTAAAGTTTATTGTTCGCATGTGCATTCGGTTTTCAGGTGGTAATGAAAGACACTGAATTGATTTGCCATGCGTAAAGAAAAAGGGGTTGTGTCCTTTGCTCTCTCTCAATGTGCCTTTCCTTCTGGTGTCTCCTCTGAAAGGTGTTGCCAGCAGACCTTGTCCAGCTCTGGACTTTTCCACTTGCAGAACAGTTCTCACAGGCTTTGCTGTATCTACAGAGACTTTCTGGAGGACAAAGAGAGTGACTGAGGAGTGTTATCTCACAGTGTCCATTAATTTTAAAATTGAGTATTTTGAATAAAATGACTTTAAATGAATCTTCTTTTTCCCCAAGGACTTAGATCATTTTAGAAAGAAATACTTTCTTTTGGCTTTAGTTGGCAGATGTTCAGTGTTCATGTAGTGCCATCATGGCCTCCCTGTCCTTCAAGTCTCAACCTGACCTTTACAGCTCCATGTTCCTCTGCATGACTGCTTCACAAAAGGACCTAGGACAAGATTTTGGTAAGCAGACTCAAAATATTTGACTTTCCAAACACCCTGTTATTTTCCAAATTTCAGAAACATGGGAAGGATATATGGGGAAGCCTCTAAGTGGTCACTGACTAGACAACTTTACCCTTTACCTGACCAGTTCTACATACAATCATTCTGGATTTCATAATCTCAAAACACTGTTACTGTGATGCTACATACACATTTTATGCTGAAGCTTTAGCCTTCTCTCAGGGCTCAATTTGACAGAAAACACATCTATAAATGAGTAACCAGCAGAACTGGGTAAGGAGCAAGACGATGGTGTAGCTTATGTCCTCAATCTTAGGAAAGTCTCTGGCCCAATAATCCCCCCACTTCCTTACTCAACTATGCCCATGTGAAGAATACCATAATGAAACAAAAAGGATTTCTCTCCAAGCCTGAAATGCTTGATTTCTGCCCTGATGTCAGAAATATCGTCATTTGAGATTTGATGTATTTGTCATTTTACTGTCTGTCTTCTCACACTAGAATCTAAACACCATGAAAATGCGAGCTTTTGCAACACTTCTATGTCCCTATTGCCTGGCATAATTTAGACTTCAGTAAACACTGGAGGGGGGAAATTAGGTGGTTTTTTTTCATATGTTAATTATCCCTGAACAACACTTCTTTGTACTAAATACTCTAATGTGAAGAGGTTTGTTCCATACCTTTCATCTCTGCAGGTGAAACCAGGGCTGCTGTCACAGGATGAAACTGGATGCTGGTAAAGGGCTACAGATCACACACAAGTGGCAGATTGCAGAGACAGAGTGACCAACTTCTCAGTGTTACTAAGGAAGGCAGTAGCTTTTGAGTAGTATTCAGGTCACATAAAGGGTAGGGGTTAAAAAGCAGGTAGTCCAACTGAAATGTTATACATAGAAGTAATAGCAAGTATAACCGTGGACTAAGTTGGGAAAGAGAGAGAAGACAAATGGAAACAGGAGGAAGAAATACAGGCCTTGGCAGTGTTGGAAGAAATTACAGTCCCTCTAAAGCAGTTGTTCTAGAAAGTAGCTGGAAATAAGGCTGAAAATTTTTAGAACTAGCACCTAGTAAGCACTGAAAATATCATTTTAAAACTGACCCTGTGTTCTCTAAAGCTCTCACATCTCCAGGTTTCCTTTCACTCTGCGGCGTTTCTCTATTGAGTGTGTGTGCATGTGCGTGTGTGTGTATGGAGGGTTGGACAGAACACACTCAGGCAAAATGGCTCTCTTTGTATTGTGATCTCTATGGAACTATGCTGATGAAGAGCCTGTCTTTGCCGCATGGTCATTCTGCAGCCCACACATTATAAAATTACCCTACCTCTACAGTTTTGCTCTCATCTAAAACCAATACTCCTCCTAGGTTGGTAGAATATCTGAGGAGCCCTAAATCAGCACAATGCTCAACTCAGCACCAAGCCAGCCTTACCTCTTTTATGTTAGTCCTGGTAACAAGATTTTTCCTAGTCCCCAGGCCAAGGGCTCTTCCAATTTACTATATCCAGACCCTTGTTCCATTGCTTCTCACTCAAATCCTGTGCTCAGAAGCTTCTCTTGAGAGTCAGCTGTAGCTTCCCAACATCCTTGAAACTTACCACTGTGTCTCCTGTTAACTGCCAGTCTCTCAGTGAAAAGCCACGCTAACTCCCACCTCTGCTCCTTCACTTGCAGCCTGCTCCTTGCCAAAACCCTGAACAACCCTTCATTCTTCCAAAGCCAGCAGAGCTATCAGGGTCTTTGCTGACAAAATCTGATTTCTTGATCGCTATTATTTATTTTCTATTTCTCATAGCAAAGGGTCACAATTGTATAAAATGTTCATAATGGTTTGTATCCTTTTCTCAATGTAGTCTCATTTGTCCCTAATAACATCCTTGGGAAGTGGGCTGGGCAATGATGATATTCCCACTCATGGATTATATCCTCATGGTGGGGAAGTGACTTAGTCAACTTTAGCACATGTTTTTTCTGACCCTGCTCGACTCTGTCTCTTCTGATTCAGGAAGGGTCACAACATAGGATGAGGTTACCTAGGGAAGGGGCATGGGAGGGGTGACTTTCAAGCAGGTCCTTGATGGAATCAATAGAACAGCCTAAGTGGGATAGCAGCATAGACAGGAAAGGAAGTAATTAGCAGGCTGCAGGGTCTGAGAATAACAAGTATGGTGGAGGGGCAACCTTTTGGGAGTTTGGGATTGTTGGGAAAGTGGGAAGAGATGAGAGTAGATAAATCTAACTTCTAAGTGCATTTGTGTATGTGTGTGTGCACATATGTATGAGGCTGGGGAGAATTTGTTAGGGATGGTATTGGGAAAGGTCCCAGAACAGCATCCCTTTGACAAATTCTTCAGTTGGCAGCAAAGCAGAGACCAGAGTGATCATGGAAATAGCACTAGCCTTGGAACCACAAGATCTAGTTGCTTTTCAGAGTGGCCGCTTAGGAGCTACACAGCATTTGGCGATACCACTTTCCTAACACATCCTATGACCCATGACATAAACATGGGAAAGTAGTTATTTCAGCAGTGCATGCAATTATAAGGGAGTTCATATAAAAATGAGATAGTATGTTTCAGAGTATACTATAGGTTAGAAAGAGCTCTATAAAAACAATTATTTTATTCTCATATTCAGAAGCATCAACAGAAAACTACAGTGGAGAATCTAGCACACATGCATATATGTGCGTATAAACATATGGACACATCTTGACCACTATGAGGTCTACCTCATCTCACCCCAGGAGGCCCTTCAGGTGAGGCCCTCAGGATACCCATACTCTTCCTGCCTCCCCCTATAATCTTCCCCCCCACCTTCATGGAAAACAGAGTCCTCCTTGTTGTTCCTTTGAGAACACAATCAACATAGCCAATTGGGAGCCACATGAGTAATTTAACCTCCCATCAGGGACTGGACAGGATTGGAAGATACAGGAGCTTCCCAAAATTAAAAAAGGCTTTTATAGAGCCATAAAAAGCCATGATTCAATGATTTTAAAAAGGGCATCAAACACAATGCTTATTAAAGGCTGGGTATTGCTGAGGTATACACAGAAAGGCCAAGAACGCTCACTCAGCAGGAATGGCCCCAATGCATGCCCACCCCCTCCACTTGACATGCAGACAACCTGACCCAAGTATTTAATAAGCAATATTTAGTGATGATTCTTCCCGGACTGCTACAGTCAGAGAAGAGTACTAATAAAGAGGATGACTGAAACAAGGGAGGATTGTTTTCTCTAATAACATTAAATGGTTGTGGTTAGAGTGGGAAAACCACCTATTCCTGGATACACATTTTTTCCTTTGGTCTAGCCAAGCACTTTCGAGGTGAATTTGTTCAGGCTACCCTATTCCTCTTTTAGTAACTTAAAAGGGACAACTCCTTTCTCTGTTTCCTCACACAGCAGAGATGGCACCACGTGTCTACTTCCAGATGAAATATTCCAGTTTCAAGATACTATGTTTCCAGAGTCACAGTCCACAGTGGTTCAGCATGCTCAGCCATTCATTCAGATGGCCTGTATATAACTGTAAGCTCCCCAGGATAAGACTGGACCAGGCACACTGTGCTCAGAACTCAGAACTGGAAACCAAGATTGCACAGTTTGTGCCATGCACCAAGGTGGTCCCCAAGAGAGCACAACTGGGGCAGACAATGAGTTGTTTTAGTCTAGAGAAAGGGGTACCTTTTTATAGATCTTCCATATGGAGGAAGATGGATTTTTTTTTTGTTTTGTTTTGTTTTTTTGTAATTCACACAATGGCACTGGAGGTGCTAGCAGTGGCCCTGATCTGGTCACTCAGGGAGCTCTATGCTACTCCTGTTCCATAGTCCTCAGAGTTCTCATGTGTTAAGTGATTTCTCTCACCAGCCCATGGTTGCAAGGCTGCTTTTCTGAGGGGCAGAGAACAGGAGCAGGAAAATGGCAGGTTAGAACATGCCTCTTATATTGAAGGGAATAAAAGTCTTAGACCTCAAGGAACTCAGCAGGTTTGGTCCAAGCATGCCTACCTCTGCCCCATTTCTAACTTTGCTACTTACTGGGACAAGTGTCCCAGGACTACCAGAGCAGATGCATTTTTAGCAAACAAAACATAAATAAATAACTAGTTTCACAGCCAGGATGGGCTCTCGGTGACTTTTCTGATCCACATAGCTTCCGTGTGCTTTGCTCTCCTAGCTGCTTTCCCAAAGCATGAGGGGATGTGTCTTTGGGTACCACTGGTACTAAGTGATCTTTCCTGTTTGCCTAACCTCAAGTGACAAAGTGCTGGTCCTCATATATCACAGTCTTTCCCAGCAAGGATTAGGTCACACTGGGCCGAGGTTTTACTAATGAGATCATACATAATCAATAAGGGTCGGCTGGCATCTTGTCAACTCCATCACTGTCACCAGGGGGGCTGAGGTAAGGCAATCAGGAAAGGAGACCTGTCAGCCACCTGGAATCTGAACAGATGGGCAGCATTGGATGGAGCTGCTATCCCCCTAAACAGACCCAAGTCTTATTAGCAGAGGAGATAGGTCATACATTCATTCATTTATTCACCCCTTCCTCTGTCCGTCCCACAGATAGCAAAGTGTCAGATCCTATCTGTACAGCAGAGGATGACACAGTAAAGGACCCCGTGCATTAGGAGCTTCCCTTACAGCACCCCCATTCCACTGAGGGTACTAAGAAACAGTGAGAAAAGAGAAAAAAGAAAAAGCAAGTAAGAAAAAAAGAAACAAAAAGAAAAGAAAGGGAAGCAAAAGGAAGGAAGAGATGCACAAATAATCTCAGATAATGTTATGCAGGCAGAGAATTAACATAGTGCAATACGAAGTAGAAAGACCCAAAATTTCGGTTTGAGAGGTCAGGAAAGAACATGGACATCTCTCTCTTTAACTAGCCACATACTATGTTCAGTGCTCTTATCAGTCATAGTCTAAATTTTCGTGATTCTGAACAACAGGATAAAGCCCATCTTGCTCACGTTAATGAGCCATGAGCTCTCATTGATTTGTCACTGGATCCATGAAGCTTGTAATGGACCACACCATTTCTTAATTCAAAATTTAAATCTGACTCTCATCAACTACATAGAATTCTCAGACTACTTTATTGGGTCGTGGAGGTATTATATTAATGAATATAATTCAATAATTTGTAAGTGTTTCCATTCAATAATTTGGAATACAAAATAAAGTCAGATTTCTTAGTAAATCTTAAGTAATAACATCAAATCCCAATTTTATTTATTGGGAAAATCCCTATTCTTACTCCACGTATCAGCTTCATTTGCATTCTTATATTCAAGTGACTGATTTTCTCTAAATACAAAGATTTTACTTTAAAAATTCCAATGTGGGTGAGAAAGGATCAGTGATATTTGTTTCCTGGCATTAGTAACTGACTCCCATAGGCCTGAGCTCCTACCATTATCACTCATTCCGGTCGTTGGCAAAATTAAGTTACTTATAGCTATAGGACTGAGGTCACCATTTTCTTGCTGACTAGTGGCTAGGTCTCACTCTCAGCTCTCAGATCCTAGGCACATGGCGCTCTCAAGAGTGTGGCAGCTACTAATTCAAAGTCAGTTGAAGAATCTTTCTCCAGTCAGATATAACAGAGTCTTATATAACAAAACACAATCATGGGGTTAACTATCCCATCACCTTTGTCAGGTATCTTAACCTGTCTTAACCCAAACAATTGAATGACTATCATATTCACAGGTCCCACTTACACTCAAAGGGAGAGAATTCTACAGGGCATGTGCAACAAGGGTCTGGAATCTTCAGAGACATCTTAGAATTCTTCCTATCACAAATACACACAGTATTGTGCCCATATATCATAAGGGCACAAATCAATGAATTTTTACAAACTAAACACACATGTACTCACACCCACATCAAAAAAAGAATATGAGCAGCACCCCAAAAACTCATCTTTTGTTCCCTTCTGTTTTCTACCATCACCCCCAGGGTAAGTAACTGCCATCCTGACCTCTAAAAAAAGGAATTGGCTTTGCCTTTTCTTTTGTTTGTTTATACATGTAAATACATATATAATTTGAATCACACAATATGGGCTCTATTTCTGGCTTCTTTTCCTCAAAACAAGCTCATTACTGTTACAGTATTCTATTGTGTGAATATTTTCACTCTACTGTTGATAGACATTTGAATGTCCAGTTTGGAGCTACTACAAATATTATTGCTACAAACAATCTAGGACACGCATGTTGACAAACGTTAAGTACAATTTCTAAGTTTGTACTTCAAACTTCAATTTCAATTTTCCCCTTGTGATCTGAGGCCAATTATTTATATTCTAGGTCATCTTTCTTAATCTGTGAAAAGCAGATTATACCACCTTCTCATTATGTTGTATGTTCGTGTGTGAGCAGGGAGGTGGATTTAACTCAATGAATATGTACTCATCTAAGCACTGGAGATACAGCAGTCAACACAGCAGACAAAATGCATGTCATTATGGAGTTGCATTCTAGTAGCACAAAGGGGAAGGGAGTAGGTGGGAGAACATAAGAGAATAAGCAAAAAATACAGTACATTATATATAAGAAACACATACGGAATGTTAGGGAAGGGCTAAGGAGAGAGATGGAGCAACAAAGGCAGGTTTGGAGTGTTGGGAAAAAGATTATGTTAAATTAGTTTGTCAGGGATGCTATCACTGAGAAGGTGACATTTGAGCAATGACCGAAAAAAAAGAGAAGAAAATTTGTAAATATCTGGGAGAAGAGTGTTACTGGCAAAGGCCCTGAGACAAGGACGTGTCTAGGACACTTAAGGAATACAAAAACTAGAGTAGGATACAGAGGAGATCAGAAAGGATAATGGGGTACAGAATGATCAGTGTGAAGACGAATAGGGTCTTGTGAGTCCCTGTAAGAGTCTTCCTCTGAGTGAAATGAGAAACTGTTGGGGGGTTTGTGCAGAAAGAATTATGTTTTAACGGTATCAACAGAAGCTCTCATGAGAATGCATTATTACATGGGGCATGAAAAATGAACAGAAGGTGTATGATGGGGATGAAAAACATGTAAGGAGTAGACATATGTATGCTTATTAGTATGTGTGGATGTGTTGTGTGTGTATACATGTGTGAGGGAGCTCATCTTATGAACATAAACCATAAAGGTTAATAGTAGGAAGGCTTTTCAAAGGAAGTAAAGCTTCAGGTATATATTTGAATTATAATTTGAATAGAGGGATAAGGCAAGGCAAGATAACAGACTCACTGTTAAATACAAAGCCTCAATTTAAAATGAAACAGACTCTAGTCAAGAGATTTAGTCATTCCATGTTTCCATGTGATTCCTCCAGAAGGGGCCAAATTTCTACCAAAGGGGAACATATTTAGTTAATAAACCATAATCTACCTGTGTTACCATTGAAACGAGAGAACATCCATCATGTTCATTGTCAACTTCATCATCACATGATTTTTAACTGTGTAAAGACATCAAGAAGTGTGATACATGGGAGAATTATTTTTTAAAGTAATTTCATTCCATTTATTTCTGCAAGCGCTAGATATCCTTCTTGTATTTCTAGTCCACCCACATCCTTCGAAATTTTCAAGTACTTGAGAGATACACCTTACTGTTTGCACTCCTCCATCTCCTGTCTCTGTGTGGTTTTGAATCCTGGGATTCATTTAGGATGACTATAGTTAGCATGCATTTCTCACATCTGCCAATTAGATGCAGTATTTTCTAGTTTTTCATAGTAGGAGATTTTCATGACTATGTTGATAATGTTCTACTTGCTTCAGCCTATGGCATATTTTGCATTCTTAAAACTAAACTTTTAGAAAGCGCATTAACTTTTCGAGATGGTATTTCCTCACATACACCTTAAGGAAGGTTTCTTTTCTTTTCTTTTTTTTTTTTTTTTTTTAAGATTATATTTATTTATTTGACAGAGAGCCAGCCAGCGAGAGAGGGAACACAAGCAGGGGGAGTGGGAGAGGAAGAAGCAGGCTTCCAGAGGAGGAGCCTGATGTGGGGCTCCATCCCAGAAGGCCAGGATCACGCCCTGAGCCAAAGGCAGACGCTTAAGGACTGCGCTACCCAGGTGCCCCTTAAGGAACATTTCTTATCTGAATGTATTATGATTAATCTTATACTGATCACATGTAAGATTTGGCTCCATCCCCAAAACGGTCCAGAACAACTTCTGCTTCCATGGTTGTTAAGAGTCTGCTCTCACAACATTTGTGTATTGTGCCCTAGTGATTCCATATGTGGTGCTCTGTCTTTATGAAGGCAATTTACATTTCTTTTTTAATTAATGCTCTCTCCTTTGATTAGTCCATCATAGCTGGGGAAAAAACTAAAAAGCTTTTCATCTCCTCTGAATCTCAGGTACACGGCCTCCTGCCAGTGGTCTACGATCACTTACCATTTCCACATGTACCATTTCCTTCAGTCAAGGCCATCTTTGGGGAGTGGGTAGAACTGGATACAATTGCTTCTCAGATTTCATGCCGTTTCTCATCCATTTGATTCTAATCAATCAGTGCACGTGTGTGTACCGTATAGATCTTCCCTTTGGTTTCACTGCCTGTCAGTCATGTGTCAAAAGGTTTGGCTGCTGAGTGGCCCCTCTAATAGTGCCTGGGTTTCCCTAAGGGCTTTCACCCCACGGAATCTTAAAATTTCTACACTGACCCCACCAAGCCTGTCCTGGACCCTCATGCAGCTACTGCTTTGTTGAATCATGTTAATGATGAATACAGCACACTGCAATGAGGAATACAGAACTGGTATATACGAACTGGTATCTATATATAAGGTCTTCTTCCTCACCAAGTCAGAGGTAAAACCTTTCCAGCAAATAGGCTCGAGTCAGCATTTGGGTGGCAATTAAACTATTTCTAAAAAATTATAATAATAATTTTGTAGAATTAATACACAATAGATTCAAAAATTAGTTAATGTAAATTTTTTTTTAAGATTTTATTTATTCATTTGACAGAGAGAGAGACAGCCAGTGAGAGAGGGAACACAAGCAGGAGTAGTGGGAGAGAAAGAAGCAGGCTCCCAGTGGAAGAGCCTGACGTGGGGCTCGATCCCAGAACTCCAGGATCACACCCTGAGCCGAAGGCAGACGTTTAACGACTGAGCCACCCAGATGCCCCTCAAAAATTAGTTAACAATTTTAATTTTTTATCCAGGTGATTAATACTGTAGCATATAACTGATTTTTTTTAAGTCAGTCAGCCAAGCTCTGATGAGTTCTAAAATGGTTATGTCACACTCGAAGCGTTTATTTTGAAGAGCCACATGGAGAGGGGACATGGGAAATCTAGAGTGAATCTTCAGACAAAAATGCTTGAAAGCTACCTCATATAAAGAATAAGGGAGGAGACAGAAGTGCTTAGACAGTAATAAGTCTATGATGTCTTCTTCAGAATCCATAAGTTGTCATTTGGAAGAGAACAGAAATTTATTTTAATTTATTCCAAAGAAAGAACCCATCCATTCATTCATTCATCTGAAATTCAAGATCACCTAATATGCACTAAGCAGTAATCTAGGCACCTGGATTATAGTAGGAAAAACAAGAAAAGAAACAAAAAATAAAATAAAATTTCTTCCCTGGTGGTAGTTACCTTTTAGCACGAGGAAACATCTAATGATGAGAAAGAAAAGCGGGGAATGAGGTCAATGATGTAAGGCCTTCTAAGCCAAAGTATGGACTTTGAACCTAAGTGACTTGAAACACTGAAGGGTTTTGAGCAGAGAGGTGCCACAATCTGGCATATTTCATTTGATCATTCCTGATGCTGAGTTGAGACTAGACTACACAGAGACAACAGGAGACCAGTTTGGAAGCTTTGGCAGCAATCAGGAGAAGGATGGTGGGGTAATAAATTGTACCAGACGGTGACAATGGCCATGGTGGACTGACAAGGTGTGGTATGTAAGACCAAGAAGAGAAAAGATGACAACAGATGGTTAAAGGTAAACTGGACGGCAGAAGTTTTAGAATCAGAGCAAGTTTGGAAGAAAACTCAGAGGTCTCCTAGACCTTTACAAAAACAACTCCTAGGGAAAAAAAAACACAAAAAACAAAATGTTATACTATATTCTAAATATATGACTAACAGTAAAACACGAACAGTTTCCTTAAGGAGATGATATCTACTAAGGGAGAATAAAAATGCAATGTGATAGTAGAATGAAAAAAGAACCCATGTAGCCCCAAATGAGCAAATACTATTTTTTCAGTCTAGGAGCCTAGACATTTTAAGAAACCTCTGAGTCTTGGTTTTCTTGTTTGTAAAATGTAAAAAACATTTTTTTTTTAAGATTTTATTTATTTATTTGACAGAGAGAGACAGCGAGAGAGGGAACACAAGCAAGGGGAGTGTGAGAGGGAGAAGCAGGCTTCCCGCAGAACAGGGAGCTCGATGCAGGGCTCGATCCCAGGACCCTAGGATCATGACCTGAGCCGAAGGCAGACGCTTAAAGGCTGAGCCACCCAGGCGCCCTAAAAAACATTTTTTATCTTATTTGCTCATAACACCAGCATTCGCCCTCTCACTTCTGCCTCTCGTCAGATATGCCTTTTATCCTCACCCCTCCATATACCTTTCATCTCCCAC
The DNA here is from genome assembly GCF_017311325.1 of Ursus maritimus. Classification (NCBI taxonomy): domain Eukaryota; kingdom Metazoa; phylum Chordata; class Mammalia; order Carnivora; family Ursidae; genus Ursus; species Ursus maritimus. Next base: position 33,105,890 of record NW_024424230.1, read on the forward strand.
ACCTACCAGGAGTAGGCCCCCCAGTCCCCAAGCTTTGCTCACCCACTTCTAACTTCTGCATGTAGTTTCCCTCTCTGCCTCCTTGCTACATTGAAACTTCTCTGGATATTGCCAACTTCTCTGGAGCCATTCTGTAATCCACACCACTCTTTCTCAGTCCCCCAAACAAAAAGGGTTCAGGTTATTACTTACTCTGAAGTGAGACTGAAAAAAATCCCCAAACAATCATTACTTCTCAAGAATTTACTTCAAGACATCTCACATTCCCAATGTTCTTTGCTGATGGTCAGCAACCCCCCAGAAGCCGCTACTACTTTCATTAATGCCTTCAGCACATTAAGTTTTTATCCCTAGGCAGAATGACTCTAGATGTTATCAACTGTACCTCTTCATTTTTCTTCATGGGCTTTGCACTTAGCAGGTGGTCACTACACATTTGTTGAATAAATGAATCTTAACATTCCAAGTCTTTGAGTTCATCTTGGGTGGTAACAGAATTTATATTAGGGACTCCTCTTTACTCCTTAGCTGTAGTATTTGATTTCACTGGCTTTTAAAGGCCATCATTTCCGGTCTATTTCTACCTCACATGTCTCAAAGGGTATTGGTCCAACGTAAACATCCTGAATTTAAAAATTCTCTGAAGGTATGTAACATTTGTCCTTAAGCTTAAGGAAAGATAAAGTAAAATTAAAATAAAATGAGCATTTCTCATCACCTTACATACCTTGATTCTGAGACCACCTTTTCACATGTTAGACTCCACTGGATAGCAGTCCCACTCTAGAACCCCATCAAAAGCAATCTGTAAAGGGAGGGCTGTGCCAAAACGGTCCCATTTCCCATCTGACAGCTTAGGAATGAGCTGCTTCTGACTGTGAGTAGAATGATCTTCACAGACTGTCAGAACTCACAAAACCAGCAAAATGAGAATAAACAAAGATGATTTTCAATGTCGAGACTAAAATTTTCTGATGTTAACTATCACCCTTCACAATGAAACTTTCCTTCTCTGTTCTCTAAACTCCAGAATCCCACTCTGCTCTATCTAGGCTTCACTGTTTTGGATCTGCTTTATTTATGACTATTGCTGCCTGTGTGTTAGACTCATCTGTTTGAATAAGGCACAGGATCTGTGAGGGCAAGCAGTACATTCACTGCTTGGGCACTTCCCTTGTCCTGACGGCACATTAGTTTCAAGGAATTATTACCATTCTGCTTTTGTGTGAACACTCAGCACATCTGTCCATCCAAAGGCTGTCTTTCTGCTATAAAAGCTAATATTCCTACTGGTCCCTTCCACCAGACACTCCCCTGTTCATTGCCCAGGTTTAGTCAAGGGGTAAAGACACTGAAGCTTTAAGTTACTCTCTTTTTCTCATGATTTTAGATCTTAAAAAGAATACCACAAAAATAGGACGCCATGGTTGTGACATGTTCATTCCAACAGCAGGATCTGGTTGCAAATGGAGAGCAATTTCTACTACCAGGCTTCCAGATTCCCATCTGTTCTAAACACATTCTGTAACCTCTCTAAAATCTGGAGCTTCCTCATGGTCTTTAAGCAAATTCCAGAACGTTCCTGTAGCCTAACAGCAAGTTCTCTTTTTGTGAAAGTTAGCTGAGTTGTTTTCTCTATTTTTGTTTGCTTGTAACAAAGAAACCCTAACTGATACAAAGCGGTAAGTATGCCTTTTTAATTATGACCTCTACAGGCCTTGGGCCTAGCGAGCATTGTATAAATATTTATTTAATGAGTGATTGAATAAAAGTTATTTTAGCAGAAGAGGAAAGATGAGACAACATAAATGAGCATTCAGATTGAGCTGAAAATGGACCCTGCTTTGTCCTTGTTTCTTTCAAAACATTTTCTCTCCTCCCTGGTAATTTTTTCCTACTCTGGTTTCTGGTTTTCAGTAGTAATTTACTTTAAAGATAATACTGCCATGTTTCTTTGAACTGAAACTGTCCAGCAATTTATGGCCAAATTTAAGTTTGGCATAACAGGCTTAATGTTCAGCTTTCCATCTGTATTCTGTGCTTGGCAAAAACCCAGGGAAACTTGGGATTTTATGCTCCTGAATTTTATAAGCCAGTAAACACAAAGGTATTGGAATTGTATATCTTAGCATGAAACATTTTATCTTGTGCATAAGAAATATCAAATTGGACTATGATATAGGCAGCTAAGGGATTTGTGCTGCTTCCTCCCTTTAGAAATGTTCTTATTTAAGAACCAATGTTTGTGGAAAGTGATGATAGAACAAAAACAGTGATTTACTTTGTTCAGTGTTCCCAGACTGTCCAGCTAACTAGCTATGGATTCTATTATGGATTCTATCATGTTATCTTTCCAGTGGTCCACGGTGGTCAAGGTCTGCTATATATCATTTTATAGAGAGATTCAACAGAGCCCCCATAGAACTGAAGTGATTCCAAAGGTCATGCAGCTGGTTAATATAAAGCCATAAACAGAATTTAGGTTTCCTTCATGCCGATCATTAGATGTAAAGTTAATTCATTACTTGATTTATGATAAATGATTTTCACACGTTTATCCAACAGTTTTGTTTGTGGTATACTTTTTCATCTGTCATGTGCCAGATATGTTATAGGGTCTGGGAATGGTGCTAGGAAAAAAACAGATGAATCCCTGACCTTAGTCTCAATGTGGAGGATGCTAAGCATGGGACTGAGTAATTCCTAATATCTGAGAATTTGTTCAATCTTTTAGAATCCTCAACCAGGCCTGGCCTGAAATGGATGACACTGGCCTTAATTGTGATGCTGATGTTGACTATGATAATGAAAATCATGGTGGAGGGTGATCTCCAATTCTGTATACTTCTTCACTGAACATTAAATATCACTATCCTCTGAAAGAATGCTAACATCCATGTCTCTAAAAACATGTTGACTCCTGAAACTGTTCCAGTGATACTGTCAATGATATCACTCTTCTCCATCAACATTCCTACCAAATCCAAGTCCATACCACGGAATGCCATCCTCCTATGGTCCAAGAGGCAGCCTGACCCTTTCTTAACCTCTGATACCTGATTATGACAGTCCAGTGCAAGGTTAAGAGACAAACTCAAGTGGAGAAATATTGACTCAGGAGCAAAATATAATAAATATGCAAATCTCTCCTTTCAGAAGCCTTATTCCAGGCCATCTAATAATGTCTCCATATTTTTTCATGTTATTATTCTCCCTGCTGCAGTGGGAGGAGGCTGCTTCTGCAGCAGTGCTTTTCTGCCTTCCCACCTGTTTACATTTACTATATGGCTGCCTAGGGAACCCTGCAGAAAATAATGCTTGTGTGAGCCATTTAGTTGACTACATGTCAAAAAGTAATTTGAATCAAAGAGTCACTAACTTAATTGATGGTGATGGCTCCATCCAAAAACAACCAAAGAAATTGATGTTGTGCAAATTGCACATATATTGCTCTTGAATTTGTGAGCATATTCTTGTTTGCCTTGACAGGATTCAAATTATCTTTCAGACAGCTCGACACATTACTTAAGATGTGCCTGTATGTGAATTTTAGCTGCTAAAGGGGGCAATAACAACCTTCCTATGAAATTAATTCCCATGACTTCAACTTCATCTTGTTCTTTTTTTTACTCATTCCCTGTAAATACCCCTTCTATTCCTTTGCAATTTGTGTTTTAACCTCCGTTCTAGTCACCATGGAATAAAGACCTATTGTCTCTGCAGACCCCAGAGAGACCTAAGGTCTTAAAGAGCAGAAGATGATTCATCACAGTCAATGAAAGAATTTTAAATTATGTGGACACATTCCCTTCAATGCCACTGGCTTTTATTTTTGAATTGTCATTGGGTCCTTTTTGAGGGGTGGTGATACTCGACAGTTCAGAATAAGTTGATTTGCAATAAGCCTATCTCCCTGAGAGAACCAGAATTTAGATCCTGCGCTGAGGAGGCCAGCCCAGCAGTCATCCCCCCATAATGGTGGTGGTATGGGTCAGAGCACTGGGTCAGAATAAGGAACACAGTCAGTTTGCAACATACAGAGTTGTCTACATGAGGATGTAAGACTCTCAAGAATAGCTCTGAAAAGTGGTGCTATCCTAGGCATTTCTCATAAGTGCCAAGTCCAGCAAACAGTAAAGTAAAGAGAGCACTGGCTCAAGGGGGAAGAAACACAGCTATCAGGTATACTTCTGACACGAAGGAGTTGTTGGACATGTGTGACAGACACATTATCTTCAAACAAGGTGGTATTTACAAAAGATTAGAAGTTTTCCAGTATTGGAAGTGAAGTTACTACAAGATCAGAAGGAAGACTAGGCAGCATCCCACTTTCTTGGCCCACCTCCCTGCTTATGGTGATCATCCCATGGAGCTCTAAATGGCCATGAACGTAGCCTGAAAATCTAAGGACTACAGAGTGTTCAAGAGGCCTGTGATGGTTAATTTGATGTGTCAACTTGACTGGGCTAAGGGATGCCCAGCTAGCTGATAAAACATTATTTCTGGGTACGTCTGTGAGGGTATTTCTGGAAGAGATTAGCATTTGGTTCAGTAGATTGAGTAAAGAGATCTGTCCTCACCAATGTGGGCAGGCATCCTTCAGTGTGTCTAGGGCCCAAATGGGAAAAAAAAAAAAAAAAAAAAAAAAAAAAAAAAAAGAAGACAGAGAAAAGGAAAATTCTCTTTTCTCTTCTTGATCTGGGATGTCCCTTTTTCCTGCCCTGAAATAGTAGAGCTCTTGGTTCACAGGATTTTGCACTCAGACTGAATTTTACTACCAGATTTCCTAGTTCTCCAGAATATAGAAGGCAGATTGTGGGATTTTTGTCCTCCATAACCACATGAGCGACTTCCTATAATAAAATCTCCTCATATATCAGTTCTGTTTCTCTGGAGAAACCTCACTAATATAGAATCTTAATAATAACTTTTATATCTCCAAAATATACTTGTAGCAGGCTCAATATTTATGGTAACAAAAGTCATTGGTATAAAAATTAAAATTTATTTCTCTACAATCAACATTAGCTTTGCTCTTGAGCCTCATCCATGAAAATGGTGGAAATTTTAATTTTCCAGCTAAATTATACTTACTCCTTCACTTCCCGTCTTCTTGGATTGGAGGGTAGGTGTTTTAAGGGGAGGGCCATTAACCTCTGATCACTGTTACACTGGTTGGTACTACTGGTAAGAGCCCTATGCATATGCACTAGTTTTTCAGCATAGTAGTACCTGGTAATTTCTTATGAGTGAAACTTGGGGCAGCTGGCTCATCCATACAGTTTGTCTTTTGTTATTCATCTTCTAAGGCCTGGCTTCTTCACTCAGTACATTCTAAGAAGCCTCCTCACCAGACACCATAGCAGAGACTTAGCTCTCAGCTTCCTTAAACTCTCATGATGGATTCACAGATATTTCTTACAAATTCTCTATGCTCTCAAGCGTCATTGAAAACCAAACCTATCTCCCATTCCCTCTCTCGCTCTCTTGCACTCTCCCTCTTTCCTTCTCTTTCTCTCTCCCAAGACAGCCCAGCTGCCTTTCCAATCTGTTTGGCTGTCTCATTTTTAATGCAAGACGTCCTGATGCTTTCTCCATGACAGTCTCAGAAAGGTAAGAAGCGTTAATCACTGAGAGTTAATCCCATGGTTCTATAAACTCTCCCTCTCCTCTCCTACTTTACTCTCACCCTCACCAACCACTACTGCACCCCAGGCAGAGTCCTTCCTTCTGTCCTTCCTTCCTTCCTTTCAAGATTTTATGCGTTTACTTATTTGAGAGAGAGAAAGGGAGAGAGAGAGAAAGGGAGCACAAGCAGGGGGAGCAGCAGAGGGAGAGGGAGAAGCAGGCCTCCTGCTGAGCAGGGAGCCCAAAGCCAGGCTAGCTAGATCCCAGGACTCTGAGATGATGACCTGAGGTGAAGGCAGACACTTAACTGACTGAGCCACCCAGGCACCCTCTGCCGTCCCCTGCCAGGAAGAGTTCTTAACTCCCTTCTACTCTTCTGTTTCCCACAACCTTGCCATTCGGGATTTTTTGGTACAGACACTGAGACCTACATAGGCTTTACTGTGTAAACGTCTCGTGTAATAAATTCTACCTCAAAACTCTAGTTTTGGAATAAGCAATTTGGCCTCCATATAAATTTTCTACCACAGACTTTGCAGCATGAATTTTAGATTCAACTTTGAATCGCAAAGCTGGACAGTATTATTTGTTGACCTAAATCACAAATATTCTTATCCCATGGACATAGAGCCCAGCTTTCATAGTTTGGAATTAGACAACTCTCTGATGCTCATGGCTCTATTTGGCCACATTCTGGAGCTACTCTTTTCCCAGTGAAGACTCCATCATGTGTCTGGATTTCAAAGATGAGGATAGTGACCTAGACTGAATTTGACCACCCTAAACTTCATGTTAATTCTATGATCCTCCTAAACAATCAAATCAATAGTACAACTGTACCTACTGCATTCTTGAACCACTCCCTTACAGCTTGTGATGTGCTTAGTACTACTGACCACCCGTCTATAATCCATTTTTTTATAATGTGATTGTTTATCATGATACTATAAAAAGCTTTTCAGACAATACCTTCCACATGTCATCACTACCCCAACTCCCAGTGGGACTGTCTATCCTTAACACTGTATCCGGGGTGGATCTGTACATAGCTCTCTAACTTCAGGATGTAATACTATATGCATTGAATCCTAATAAAATTCTCATTAAAAAAGACAAAACTGTCATTTCAGCATTTCTTCGATTCATTTGGTCATTTAAATAAGTGCTTCTTAAGCTTTAATGTGCATATGCATGATCTGGGATCCTGTTAAAATGCAGATTCCTATTCACTGAATCTGAGGTGAAGCCAAAGATTCTAAGAAGTTCCCAAATTATGTCAGTGCTGCTAGTCCATGAACTACAAGTTACACAAACTATCCATTATTTATTTCAATTTCCCTTGGCTGGGTCTCCCTTATTATTCTATTCTCACTTTATAACAGTGTCCTCTAATTACGCAGACATTATGATTGTGAGGTAATCCAAATTAAATGCTATTTTTCTTGCATATAAAAATTGCTTAGATGTGTATATATTTCTTATCAAGTTTTGTTTGTTCATATCCAGTTGTGCCCGCATAGTTATTATAAACAATTGTCCACCTCATTGCATAATACAACACACTTCACACAACATACTAAAGAAAATATTTAAAAACACTTTCTTTAGTAAAGCCATTTTCATATGCATTGACTGATGTTTAAATGTATGAAAACTGAAGGGGATCAGAATATGTGACCTCAAAATATGCCACTTTGGCATGTGGATTATTTTGAGCTTAAGGCAATCAAAACCCAGCAGACTCAAGGAAAAAAAAAAAATACCTCTCCCTTAATTACCTAAAAGAATTCAGACGGGCAGCCAGACCCAGAAAGAGAACTATTAACAGAATGACCTATCTGTATGGCAGGACAAACATCTAATTACCAACACCTGCTCTTCTTATTGTCCTGTGAATTACCACCACCATCACCCCAACTTTGAAGCCCCAGGTCCTTAACCCATTCCTTAACTCAAGATGGCATATAATCATCAACTGCCTGACTTGCCCTTGGGTCTCATATTTTCACGGGTCTCCCATACATATAAAATTAATTTTTTTTCTCTTGTTAATCTGTCTTTTTTTTTAAAGATTTTATTTATTTATTTGAGAGGACGAGAGAGAGTGAGAGCGAGCGAGCACAAGTGGAGGCAGGTAGAGGAAGAGGGAGAAGAAGGCTCCCCACCAGGGAGGGAACCCAATGTGGGGCTCGATCCCAGGACCCTGGGATCATGACCTGAGCCGAAGGCAGATCCTTAACCAACTGAGCCACGCCATGTTAGCCTCTGTTAATCTGTCTTATGTCAATTTAATTATTAGACCAGCCAAAGAATATAGAAGGGCGACAAAAAATTTTTCCTCCCCTGAAAAACAATGTAATGAAAAAAGCACCTTGTATTCTAGATGAAGTCACATGATTGTGAGCAACTGAATTGACTCTGCATTATTTAATTTTCCCCCATACACTGGCCTGACCCTACCTGCACCAGTCATTCAGCCCTACTTGTATTATGAAATAAAGCAGATAAATTAGAGGGGTGTCTGGGTGGCTCAGTCAGTTAAGCATCTGACTCTTGGTTTCAACTCAGGTCATGATCTCATGGGTCCTGAGATCAAGCCCCACATCAGGCTCCATGCTCAGTGTAGAGTCTGCTTGAGATTCTCTCCCTCTGCCTCTCTGTCCACCCCCACTTACATGCACTCTCTCTCTAAAATAAAATAAATAAAAATCTTTAAAGCAGATAAATCAGAACCCCCATCAACTTCATCTCTACAAGGGTGCTGGGGTGGCTGTTGCTTGCTGGCACCTCTCCTCCTGATCTGACCATAAGTGTATGTGACCTCAGTTACTGCCTCAGTACTCAGATTCTCGCTTCTTTCTGCCCTATTCCCTGAAACTTCAGTCTTCAGACTGCCCACTAGCCCTCTTTCTTCATCCCCTCACTTTGTTGTACACCTGTTCAGAGTGGAATGGGGTAGGTTAGGACTGGAGAGAGATGACTGACAAGCAAAGGAGCTTAAAAAGAAATGACCAAATGTCCAATAAGTACCAAGCCATATGCTCGGCATGACTTCACACTAAGCAGCCTCACAGTTACCCAAAACAAACTGGGTCTCTGCCTCTAAAAACTCAGCTTTCATTTCCAAGGAAATTTTGACGGAAAAAGTGAAACCTATTGTGCCTTTTCTCTTTCAAGTGACATCTCCCAAGCACGACCTGCTATTTTGCTGGTTTTGGTGGCAATGAAAAATGCCAAGCACAGATCTAGTCTGTGCATTTTGAGGCAAAAGACCTTTTGCTGGGCTGGAACAACACCACCACAAAGCAAAATCCATCTTTTGTCCCACTGTCAGCAGGCGAAAGCTGCAAAAACAGGAAAGGTTTACATAAGAAAGCGCTCAAATGTTAATCCATTTTTATAACTATGCTAGACCCCAAACGTTTTATAAGCTTCTGAAATACTGAGATAACTCTTTGCTTACTTGTTTCACCTTCCTTTACAAAACAAAGGTAGCCTAGAAGAAGGGAATTAGCTGAAGTCACAATGAAAGTGACACTTTTCCTTCAGCAGGCCACTTTCTCCAAGGCAGAAAAGTGGTGGTACAGAATGGAAGCCCAGGACTCTGGAAAAAGAAGACCTGGTTACAGTGATCTGTAGCCTTGCTGGGGTGGGTGGGTGGGGTGCTTTGGGGTCTCCGGCTCATCATCACTTGTGAAATTCAATTTAACTATAAGGCTCCTTCTAGTCTAACTATCCTTTTCTTCCAGGAATGAAGTCTAAAAACTTATCTTTTAGCTGAAGACAGAACAAAAGCACATAAATAAGTACAGAAGCAGACATTCTTCAGAAACTCCTCCCTAATTATGATCATATCGTACTTGAGTCCATGTTTACCATGCTTACATGAAAATGAGGAAATTTTTATTTCTCAGCATCTTAAAAGTCTTTCTAAATTTCTACATTAATGGAAAGGGTCCATCTTACATTAATGGAAAGGGTCCACTCACAACAAAGCCTCTAATTCATAAGTTGATCTTAAAAATAGTTAAGGGATTATAAGTTACAAAATTAAATCACTTTTTATTTCATCATAACAATATCTAGAAAGAATATAAGCTCCTGCAGGATAAAAATATCACAAGATAGTTTCTCGAAGACCTCCTAACATCTTACTATTTTGTGGTTTTTAAGAGCAGAAATTCTTAGCTGAGAACAATGGACTGTGGAGAGGATGATAAACATGTGCCCATGGAAATATCAGAACCTCTGGTATTAGGTGTTGGGGAAATAGATCTTTCAAAACATATCCCCTCTGAAACTGTGAAACATACCCTCTACCCCAACATGATGACACTAAGACAAGAAATGTTCCCTAGGAGAATACATGAAGCATGCATGAGGAGTAGAGGCTGAAAAAAAAAATCTGTGAGAAAAGGGAAGACCTCAGAGTACACTTATTAAAAAACAAGACAATAGATCCATCTGACTCACTCACAAGTCTTAGAGATTGCAAATAACCACAAGGACAAAGAGAAAACTGTCAAAGATTTTTATTTCTCAAATTATCTTTGTCAGGATTCCATAGAGCATGCTTTTTAATATCACAGATTATATTTGGTCATAGGTGAAGAAGTTGTCAAAGCTTGAAGTGAGTCCAACTCTAATTTCATTTAACCCTCCATAGTCCTGAGTCAGAAAGCAGTAAACCAGTCCCCTACTTTTGGTGGCCAGAGGGAGTATGAGGCCCAGTGGGCTTCTTTAATCTAGAAATGGGCAGGTGAATGCACATTGGATTAAAACTGTGTGTCTGCTCCTATAATGTTATGTGCAATGTCCTTTACATGGAATGGAATAGAGACAGAGAGGGATCAAAAGAAAAAAAAAAGAAAGAAAAAGAAAAAGGAGAAAGGGTGGGAAGCAAAAATGGAAAAGGAATAGAATCTAAAATTAAAATCTAAAATATCAGAAAAGGGGCAGAAGATTAAGCACAAGCTTGCTCAACAAATCTCCAACACTAGGTCTCAGAGGAACCTGTTGAAATGTGAAAGAAGTCGTTTTTTTGTTAAATCAAGAGAAGATCTATGTTAACAACTCAGGGGGCACTAAACTCCAACCCTGGGGAAGGGCAGGCAAAGGAAAATACACTTAAGTTTCTAGAAAGATTCATACAAATTCAGTCATGATGGCAACTCTCTGGGTTGATAATGAAAGATGTACCTTTGGAGGTTTTGGCCCTAATCATTTTATGCTGATATCTGGGAAGACAAAGCTGTAAAAGCTGATCACATCAATTTATAAACACATTCTGGGCTAAAATGAACATAAGAATGGCTCTGGAAGTCTCTGTCTTATACTTAAATTTTCTATCCAAGTTGACAAGCCCCTCTCTTCTGCTGCTGAAACAAATCTATAAAAACAATTGTAGGGATGAAAAGTTTTTCCTTCTTTCTTTGAAGTGTTCTATGGCTGATCTAATAATTAAACTGATAAAAGACAGATTAACAGGAGAAAACCAAACAGAACTTTAATTAACATGTATATCTACGATATACAGGGAAGAATCCTAGGAAAACTGAGTCACTCCAAAATGGCCAAGCCATCACCTTAAATACCATCTTCAGCTAAAGACAAAAGATGTTGGTGGTAGGGGGTTAGTTGAGGGAGGTTATTAAGAAAAGACAGCAAACAAGGGTAATGTTGTTATACAGATTTAAGCTGTTGTCTTTTCCTCTGATAAGAGTTTCTAGAATTCAGAGTCACTCCCTTCCTTCTTTCTGGTATAGGGAAGGAGACACCCTTACAAATGGAGATTTCCCTTTTATGTGTAAATGTCTCTTACAAAAGAATAACTTCTTGGTTTTCAGAGCTTCTCCTATGTTTGTAGTTTCTTAAAAATAATCAGCCTGAAATAATCCTTATGCCAAAGAGATATATTTTAGAGTGACAAATTTTGTTCCCCTACACATGCAAAACAGACCAGCTAGGAAACATACTTCGCTAAAAATACACAACATCTATAGCATTCCCCAGACTCTATTAAAAATCCATTTACAAATCCTCTAACCACTGTCACTCTGGACCTTGAGAATCATACCACAAACAAGAGGTCCTTTCTAAGCAGAATGCTGAGTTGTTTGTTAATGAGAGATGAGTCAAGATGTCTCATCCAATATCATGATTCTAGGGCAGGGGACAAAGGGAGAGGCTTTTTAGAAGGGAGGTAAGTAAGCACAGGACCAACTTCTCCTTTTAGGTCCAACCATGCCCAGGACACTGTAGTTCAGCCCTGGACACAATATTTTGAAAGACAAAACTGAGGGACTAAAGGTTCTTCAAAACTGAATGGTAGTGTGACCAGCTAGAGCTCAAGACCTGACTTTCACTGCTCACCTGCTTGTATCCACTCACCTTAGTCCCTTATTTTTCCTTAAGCTCTTCTTTCCAGTTTAGCTCTTAACTCACACAAAAGACCCTATGGGCATAACACCCCAGGATGGAAATCAAAACTACCCCTTAAGCAATAATGGCTGCCCAGAGGAAGAGCTCCTGTGGCCCAGACAACACAGACCAGTTTGAGCTAAACCCCCAGCTTGCACCATGGAGTGACCTCTGGAATAACCAACAATCACCTTTACCTCATTATGATACTAAAATCTCTGCCCAAGGAGGAGCACAAGCCTCATTTACGTAATATGCAATGTATGTATAGACATGTTTTCTTAAGGCCCAGGAGCAACCTCATGCCCTCCTCTCTATATGATGACAAGGCTTCTCTATCTAAATATTCATCCTAACCCTAAATGAAAGGAATCCATTCACCCTTGCTCGGGGAGTCACAGCTCTGGAAGTTATTCCCTGTGATCTCCTTATTTGCTGCAAATAAAGTTTACTTTGTGTGACAGCTCAACCTGGTATAATTTCTATCTGTGACTCACCAAGGAGAAAACTCACATTCTTTTGGTTACAGTAGGAATTGTGAAAAGACATGGAACTATATTAACCCAAGGATGGAGAGAAGTTTCCCCAAAGCAGTTAAAACCAAATACAAGATGAATTTTACTATGAACCCTCTCTGTAACCTTCTCGGGCATATCGCTAAACCTTCTTTAGGTCATTCTTTCAATCTTTATTATGCTGTATGGGCTGAGGGCAGGCCGCTTGAAAATGGGCCATTTTGGCATGTGGATTATTTTGAGCTGAAGGCAATAGAGGCCCTACTGGCTCAAGAGAAACTTTTTTCCCTCCCTTAACTACACAGAATAATCTAAACTGGAGGGTCTTTCCAGAATAAGGCTTATGATGAGAGATAAATTTGATCTGAGTAAGCTATCTATATGGCAGGGCAAACATTTGTTTACCAAACATTACTTTTTTTTTTTTAATTTTCCTGTGAATTGCATTCCTTCCCTTTGAAGTCCCAGACTCCTATCCCCTTTTCCCTAATTCAGAATGACATATATACCTCAGTTTGCCTGTCTTTGAAATTTCCATGTCATGTAGATTCCCTTTATGTACACTATTAAATTTGAGTTTTTCCTATTAATCTGTGCCATGTCAATTTTATTTTTAGTCCAGTATGAAGGACCTTAAAGGGGACAGGAATTCTTGCTCTGCAAAAAAGGGACGGGACATTCTGGCTCCCTGACAATGTTACTGATCAATCTATCACTGCCATAACCGTTAACTCTAGAAAGGAACAGGTCAGACACTATGCTACAACTGCTCAGTCCCAGGGAATCCCAAGGGGGATGGACAAATTGAAAGCATACCTCCTGTCTGGGTTTGCCAATGCTGTTGCTGAACAAACTGGGACAAACTCATCACAAGAGAAGCCAGTAACTCAAGAAATGAGAGTTTGGAAAAGAGAAAGGGGAAAATTATTTCAGGTGCCAGGAGCCGGAAGAGGTGGCAGGCTCAATCAAGCCTTAACAACTGACCTGTCCACACACGAGATGGACACCTAGAGTTTTATAAGGAGAGGTTCAGCGGGGGGTATGTGCAAGAGAGCAGGCAGAGAGCACGTGATTACGGATGGGAGTTGTTGGTATGTGTTTAGCCCAGGACCTTGGGCAGGCAAGGGGATGTGTGGGGTGTGGTCACTAGGCATTTTGTTATCACAGCTCTTCTGTTCTGCTGGTTGGAATGTTCCAGTCATTATAGTCTTCTTCAGTGCCTCAAGAAAGTGTGAAAATAAGCACAATGATTTTTAGTTAGAACATGAGTTAAGTGGTCTTGCCTATTTCTAGTCTATAGTTGAGTAAAAGGACTTACTGACAACAATATACATTATGGAGCACCCTGAAATTTCAAGCCCTGACCTAAGGTGCTCCCTTCAATAATTTGCTATATTAGGATTAGGAAGAAACAAATATGCAATTTAACTCCATTTACAAAATGCAAGGGAAAGAACATCTATAAAATGAGTAACCGGGGCTTGGTAGTCTCTAAGATCTCATCTGATAGGAAAAGCAAGGGGTCTAAAATAGAGTTTTCCCAAGCAAAGAAATCTTGATAGGAATCAGAAAAGGCAAAGTACAACTTGTGACATATACTTAAATTTATCTAGATGGGAGTAAACAACAAAACAATTCATAAACTCTTTTGCCAACACCAAAATATATTAGTTTGAGCACTGTGGTGTCTGTTATGATATTCTGGGTTTCCATAATTCCCCATCTGTGCTAAAATATACCAGAAACATGTCAGAACATGACCCATTTCAAGCATGAGGGCAGTTCTAAGATTTCAATGCCTATTCCATATATTCAAACTCCATACTAGATTTCTGGGCAAAGCGATTCTCAAGCTGTTTCCTTCCAGATGTCTCAGCATATAGATACATTTGTTTAAATGTTTAAAGATGTCTCCCCCTTGGCAAGAATCTCTCTGAACCCATACATTCCATTATTTGTGTGTACAAGAAGCATATTTTTTTCAATGTTCAAAAGAAAAATTTTAAATATAAAATAATCATAATATGTGTTGTAAATGGGTAATTCCTTTATAACCTATCAGTTGATTGATGTTGAAGTTTTATAATTCTAAATAAAAACCTGAAAGCCAAATCAGTGAACTCTGATTTAGTGATCAGTTGGACGTCCAGCTGTATAACACATACTAGGAATTCCAGTGTAGGTTTTATCTTTATTCTGATGATGTTACTTGGGACCTAGAAATGCCTGTATCTTGCTGTTTCAATCACCATTCCTCCAGTCAAGTTTCCTGAACAAGGATGGGTAGAAGATAGGGAATCACAACACTATTCTGAGCACTGGGCTCTATAGACTAATGGTTAAATTTGGAGCTCAAAATTTATGTTTAAGGACTTAGGTGGATCTTTTCTACCTCACTACATTTCTCACACCCCCCAAAACTGAGGAAAAATTGAGATCAGCACACTCAAGCATACCAAGAAAATTCCTGTTGCCTTTAACTGCTAATTGCTCATTATTTTCCCAATTTTATCCCCTACTTCTTCCGTAGTTACACAGTTCCTATTTTTGCCTTCAGGTCATGGACACCCAAGAAGAGAAGACTGAGAGTGGGGAAGGGTAGGAGGGAAGCATTACCAAGGGGAAAGGGGAAACTCTGGGGGATGACGGATATGTTCATTATCTTGACTGTGGTATAAGTTACAGAGGTGTGTGTGTGTGTGTAAAAACTCAGATTGTGCATTCTGAACAATAATACCATCCTGAGCATCTGTCAGTCAGTGCTACATTCCCAGTATTTTGTACACCTTCTTTACATTGTTCTATTAATTCACAACTGAACACACAGTTGCCAGGCAAAAGCCCACCAAGTGACTGACTGAGCCTAAATTGATGTTTTAAAATGCTTAATGATTTTCATTTCTGTCTAGATTTATTAAGTTTTGGATTTATTATTTGAGTGTAAAAGCATGATAAGATATAATTTCTCCCAAGATCCTAAAATATCAGGTACTAATGTGACGTTACAGATCAAAATACAAACTTTTAGAAATGTAGACCAGAGCCAGTTAAATGGCTCATAAACTTTTCACACCTGTCAAGGTTTTAAATGTGTCTGGTTTGGAGACTGAAGGCAATTTGCTTTAAATTTTTTTTTTTAAATAATTTCAAACTTATTGAAATTTGCAAGTAGAGTACAAAGAACTTTTTTCCTGAACCATTTCAAAATAGGCTGCCAAAGAGATGCTACATCATCCCTCAATATGTCAGTATGTATTTCCTGCAACAAGGAAATTCTCCTACATAACCAAAACACAGCAATTAAAATCAAAGAATTAACATTGATACGGTGCTACTATCTCATATTGACCTCATTCAACTTTCATGGATTGTCCTAATAATGTCCTTAATAGCAAAAAGATCCAGTTCAGAATCACACATCGCATTAGTTTTCATGTCTCTTTAGCTATCGGTGTCTGAAATAGTTCCTTACTTTAGCCCTGATATTTGTGAACTCAACAATTTGACGACTATAGGGCAGATATTTTGTAGTATATTCCTCAGTCAGAGTACACGTGAAGCTTCCTCATGTCATGATTAGGTGAGGTTATGCATCACTGACTGGACAATGAGAAAGTGATGCTGTGTTCTCTTAACAGCCTATCAGGTATCATATCATTTCAATTTGTACCAATAATGATGATATTCATGTTGACCCTTTAATTAGAGTCTGCCAAGCTTTTCCACTACGAAGATACTATTATTCTTCTGTAAATAAGTATTTTGAAGGGAGTTTATTTGAAACTATATTAATATCCCATCCAACAGCAATCTATTAATTAATTAATTAATACCGCAAGAGACTTGTGGTCACCTATTTTACTTAAGAGGTTACAGTCTCTTACCATCATTTATTTTGATACTCAAATTGCCCCAGATTGCCCAGTGGAGGCTCAGTGGAGTTGGCTTCTCTGCCTTTTTCACCTGTCCCCATCATTCTTTGAGTACATCTTCTCTTTGTGGCAGAAGATTGTTCAGGCTCCTTCCATACTACCCTTGCTCCAGTCCTAGAATCAGGCATTTCTACAAATATCCCTGGTTCTTTTGGTGGTAGAATAGTAGTTAGAAGCCCAAGATATTGGCTCTCATGCTATTGCATTATTGCTTTTTCCATGTCATTTCAGTGAACAGAACTAGGAAATTCACACACATCTCCCGTATACACACCCATGTGTGCACATCTCTCTCTCCCTTTCTCATCTCCATTGCATTGCACTGAACCTCTAGTAACTAGAGTCTAGTAACTAGAGTTCATACAAGTCTTCCCCATTTCAGTAATTATAGTAACCTCTAGTCTCAATAGTAATCTCTATAGTAAACCTCTCTAAAACCTCTATGGTAATCTCTAGTCTAGTAACTAGAGTTCATACAAGTCTTCTCCATTTCAGTAATTATAACTTCTCCAACAGCAAGAAACTTGGCTCTCAACTGTCCTAGTATATTTGACCAAAACTTCCAGCATTATCGTCCCACTGAATAATATTCCATTGTCTGCATGTATCAATTTATTTACTCATTCATCTAGTGAAGGACATTTGGGTTACCTGATTTATTTGAACTACTATGGTTATTTTTTTCAAAAAGGAATATTCCTTAAAATGATTTTCGGCATCATAAATTGCAAGTTTATATAATTTGAGGTTTTTAGTCTTAATAATTGTGAATGTGCTATGCTTCCTCTGTCCTAGGAAAACTACATGGCATGGGAAATAGAAAGTATGGATATGCAGAGTTAGATTAACTTGCATTTGAATACTTCTCTGCCACCTACCAGCTCTAGGACCTCGAAAACTCACTTAACCTTTTCAGCTGTGCCTTTAGGCCAATCCTGATCTGAGAATGATACATTTACTGAGTCTTGCCACAACATTTTCAAAGTTATTGTAATACCACTTTTGATGATTATTGGGCTTAAATTCTAATTTTGCCCTTATGCCCAAGTTTATTTTCTAGTCCTCTTCAGTTAGTTTCCTCTGTCCATCCACCCACCCACCCACCCACCCATCTATCCATGGATATTATTCCATAAAAATTAAGTGACGTTGTATGCTAGGCACTGTATTAGGTCCTGAGATGCAGAGGAGGGAGATACAGTCAAGTGAAAAAGACAACATAAAGCGGTACATTTACACGATGTTATGAGGCCACAGAAAAGAGACATTGAGTCAGCCTGGCAGATGCTCTGAGAGGCTTCTTGGATAATGAGTTACGCAGGGCAAAAGTGGAAGGTAAACAACAGTGTGACAGACAGTAGAAAAAACAGCACAAGAAAAGGCACAGAATGAGACTTGAAACTGAGAGGCACATAGTTCACTACACTTCATTCCCTGGCCTGGGTCCAGAGGACCTGCCTGACACCTTGGCCCTTCTAGCTTTTGGGCCTGCCTTGCCTGATCAAGTTTCCTAATGATAGGCATGCATTCTACCTACTGTACCAAACTGCTGTCCCATTTGACTCTCTAAATGTTGGGAAAGATCTGCCAGAATGTCCAGTATGGTGTTCTGCTGACCTATTTGGACATGTCCATGCCCTCCAACAGACCATTCAGATGCTAAGTATAGAACATCTTTTTTTGGCAGAACCTCCTTCTTCATCTTTTCTTGTCTACTCCATAATGCCGGAATTCGTTCTGTGGTATGATCCAAAGTCTGGCAGTAGTATTTGTGAGCATATTTTATAAAATTCAAAACTATGTTTCAGATTTCAGATGCTGATAAAGGCTTCTCACAATGTTCATTTACTTTTTTATTATTTTTTATTTTATAATAATATTTTTTTATTATTTTATGTTAGTCACCATACAGTACATCCCTGGTTTTTGATGTAAAGTTCCATGATTCATTAGTTGCGTATAACATAATGTTCATTTATTGATCAGAAAAATTCACACTGGCTGAATAATCTTTGAGAACTATTGGTTAAAAAAAAAGGAAACTGAGAAAAATATAATAAATTCAAGTAAATTATTAAATTTAAGTTAAATAAATTTATATATATTATATTAAACATATAATTATGTATATTAATCAAATAAATTAAATTTAAATAAAATTAAAAGGGAAGTATTTGATATTTGATTAGAAGTAAGATGAAATGAGAAGTTCAAATGTGCACATCTTCAAATTTTCACCCCTCTGGTCAAACTTAGATCAACTGTTTCATTTAGGGTAATGATTTCCTTCTCTCTTGTAAACTCCTTGAGGCCAAATTATGCTTGGTTAACACATCATTATGATCCTTAGCACACAGCACTAAACTGAAACCAAATAAACATATTTGTTGATTGTTTTCTAATACCTAAGAATCACCACCATAACCTTGGTTAAATGTACCATTTCAGGACAATTCTGTGATGGGAATTACAGCATAAAATATCTTTCTTCCTCCTCTTTACTGACACAGTAACCATTGGCATCTTCAGAAATTCTTCCTAAATATTGTTGCTTCAAAAAGCCTTTTATTTCTAACATTTCCCAGTTTGGACAACCCCTAGCTCAGACCCTCCCTCTTAGTATAATAGCAACAAATATAACATCTTATTTTCACATTACTTATAATAGTTCACAAACTATTCTTCCAACAAATTATATCAACCCTATGTCTTTTTCAAGGAGGTTAATATCATTTCTGTTTCAGAACTAAGGAAACTAAGACTCAAGGAAGGTCACTGGTTCTTCAAAGGCCTCTAAGTAAGTTCAAGTCAGAACATAATTTAGACTCTTGATTCTAAAGCACAGAACTGTGGGCTCCCATTTCAGTTATCTATAAAATGTCTCATACTTTTCTATCTGTATTGACAAGTGTTTTTTGTTTGTTTGAAATGTAGAAGATATTTCTCCCCTCTGGATCTTCCCCCATCCCTACTGTCTAGCATATAGCTCTACACAGACACTGTCTGGGACATATATTGGTCTACTGAATGTATCAGCACTATAATAAAAATTTATGTAGTTCATGTAAAAGTCTAAAACTATACTAACCAAAAATAAAAAAAAAAAAATCCAGTTTTTAGCCATGTCTTTCCCACACCCTTTTCTTATTTTCTGTTACAGAATACAGACAACAGCATGCTTTCCTATCAGTATGGAGACCACCGAGACGCTCTACATTATTCAATCTAACAGCAGTGGCTTCCAAGGGGAAAATAAATACCTCGACTGAGGCTTCACTGGTCTGCATCGCATGCGCAAGCATGAAGGATTTCTTTGCTGTCAAGCTTTCAGTTGGGAACAAAATCCCCCTGCTGAGCCCTGTTGCTCACTGCAACACTTAAGATATGATTCGGCACATGGAATCTCAGGCGTCTCTGAGCTGGTACCTCTTCTTCCATGTCTCTAAAGCTCAGGCAGGCACAAGAAATGGGATTCTTGACTATCAGTTGGTAACAGATGTGGCAGGTCCAGAGAGCTGACCACCTGTCAGCACATCCAAAGATAAAAATCATTTTCTGGCCACTAGTGGGCCGTGTATTTGCAATGATGTTTCTGGGAATGTGTCTTACTGAATCGTGAGATACAGAGTGGGCAGGGGTAAGAAAAAAAAAAAGCATTTTCTTGGGACCCTATTAAATGAACAAAATTATGCTGAGGGTTGAAGTTAAAAAAAAAATTATGAAGCAGAGTCCTCAAAGCAGGTGCTTATAATCTAGTTGGGACACCATAATTCAGAATTTTGAAGATACATGGCAGTGAAGATAAGTTGTGAAATATGCCACATTAGCAGTGCAACTATAAATACTACAGAAGTTCTAAAGGAAAGTGATCACCAAGTACTGAGAACTGGAAGTGGAAAAGATCTAATGGAGAAGAGAGATGAGTGAGAGATGAAATTTACAAAAAGTATAGGATTTTAAACAGGGATGGGAAAAGCAAATTTGGGCCCATGAACAGACCACTGATACTGCTTTAGAAGCAATGTGTGAACAATTGTACGGTTAGTAGTGTAGTTTGAGTCAGATATTTAAGGGCATATAAATATTACCCTAAAGACTATTTCCTATAGGCAATGTGGAGTCATTGATGTTTATGTGAAATTGTATGAGAAGTTAAAAGCTGGGCTTTATGAAAGTCAATTCCAGAGGGGGAAAAGATGGAAAAGGGGGAAAGATGGAAAAATGAAATAAGGGAAATTTCTAGGAAATTATCAAGTCATGCAGATATAAAATAATGAGGTGCTGGACATACCTCAGAGCACAAGAAAGGTATAGGGGAATCCAGATGTCAATAATACAGAAGTTACAGATGCTACAAGACATTGTTTTCAGCTAAAAGCATTTACAATTTCATGTAAGCTTGGTGGTGGCAAAATCATAAAGTGGGTGAAGTGTATCTTTAGAGCTATCCTCTTTTCTGACTCATTCACTCAGCAGATGTTCATTGAGTACCTATACCATGTGTCAATCCCAATATCCGACACCACCTTCATCATTTTTGGCAATGCACTGGCTCTCCTGACCGAGCTTCAGAATTGTACCCAATTTTCATCCATCAAGTTCTTTACCATCAATGCCTTCTGCCTGGTAGATAATAAATTAATGCAAAAGTTTTAGTATGATAAAAAAAATTGTTATTCCTAGGTAAAGCATTTTCAACTCAATTAAAAGTATACTGTAAAAGGTCAATACCAAGAGGTAGTAAGGACAGACGATTTGCTTCTTCTGGCCAGCTAGAATTGTGAAGGGAGGAACATGTTTCTCTTCACTTTGTTTATTTGTGGGAACACACTACAAAGACTTTTGGTCATCCCACTATAAATTTTCCAAAATAGCTATGGTACAGAACAGCACAAAGTGTTCACAACTCTCACTGGTCCCCTACTTCACAAGTTCTATGAGGCTCCTTTGTACAGCTCTTTAACAGTGTGCACTAGTTATCTCCTACTCTTCATTATTTGTGTGACTCAAATATGAGAAAGTACAATGCATTGTCATTCTATATTCTTTGCAGATTGTTCATTTTGATTCAAGCTTATTATGAAAATTTTAGGCAAGCAATAGCTCAGAGAAAGAAAAGTTGCTCTTACAAAGGAAAGGCCCAGCTGAATAGATAGGAGAGATACCCAATGCACACAATACCTAGAAGACTCAGGAATGGCAAAGAAAACTGATAAACCAGGGTCTCATTCTTAATGATGTCTACATGACATTTTGTGCCTTGCACTTCTGGGAGGGCAGGAACACCCCAGGCACCTCGAACATGAACAGCAGCCGAAGATGCCTCTGCATTCCCACATGTGCCTTAGTGTTCTCTCCGGTAAGCAGAACCTACTCCATTTCTCAAAGTGAAAGCATTTCTGTGGGGATTTCAGAGAGCTGGCAACACTGAAGTATACCCTCTCTAGAATTCCCAGAGCACAGGGATAGGTTTGTGATTAGGAGGAGACCTCTGTGCAAACAGCTAGAAAATAAGTTTAGATGATTCATCTTCCAGAATGCTTAGGGTCAAGCTAAAGTTCTGGAAGGGGTGTTTACAAACAATTAGGGAAAGAGAAAAGTCTTGGAATATTAAAGCAGGAATATATAATTCATAAGACACAAGATGGAATAAAACAGAAATTATTATTTTTTAAACCCAGCTTTTACTTCAATTCTAAATTCTGCTGGCATATAGAATAGTGCTTTAGAGAATTAGAAAGAGAGCAAGATCAAAAATGACAGAGAAAGAGAAAAGGAAGACCAAGATGTTAGTACATGAAATAATTTAATAATTTAATATTAAAAATAAATTATACATACTGTAATATAAATGTATAGAATAAATATATACAATATATACATTATAATATAAATATAATAATTTGAAATGAAATGCTGCTTTTGCATAAACATACATGGTATTCCCCCTTTTCTGCAAAGAATTGTCAGAAAAAGAATATTTATTAGGTATGTGGTCTGACTCACATACTCTAGCCTCAAAATAGATGTTGTGTTTAGGTGAGACTAAACAACTCAGCTAAACACATCCTATTTGTCTGCTGTACCCTGGACATGTCCACATTTTCACTTCTTAACACACCACGGTCTCCATGCCACTGAAACACTGCATAGATTTCTTCTGTCCCAAGGATGCCAGAGAAAATATAGAGTTCCCAATTAAAATTGAATTTTAGATAAACTACTTTTATTAAAAGTGTGTCCCACAAAATTTTCAGATTCAACCAGTCACCCTGTATTTTTAATTAGACATTTTAAGATAACTTTAGATACACTGGAAAATGTAAGAAATGATACAGCAAGATCCCTTGTGCTCTTTTCCCAGTTTCCTCCAATGATAACGTCCCGCAAAATTATTACAATATCACAACCAGGATATTAACCGTACAGTCAAGATACAGAATATTTGCATCACCACACACATCCATTAGTTGCCTTCTTATAGTCACACCCACTTTCCTCCCACCCCAACCCTCCTTAATTCCTAACAACCAATCACCTATTCTTATATAATTATGTCATTTCACGAATGTTGAATAAATGGAATAATACAGCATGTAATTTTTCACAATTGGCTTTTTTCGCACAGCATAATCCTCCGAAGGTTCATTCCAATTGCTGTATGTATGAGTAGCTCATTACTTTTCATTGCTGAGTAGCAGTCCATAATATGTATGTATCACAGTTTAACCATTCTTTCCTTGAAGGACATTGGGTTTTTTCACTTGTAGGCCATTATAAATAAAGCTGTTATAAATATTTGTGCATGAGTTTTTGTATGGAAATACTCATTTCTGAGAAAAATGTCCATGAGTGCAACTGCAATTCCTTTGTCTTATGGTAGTTAGGTTTTTTTTTTTTTTTAGAAATTACCAAATTGTTTTTCAGAGCAGCTGTACCATTTTGCATTCTCACCAGGCAATGTTTGAATGATCCAGTGTCTCTGCATATTCTCCAGGATTTGGTATTGTCACAAGTTTTTTTAAATTTATTTTTGCCATTCTGACAGGTGTGCAGTAATATCTCATGGGGGTTTTCATTTGCACCTCCCTAAGCCAATGTTGTTGAAATTCTTTTCATATGCTTGTTTGCCATCTTCATGTCCTCTTTGATGAAATATTTGTTTCTTTGACCATTTTCTGATTGGACTGTTTATTCACTGTTGAATTTTGAGGGTTCTTTATATATTCCAGATAGTAGTTCTTTTTCAGATTATTTGGTTTACAAATATTTTTTCCAACTCTACACCCTGTCTTTTCATCTTATTAACAAGGTCTTTCACAGAACAAAGGATTTCAATTTTGATGAAGTCAAATTTATCAATTTTTTTATGGTTCATGCTTTTAGTTTCAAGTCTAAGAACTCTTTGCCTATATCTAGATCCTAAAGATGCTTTCCTATTTTTTTCCTCAGAGTTTAACAGTTCTACAATTTACATTTAAGTCTGTGATCCATTTTCAGTTAATTTTTGTATAAAGTATGAAACCTAGATTAAGGTTTACTAATTTTTTGCACATGGATATCCAATTTCTCCACATCATTTTTCCTTTATTTGACTGCTTTGCTATGTTTATCACTTCAATGATACCATACACTATTGATTACTGTAGCTATGTAAGTCTTGTATTTGAGGAAATTTATTCCTCCTACTTTGTACTTCTTTATCAAAAATGTTTAACTATTCTAATTTCTTGGCCATTCCATAGGAAATTTAGAATAATCTTGTGTATATCTACAAAAAAAAAAAGTCTTGCTGGGGTTTTGATAGCAATTTTATTAAACCTGTATATCTATTTGAGAAGATTTAAAATCTTTACTATGTTGAGTCTTCCAATCCATGAACACAGCATGTCTCCCTATTTATTTGGATCTTTGATTCATTTCATCAATACTGTATAGGTTTCAAAATACAAGTTCTGTACACATTTTGTTAGATTTATGCTTAAGAAATGCACTTTTTTAAAGATTTAATTATTTATTGGGGGGGGGCAAGCAGAGGGAGGGGCAGAGGGGAGAAGGAAAGGGAGAGGGAGAGAATCCCAAGCAGACTCCCTGCTGAGAAAGGAACCCAATGCAGGGGTCGATCCCAGGACCCTGAGATCACCACCTGAGCCAAAAATCAAGAGTAGGACACTCAACTGACTGAGCCACCCAGGTGCCAAAAGAAATTCATTTTTGAATAATTAGAAATGGCATTAAATTTCTAATTTTTGTTTCTGCAGGTTTATTGATAGTATATAGAAATACAATTGATTTTTGTATGCTTCTTATAGCCTGTGAACTTGTTGAACTCACTTTACTAATTCTAGGATTACCATTTTTTCTTTTGCTTTCTTTTTAAAAAAAATTTAAAATTTATTTTATATTTTAAAGTTTTTATTTTGTTTTGTTTGTTTGTTTGTTTGAAAGACAGAGAGGGAGAGAGTGTGTGGGGTGGAGGAGGAGAAGGAGAGGGACAAGCAGATTCCATTCTGAGTGCGGAGCCCAACACGGGGCTCAGCCCCACAACCCTGAGATCATGACCTGAGCTGAAATCAGGAGTCAGACACTCAACTGACTGAGCCACCCAGGCATCCCTTCTTTTTCTTTATGTTCTTTAAAACCTTGACATTTTCTATATAATCATGTTGCATGTAAATATGGACGGTTTTATTTCTTCTTTATTGTGTGTGTGGGTTTTTTTTTTTTTTGTTTGTTTGTTTTTTACATATTTGTTTTCCTTATTTCAGCATTATGTTAAATAAGAATGGTAAGAGTAGATATCCTTGCCTTGTTCCTGATCTTAGGAAGTTTTCAATCTTTTACCTATAATTATAATGTTAGGTACAGATATCCTATAAATGCTCTTTATCAAGCTGTGGAAATTCCTCTCCATTCTTACTCTTCTGTGAATTTTTATCATAAATGGATGTTGAACACTGTCAAATGTTTTTCATGCATCAATTGATATGATCATGAATATTTTTTCTTCAGCCTGTCAAAATAGTGGATTACATTTATTTATTTTTGAACATTGAACCAGCCTTGTACCCATGGTATAAATTTCACTTGGTCATGGTGGATAATTATTTTTACACACTGTTGAGTTTAATTTGCTAATATGTTTTTGAGGATTTTTGCATTGATGTTTATGAGAGATACTGGTCTAGGGTTTTCTCTAATTATCCAGTTTTTGTGTCAGAGTAATGCTGGCCTCATAGATTGACTTAGAAAGTGTTCCTTCTCCTTCCATTTTCTGGAAGAGATACTAGAAAGTTCCTATTTCATCCTTAAACATTTGGTAGAATTTTCCAGTGAAACCATATGGGGCATGGGAGGAGTTCTATTTGGAAAACTGTAAAATTATGAAGTCAGTTTCAATAGTAGGTATACGGTCATTCAAATGATCTATTACATATTGGGTGAGTTATGGTAGTTTTGTGTTTCTCAAAGTAAATATCTACTTAAGTTGCCTAATGTAAATGTGTAGAGTTATTTGTAGTTTTCCCTTTCATCTTTTTATATTTGCAGAGTTAGTAATGATACACCAGTCCATTCTCAACACTGGTAATTTGTGCCTTCTCTTTATTCTTCATCAGTTTTGCTAGAGGTTTGTCAATTTTATTGAGTTTTTTCCAAACAACTGTTTCATTGGTTTTCTGTATTATTTTTCTGTTTTCATTTACTTTAACTCTTATATTTATTATTTATTTATTTTCCTTGTTTTCTGTTTGTTCTTTTTCTGAGTTCCCAAGCTGGGTGCTTAAGTTATTGACCGGCTATTTTTCCTCTTTCCCAATGTATGCATTTAGTCCTACGAATTTTCCCCACAGGAATGCTTTAGTTATATTCTACAAATTTGGACAGGTACTTCCATTTTCATTCAATTCAATACATTTTTTTCATTTCCCTTGAGACTTCTTTGATCCACAGGCTATGTAATTTATAAGTGTTTGGAAATTTTCCAGTTATCTTTCTCTTATTAATTTCCACTTTGATTCCATTGTAATCAGAGAACTTTTTTTTTTTTTAACCTTTTGTTAAGGTTTGTTTTGCGACCCAGGATATAGTCTGTGTTGATATATATTCCACGGACACTTGAATATGTATTCTGCTGTTGTTGCATATTCTATAAATGTCAAATAGACCCTGTAGTTAATACTAATGTTGAGTTCTTCTATATCCTTACTCATTTTCTGTCTTATTTCTTTTCCTTATTTATTTATGCCATTTTATCAATTGTTCAGAAAGAACTGTTGAGATCTCCAAATATAATTATCAGATTGTCTATTTCTCTTTTCAATTTTATCAGTTTCTGTTTCACATATTTGGCATCTCTGTTGTTTGGGGCATACAAAGTTAGAACTGCTATACTTTCTTCATAGACTGACCTTTTATCATTATATGATGTTCCTCTCTCTCTGGATAATTTACTTTGTTCTGAATTCTGTTTTATCTGATAGGAAAATATCCATTCCTGCTTTTTTAAATTAAACTCTTTATTTTACATCTTTGTCCATTCTTCCTTTTTTAATCTGCCTATATCATTATATTTGAAGTGATTTTTGTGTAGACAGCATATAGTTGGATCATATTTTTAATTGACTCTGCCAATCTCTACCTTTCACTTAATGTATTTAATTCATTTACATTTAATAAAATTTTATGCAGTCTGACATTATATTTTTGTGTTTTGTTTGTCTTCTATTTCTTGTGTCTGATTTCTTTTGTCCTGCCTTTTGTGTAAGTTACCTAAACATTAAAATTCCACTTTGTAGTGATTTGGGGTATACCTCTCTGAGTCAGTTTTAGGTTTGCTCTAGATGTTAAATTACAAAAATGTAACATAATCTTTTGGTGTTATTTTCCCAGTTTGATAGAGAAGAGAAATATTACCCCATTTATCCCTCCTTAGCCTTCACTGCTTATACAGCTTTAAATATTTCCTCCACATATATTCAGAACAACATCATACAGCATTGTTTTGTTGTTGTTTGCTTCAACTATCAAACACAATTTAGAAAACTCAAAAGAGGAGACAGAAGGCCTATTGCATTCACCCATATTTTTACTTATCATGATCCTTCTTCATCCCAGAGGTTCAAGTGCTCCTTCTTTTATTGTTTCCTTCCTCTCTAGAGAACTTCCTTTATACATTCTCTTAGGGTGTGTCTGCTGCAATCAGTTTTCTTGGTTTTCCTCCATTTATCTTGAATTTCCCTTCATTCCTGGAGGATATTTTGCTGGGTAGATTATCCTGGGTAGACAGTTCCTTCTTGGTTTTTTGGTTCCCTGATAAGAGAAATACAACCATTCCAACTGTTTTTACTCTATAGGTGTCATTTTTATCTGAGTGCTTTCAATTTTTTTCCCCTCTTAGTTATCGGCTTAATAATGACATGTCTTGGCATGGGTTTCTTTGTTGTTCCATTTTTATTATTTACCTTCCAGCTCACTATTTTTTTTCCCTCTGTCTCCTATATTCTGCTGTTGAGCCTATTCACTGAGCATTACACATAGGGTTATTGTATTCAATTCTAAAATTTCCATTGGGTTTTTCTTCATATTTTCTTTTTTGATGAGTCATTTTTTACTGAGGCATTCCACTTTTCCACTTGTTTCAAATGTGTTCATTAACTACTCATTAAAGCCTTATTATTATAGCTGTTTTAAAATCTTTTTAGGTAACTCTAACTCCACCTTCTTAAGTGCTTGCATCTATTGTCTTTTTTTATTCACTTTGAGATCTTCCTGCTTCTTAGTATGACAAATAATTTTCAAATGAAACTTGGACTTTTTTTTATGAGACTCAGGATTATATTTAAAGTTTTTTGTTGTTGTTTTACCTGACTTCCTATGACACTGTACCAGCAAGGGAAGAAAAGGCATTACCTTATTACCTCCAGATACAGACAGAAGTCCAAATTTCCCGCTCTTTCTTCATTGGTATCAAAGATACATAGAGGAGGGAAGGAGTGCCTTGTTACTGGTAGACAGGAATGGTAATTTTTACTTCCTATGTGGTCTCTACTGACAACATTGTGAGGAGTGGTCTTTATACTGCTAGGTGAAGTGGTGGAAGACCCAACTCTCTAATAGACCTCACCTGACACAATCTCAGTAGGAGGTGTGTTTTGTTACTGGTGGGTTGGGGTAAAGGGCCAGGCTTTCCACATCACCTCTACTGATAATATGGAATGACAGGGCAAAGAATGACCTTATTACCAGTCATCAGGGATGGAAATCCCAGATCCATATTTGGCCATCCCTGACACTACCTTGGCAAAGACGTTAAGGTACTTCATTACAGCCTCTTGTAATCAGAAGTCAAATAGAAATCTAGGCTCTTCACTCAGCTTTCTCTTGCTAGAATGAGTGGGAATGGAGCCACAAATATTTCTGCAGTGTTTGGCTACAGAAGAGCAATTATTTTCTAAAGGTTTTATCCCTTCCTAGTCAGTCCCCTCCCTGATCTTTTGGCTAGAGAGAGTAGGCTTTTCTTGAGGCTTTTGTTTGTTTGTTTGTGCTATTGTCATTCCCCAGGTTTCTCATTCTTTAGCTCCAAATATAGAATGTATGAGATAAAAAACAATCCCAGGGAAATCACCACAATGTTGTTCTTTGTGTCCCAAGGTCCCTATCAGTCTGCCTTCTTCTATCTTTCAGAGTCTCCTTATATTTGTTTTATATGTAACGAACAGGTTTTTAGCTGTGTTTAGCAGAAAGAACAGGGAAAATTACGTCTACCTTATCTTTACAGAAGCAGAAGTACATCCCATATTTTTATTTGATAAATTCAGTTATTCTACTCTGCCTGAAACATTTTGTACTTCTCTTCCACCCTCACTTGAATTCCATAGGTATCACTTACTCGTCCTATTAGTTCTCAGTTTAATTATCACTTCATCCTGTAAAACACATTATGCATTGATGAAATGTAGTATTTTGATTGTACCATGCATTTGCTGAAGCACTAAATTCAGATACAGTTTGTGTGATTAAGTTATTTCTTTCTTCCAAACTTAACTGTAAGTACCATGTAAGATTGTTTTTTTGCCCATCATTATATTTCTAGGGTCTTTCCCAGTACTTAGCATATAGAGTCACCAGTCAGTGAAGATAGATAAATAGATAATTAAATAGATAAATAGATAATTAAATGTTAACAATATAAAATATCAACAAAGGGATTTAGAACGGTAATAAGAATATAGGTGATTGGGAACTATGAACAGTGATTGCGGTTGGGGGGGAAATTCTTTTCATAGAAGGTGATAAGACAGGGAAAGGCACTACATGGGCCTTGCTCAGTAACATGGTGTAACAACTCTTGACAGAGGATGAGGTTATATAGAGGTCTTTTAATATTTCAATATTTATTTCTTAAAGTATTCGCATCGGTGCAAGACACCTGGACTAGTAAACCATTATGAGTTCAGTGGCTGGGAAAGTCCATGGTTGAATTGGTTCTTGTCATCTCAGTTTTCCTGTTAGCAAGGGAAAGAGGGAACCATAGATATTTCCACGCAAACAACATATCTATGTTGTAAGCAAAGAAAAGTAGGAAGAGTGGAAGCATCATCCTATGTATAGGAAAAAAGAACAATTATAGCAAACCACTGCATTTGCTAGAGTCACTAGTCAAGGCACTGCTTGGCTGCAGCTCTCTGTGGACTCAGCACAGCTGTACCTCTTAAAGCAAGGTCAGATAAATTAACCAAAGTTAGTATTTTGAAATTACTTTGTCATCAAACTTATATATCTCTTTTCCTGTCATGGGTAAGAGATTCTGCCTCTTTATCTGTAGGCCGAAGGGGAAGATGGACACAATATTCATTTTCATTTCTGTAAAATGGCACCTTCACTCTTCTTCAAAACTCTGAGAGGAGATGGTAGAGGTAGGAAGATAATATTATAGCATAGGCCAACAGTTTAAAATGACATAATTTGTTTTTAATGGAATCAACAGTACTGGTCATTTCATAAATAAAATAATACAATTTTGTTCTTATTTTCTCCAGAAAACTTTGCATTCTTACTTGTATTTCCTTTTAACTCTTTCATTAGGTTTACATAATACAGATATTATTACCCACATTAGAATAGAGACACATTGAGTGCCATGTTATGGAGAAGAGAGCCTAAAATGCAATGATTGGAGGTGGAAACTGGTTGGGGGCTGCCCATTTTCTGAAGATTCCATAAGGGGAATAAAACAGCCCCAGCTGAGAGCAAGCTGATAAAATATTAGTAACAGTTTTATTTTTGGTACAGTACACCAATCACTTTCCCTCTTCAACCATTCATTCATTTTCTCTCTAGGATGAATCTGAAGTTGTAGAGTATTTGAGAAACTTGAAGTCCCCCCCCCCACTCCCCGCCAACAGCACTCACCCCATCTTCTTCCTCAGTCCTGTCCTCATCATATTCCCTACAACCTCAACAGGATCAGGAGTTGCCAAGAATGAGAAATGGTGGAGGATATGACTTGTCAAGCTCAAATTGCCCAGGAACATGTGGATTTGAAGTTTCAAAGCAAAACTAAGCCTTTCAGGTTTGGAGTCTGGTTAATAATATGGAAGATTTAAGTGGGATTTTTCTCGGAGGCAGTTCAAAGAATTTCACTTCTTAGTCTGTCTTTTTTCTTTAAATGAGTGAAACAGGGAAGAAGTTGCAGAAATTGTCAGCTTATTGCACAAGGCAGAAAATTTGGTGTGATTTTCCTAAATGGCTGTGGGTTGGAAGAATGATGTAAGCAGCACTTTATTCATGGATTGTTGTGGTTCGGGACCCACGTCAAGATGATTCTAATTACTAAAAACTGGGATAGAGAGCTCATAAATCTAATTGAAGTCTTACTATTAACATATTAACAATATCCTTCTCATGTTTAAACCACAGTTAAGGAAGAGATAGGAAAGATTAAGGCTCAGTTACCCCTCTAAAGGCCCAGGCAACCTATCTGTTGAGCAGAATATAACTCAAAGTTTTCAGCAGAATAAACTCAGGAATTCAGAGGAGGGATTTATAGTTGTCAGATAAAATACTCAGAGGAAGCTTTGTACAAGAGGAAGGGTTGATCTGAGCTTCAAAAGAGAAACATAATTTATGTAATGTGAAAAACTGGAAATTGCATTTGAATGTGTTTGTTCTTCAGGTTTAGGTGATCTGGGTAAGCTGTAGGAATTCCAGATACAAATCACAAGGAATCTTCCTCTGAACAGAACTAAACCAATTATTGTGAAAACTGAGGTTTGCCCTTAGCTCTTTCACCCAGCCTGCTTTGCATGAATCTGTAGGGTATTAGTTTATGATTGTCACTGGTTGAATTACAATAGTATTTTAGAAACAAAATACAAGCCAGGTTATGTTCTGTTATCCAGAACATGGGAATGTTAAATCAACTTGAAAAAGACACACTACATGGAAGGGAAGGGGGAGCACTGAGGACAGAAAGGAAGTTGAAGATAATGAGGGCTTACAGGCAGATAGGCTTGTAGACTAGAAAAAGGAAAAAGCTCATATGACATACTTATACTCCCCTTCACAGATCTTTTGCTTTAAAATGAGACAGTTATGCTGACTTGCTCTTAGTATTTATGGTTTTCCATCACCTGACCCAAATTTACACATTCCAATAAATCTCTCCAAATACACTCTGTTATTGTATTGCTTAATGGCCCCTCCCTATTTTCTACATTGATCCATTTTCTATATATCCTGTAACATGTACTTCAAGACCATTACTTATTTCCTATTAACAACTAAAACATGTACACTTTATCATCCAACCTAACATGTTTTATAGGCAAATATATTCACAGACATCATTCACGTATTTGATATCTGCCACCAAGACTTCTCCTAAGATAAATCCTCCTGCTTGAAATTTCTAGTCCCAATTCACTGAAATGCTTTTCTTTCTAGAAAGATACTTCTAAAGCAGTTTATACTTCAAATAGTCCTCCCAAGCTCATAGCTAATCTTTGATACTTTCCCTCAAACTGAAGTTCTTCCCTTCTTCATCACTGAATTAAATTCCCTTACCTTTTTGCTTGCACATAATTTAAACACATAAGTAATGTAAGGTCTCTAATGCGTTCCCTGAAGATATATTTCTGCATCATAATGTTCTACTTAGATCATAAACTACTCAAGGTCAGTGTGAGTGCCTATTTAACTCTCTTCATGTTCTTCTTACAGCAGCATGTTACTAAGAGATCCTGAATAATTGTCCTCATGAAAAAGTAGTTGAAGGTGTTTTTCTCCTTAGCATTGGAAAGAAAATCAAGGTTAAGTTGAAAAGTTATTAGAAAACACTGAAGTTCAAAGAAAAAAAAATACTACATTGTACCCAGGTATTTGTATTTCTTTATATCTTGACTCAAGATGAGCTTTCCTTTAAAAAAAAAATGTTAGTGAAGCCTAATAACTACAAAGTAGTTAGATTTATTCCATAATACTAAGAAGTAAATTTTAATAGAAAAATTAGGATTCAAGGTATTGATGGGATCCTTGCTTTGGAATTTTATAAAATCAGAAAATGAGTTCACAGGTGGGGTCACTGAGGGCCGAGCACTGCAAGGTTGATACCTCACCTTGGCAACCAGATGTTTAGAGGCACAAGGTCCTTCTCTGATTAAGTGCACATTAGCCTTGACATACCAAAGTCAGGCAGTCC
Source organism: Ursus maritimus (assembly GCF_017311325.1). Taxonomy (NCBI): domain Eukaryota; kingdom Metazoa; phylum Chordata; class Mammalia; order Carnivora; family Ursidae; genus Ursus; species Ursus maritimus. The sequence continues at coordinate 33,139,084 of NW_024424230.1, forward strand.
TCATGTATTCTCCTAGTAGCTTGCAATATGTATCCCAAAAGCTGGGAGTTCAACTGAATCTTAACAATCAGACTCATTGATCAGCTGGCTGTGTAGTGTCTACCAACCAAGTCAGGTCATTCCAGACTAGATCATTTGAAGCCCTCCTGAAATAATTCATCCAGTAACTTTACTAGTTCCTTATTCCTCAAGTACAAATGACACATAAAATATGATACTGTGTTTGTCCATGTTGCTCTCTTTTAGGGTGTTCAAAGACATGCTCACACTTATTCATAACATAGTCATGATTTCAAAGAAAAGGTCTGAGACCAAATTAAACTTGAATACATATTCACTTAAGAAGTGTCCAGTCAAAGACGGCATGTATTAGCCCGGGTTCACAAAGTGATCTTATTCTAGATTATCTACTTTTGTCTTCTGGGTCTCATTCACAAAAGTGCCTTTCTGGGACTCAAATACTGAAGCAGAAAAGAGAGAACACACACAAATAAAAAATTTTGACATCAGCCTTGCCAACTTTCTAAGGATTGTCATTTTTAGAGTAAATCTGATCAAGCAGAATGTGTTCAATATTGCCTACACAAATTAGAATACATAGAATATGGCCTTCAAGATCACAATTCCTTCTTTAACCTAAATAACTATCACCCTCATCTTTGCTCCAGAAACTCTAGCCACAGGGTCTCTCTTTCACTTCTGGAAAATGACACATATATTTCCAGCCCAGAGCATTTTCCTCTGATGATCCTCGCCTAAAACATACCCTAATCCTCTATCTGCCTGACTCCTACTCAGCTCATGGGTCTCTGCATGAAGATCACTTTCTCACCTATGCTTTTGCTTTCACTTACCATCCTAATCCCATATGAAGCACATTTCTCTTATTACTTTCTCCTAAAGCACAACATTCTTCACCTTCATGATATTCACCAAAATTGTGTTTCTTGAATTTTGTGTTTCAGCATGTTGATTGGCTTTTAGTAATTTTTCACACAGTGTTGGAAGTCCTCAGCATCTGCAGTAGGTAGGCACTCAACAGATATTCACACATAATGATCATGTAGTCTGTTGATGAATCTGTAGCACCAGAATGTCCTACCCCAGGCATCTAACTATATGAAGTGATATGGGGAAGGAGGGTACAGAGTAGACCACTTCCTTCTGCACTGAAAAATTCTTCTGGTAAAAGAAAAATCTGAGATCCAGGCTGTTGTTAGATTTAAGAACAGAGGAAAACATTTTGTCTATATTCCTGGTCCAATCCTTGGGACTACATCTCAGTTTTTATAGAGAGATAAGTTACAGACAGATAAAAACTGAAATAACTGTATTGATGATGGGGTTTTTGGTACTCAAGACTGGAGATATAAAGACGTGGGTTCTCTATTCACACTCTTGAGGAGTTATGAGGTGTAGTAGTAACTGTGGCACTGAACCATGGCCCAGTGGTTGACCCAGCTATGCTTAATGGAACAGAAAGGAGGCCACAGGCAATTCTGGGAGGAGGAGAATATGAGTAATTGAGTTTCTAAGCATAAGATATACACAGGGGTTCCCAGAAATAACTGAGGCAATTCTGAGGGACAGATTTGGTATATCCTAGTTATACATACCAAAATTCCCCTAATAGGTATAGACTAGGAGGATTTGGGGACATTTAAGTTAATATTAATAATATGAACATTTTCTTGATCTATCATTTCTTTGAATCTGTGACACCTATTTCTGCTTTTATGTTTTATATTGTAACTTTTTTTTTTTTTTTTTAAATCAGGATGCTTCTTACAATCTGTGTCAAAACATACTTACCAGCTGCTGGAGGGGGAGCAATTTAAGATAAATTCATCGCTGCCTGGGAATTTACCAACTTAGATCTGCTTTATGGTATCCACCCATCTATTACAAGGTTAGCCAAGTCATTGACATTGGTAACTACTCATAAATGCCTAAATGTCATGTTGTCTTCAAAAGACACATAGTGGATGTAGCTTTGAAGTGCTAATTTATTATGTTAGTATGTAATAGAACAGGGCATAATCTCTCATACACCAGACAAAACAATTCAGGGGGTAGAAACTACCAAATCTCAGGAATATATCATATTTCCATTAAGCCAGAGGGGCTGGGTATGCCTGAATAATACTTCATGAAGGACCACTACTTAGGTACCAAGCAGCATGTTTCATGAGGTTTTGGATTAGACACTAAGTTTTTTCCCCCATTGATAAGTATTGAAATTATTTGGGGGAAAAGATGACAATGAGTTTAACCAAAAAGTAAATGCAAATAAAACACTAGTGTTCTATGTGCCTCAAAATTATGACCATCATAAAGTTGCCAAACACGAATCTTGTGAGTTATGAGAAGCTGTGTGTCCCTGTGATGTTTACAGAAATACCAACCTCCCAAGTCACTTCAGTCTTTTGATGTCAAGAGGCTTCTACTAAAACTGAGATTGTCACATGGAACTCATATGCTATTTTATAGATAAATCTCTACTAGTGGAAAGAGTTATTTAATAAATAGAATTATATTTAATTTTCATGCAGCCCCAATAAATAATATTGATGGAATACAGTGTATGTGTTATATGCAGTTGTCAAAGACTGTGTGGTTCAACTATACAGCCAAGGTCTTAGAAATGCATGGTCATGATGCAGGCTTAATATACAAACAAAGTAAAAATGTAGCCGTGGATAGGGGGTTAAGTCCAGATAATTTCAAGCAGCACTCGCAACTAAGTAGCAAAAACCTTGGAGTTAAGAGAAAATGCTCTGAGATTGGGAACTTGCAAAGGGGTGGATGGGAATAGGTGCTGACACTTCATGGAAAAAAACTTCTCCAGGCCTTGGGTCAGAATAGAATCTGGCAAATATTTGGGCTGTGGTAACAGATACCTCTGGCTTTAACGAATTCCTTCCACTGAAACAGCACAGAATTTCTCTCAACATTATCTTCTACTTTGGAGGATCCAGGGGTCCTAATCAATTAAAACACTCCCTTTTCTTTCAACCATGAGACTCTGTCTCTTTGGAGCATGGCAGGACTGTATTCTCAACCAATTAATCCATTAATTGGTTAATTTATCCATTTATTTGGCAAGCATATATTAAATGGCTGTTCAGAATGACCGTGTGAATAAAACAAAGTCCATGGCTTTATGGAACTTAAGAGTTTAATGAGAAAGACCAGTGTGAAAATAATATAAATGGAGTATTCCATTTCCATATTCAGAGGCCAGCCAAGAGAAAGTGTTTTTTGACTGCTTAATTATATGCTTGTTTTGTTTTTTCCTAAATTTACAGGATTTTCTTCACTAGATTATTCCTCTAGAATTCAGTGTAAGTATACATAAGTATATATATATACATATATATATATACACACACATAAGTATACATAAGTATATATATATATATATATATAAGTATATATATATGTGTGTGTATACATATGTGTGTGTGTATATATGTGTATACATATATGTTTGATTCTATTCTATTTGTTTAACTGGAAATTGGTGGAAGGACATTGAAGATGCATGGAATAAGGGAGGAGCAAAGCCTGACAGAGGCAGAAGAGATCTGATCCTCTCAATAACATTGAAGCCTGTCATACTATGAATATGTAAGGAAGCCTGATGAGAAATGTCTTCACAGATGTAGAAGCCAAGCTGCTGGATCTAGGAAAGAATGCTTTCCTACCATCTGTCACCTGGGCTAAGAGATAATTGCCGACTTCTGTGTGAGAAGCTGCTTCTAACTGCAGCTGGATGGCCACTTCTCTTAAATTACCAGGCCCAGATGAGCATGACTTTCTGTTGTTTCCAGGGAACTGCTAAGGTGTTGCCTTAGACTAAGATTCCTGTACGGTGAATGTGCACTGAAAATACCATTATCCTTCTTGACAGACAGATGTCCTGGAAAGTCTAATTGCATTCCACAAAGCAGAAATCCTTTAAAAAGTTAAATCAAATTAAAGATTAAAAGGCAGCATTTCATCCAGGGATCAAACTCATGAGGAGTTAAGATGAAAGGAGGCATGGCATTCTATAAGTCTTGTAGAATATAGGCAGTGGTTATAAATAAATTCATATTTTCCCTCACTCCATCTCACCTTCCACTTCAACTGCCTCTGTCATTCCAAAAGAAAATCAAGAAGTTAGAGCTTCTAATCATGTTTGATTACTGTCTTTTATGGTCCATGTGGATTGTTGCTCCTCCATGAAATCTTCACTTGTATTTCAAGTGCACATTAATCTCCATGGGGGAGGGGGGAAAGGTAGAGGCTAGTTCTAAAGACAATTCAGACTTTCCTCAGTTTATGAAAAATGGTATACATTTAACTTAATTGAAGATATATAAGGACATAATATCCTTCAAAGTTAAGCAACCAGAAGTGACTTGAGTCAAAGAATACCTTGCTATGGGAGCCTTAGGAAAGGTGTTGAAAGCCAGGAAGAATTCAGTCAAGAGAGGAGGAAAGAGTAAATTTCAGAGTAGTAACTGGAGCTTGAGCAATGATCCAAATATGGAAATATTCCAAGCATCCTTAAGAGACCACAAACAGGCCCAGTAGTGCATGGTAATGTTTTAGAAAGAACAATCTGCAGTTCATTGAATATCTATTCCTCATCTGAACCCTGCAACATTATGTTCTGTTTTACTGGAGCTAAAGGTAGAAGCTCAAGAAAAAATGATTCCAAATACAGAAGGGTAGCATGAAGATAAACATGAAGCTTCTCCTTCCTTGTAATAATTTTAAGTCAACTAGAATGTCATGTGGCAAAGTTTAAATAAATTCATGGCCACAAAAAGGGAAGGTAATGTTCAGAATCAGTTAAGACTGACAGAAACAAACACAAACTCATCAAGCAAGAAGGGGAATTAGCTGGCCCATTTACCAAACCACATATGCACTCACACACACACAATGGAAGGAGAGCCAGCAGCAAGGTCAACCGAATAAGGTTCACCAATTGTTCTGTATATGTAAGTCTGTATGTGTGTGTGTGTGAGCACCTCTGAGAAAGACAGAGACAGAGGGAGAGGGAGAATGATATAGACTATATATACTCATCTTTCCATATTCTGCATGTGTCTTGGCCTCAATCATTCTGGGCTCTGCACATTACAGGGAACACAGTCACTGACCACTCTGAGGTCACAGCCTTACAGCTTGCTATTCAAGGGAAAAAATAACTTTTCACCCAGGGGCTGTATAAAAGATTCCTAGGAGATGTCTGATTGACCTGGCATACATCCTTTGCCATCCCCAAGCCATTGTATGGCCGCAGAGATGGTGTGTTCTGACTTGCCTGATTCCCCCACTCATTCTTTTGGCCAAAGTAGCATGTCACTGTGATCAGAAGCCCTAGCAGTCTCATCTGGGACAAGAAGTCTCTTTCAAAGACAGTAAATATAGTTCATCACTAGAGGAAGGGAGAAAGGGAATTGGGCAGACAGAAACAAATTTCCTCCATATTCCCATATAAGACTAAGTTGCCACCAGCAAAGAAGAGTCTGGTTCCAGAGAATGTACTTCTAAGTGATGTTTCAGGCCAATATAAATGGCCCTGAAGTGTCCAGTCTTTATATTTGTTGCTATGTGGACTCCCTTTAACTCCTGTACTCAACTTGAGTTCTCTCCTAATTTCCTTTTTCCTGGTCTCATTTTGTGACTCCTGCTGTTACTTATTCTCCATGATTTTGTGTCATAATCTTTCCCTGAATCAGCCCAGTGTCTTTGAAAAACAGACATAGATATTTATATATTCATCACTGCTGGCCAATTACTTTATCTTCCAACAAGAGCAGCTAGTGGCATTTTCCTTTTCACTAACTGACCTCCCTGAATTTTAATATATGTTATAAAATAGTCTCCCAGACTCAATAAATTCTGCAAGCAGTAGTTGAACAGACACTGGGTTGCATAACATTTATTTTGACTAGTGTTCTGTGTCAATAACATGTGGCTTTTTATCAAGACTAAAGGGTTCCTCCACTATCAAAGAAAAAGTTTTAAATTTATAAATAAAAATTCGTGATTTATTTAAACTTCGCTAACAAAATAGGCAGTGTTATGTGATTATTTTAAGATTTGGTTATGGGAAAACACATGACCATATTTACACACACACACAAATACAAATTCAGCTTGTTAAGAAAATGTTAAAGAGTTTCTGATGTAAAATTGTATAAAATAGAGATGCAGAGATGATACCTAGGGGGCCATTATAATATAGCCTTCCCTTCAGAAGAGGATTAATGAAGTTTCAGGTTCAACTGTAGAGAAACTGTCCATGGAACAGATCCCGGCCTGCCCAGTTTGGTTTATGGGTGTAGGATGTTTTTACATTGAGCTGATTAGCTGTTTTTAGTCATCTTAAATTAGTGACCCATTAGTCTGGGTGAGTCCCCAAGAACTGATATATTTTTTTAAAGCTCCCAGGTTTAGCAACCACTGAGTAATCAATGGCAGTTAGACCTTTCATTTTTAATTAAATTGTCATTTCTGAATAGTTAAAATGGCTATGGACTGTGATAGCTGCTACAGTACAAACACAGTAGGCAAAATTAGTGAAAATTTCCATTGGGGCTTGCTCACATTGACTTCTCTGGCCGCTTCCACCCCCACCAAAATAATGTTTTATCATCTGTGATCTAATTCAAATGGCACCTCCTCTATAAAAACTTCTCCACCTCTCATAGGTTTGGGCTGCCAGACTGAACGAATAAAATATAGGCTACCCAGTTCAATTTGAATTTAATATAAAGTTTTTTGTTTTGTTTTGTTTGTAGTGCACGAATGTCCAAAATACTGCATGGAACATCGTACTTAAACAAAAAACACTATCTAAAATTCAGGTTTAATTAGACATCCTATATTTTATCTAGTAATACTATCTTAGGTATTGTATTCATTTGCTAAGGCTGCCATTAGAAAAAAGTACTACAGGCTGGGTGTATTAAACAACAGAAATTTATTTTCCTACAGTTCTGGAGGCCTGAAGTCTAAGATTAAGGTGCCAGCAGGTTTGGTGTCTCTGAAGACCTCTCTCCTTGGCTTACAGATGACTACTTTCTCTATGTGACCTCACATGACTTTCCTATGTGTGTATATCATTGTATTCTAATCTCTCTCTCTCTCTCTTTTTTTTTTTTTGTCTTAAAGATTTTATTTATTTATTTGAGAGACAGAGAGAGCACACATGCAGGAGGAGAGGCAGAGGGAGAGGGAGAGGGAGGCTCCCTGCTAAGCCAGCCAGGAGGAGTCTGGTGTGGGGCTCTATCCAAGACCTGGAGATCATGATCTGAGCTGAAGGCAGATGCCAACCATCTGAGCCACCCAGGTGCCCTCTAATCTCCACTCCTTTAAGGACACCAGTCACATTGGAATACGATCTCATTTAACTTTACCTTTTTTTTTTTAAGATTTATTTGTTTTAGAGAAAGACAGTACACACATGCGTGCATACATATATACGTGCACACACACACATGCACACACACACGCAAGCAGGGGGAGGAGCAGAGGGAGAGAAGAAAGAATCCTCAAGCAGACTCCCCACAGAGCATGAAGCCTGAGGTGAGGATCAATCCCAGACCCTGAGATCAGGACCTGAGCTGACATCAAGAGTTGGCCACTTAACCAACGAACAAACCAGGTGCTCCTTAATTACCTTTTTAAAGGCCTAATCTCCAAATACTGTCATGTTTCAAGATAATAGAGGTTAGGACTCCAACATATGAATTTTAGGGGGGACATAATCCACTCCATAACACATATATACCTTGTCCTCTGAGCTTACAGGGCACTCAGGTTTCTTGCCATTATTCCTTCAACATAATGTTTGAGCATTTACAATGTTTCATGCATTGTTCTGGTGAACATACCTAGTCCCTGGCCAGAGGGAGCCTACATTCTAGACAATGGAGTCAGATAATCAACAGATAAGAGAATATATGGGTAGCGCTGATTTTTGTGTGTATAACTCTTGACTAGAATGTGAGCTTCTAGGTAATTTTTCTCAAGTCTGCTGTTCTTTCTTACCTACAGATATACAATGTTTTAGCAAAACATGGTCTATGTATGAACCAATTAAATGTTAACTTCAATTATATGCCTTTAGAAACAGGTATCATGGGAATAAGTTTCCCTATTTACTGAACATGACCCTCCCTTTTCTGTGCATGCTCAACTAGGTTCCTTTGTAAATGCAGCTGCAGTCACAAAGTCATTTAAAAAATAAACGCTGACTTCTATTTAGTGTCACTGTAAAATACTGTACATTTGATCCTTTAACATCTGAGAACCCAGGCTCCTCCAGGAAGGAAGGGAAATAGGTAGACAGTGTTTCTGGGGAGAAAGTCATTCAATCTTGTATTGCCAAACATTTCTTTAGTAGTTGTCTTGTTGTTGTTGTTGTTGTTGTTGTTGTTGTTGTTTTTCCTGAAAGATAGCATAATTCTGACTGAAAGAAATCAGGATTAGGAAAAACAACAACAACAACAATGTAAACATAATTGGGGCTAGGACAAAGACTTGATTCCAGGAAGTGAAAATAAAATTCTACAAAACATTGCAGCATTCGGAGGCTGCCCATTAATGGACAGGAGGTCAGGGGCTTTAATAAAAGAGATTCCTCTACATTTCGGCTTTGTGTTTGGAGAGGTCCTCACATTTACAATCAGTGGGCGGCTATTAAACTTATGAGGGATTTTGTTGCTGCTGTTATTTTCTCTTTTCTTTTAGCAGCTTTCAGTCACCAGGAACTGCAAGTGAATTTAAAATAAGAGACGTTTCTCTTAAATGCTTGCAATTTTCTGGTTCCTCAGCCCCTAGCAAATGTCTCATTGTATTCAACTAATATTTACAATATTTTGCAATACAGATATTTTATATTATTTTCAAGGTTACATTCCCCTGCCTTGCTTTGAAAACTTAAAAATATACATAATCTAGATGTATGCAAATGAGACCCATTTTAGGTTCAAAGGCACTCATAAATAAGAGAGTTGGGATATTTTCCTCTTCTACCAAAGTTCTCCAAATCTCCTAAGGTTGAGATAAATCTGTGACCTTCCTACCAGATAGAGGCCCATATTCAGAAGACAGGATATTTGCTCATTCACCCAAAGCAACATGATATAGTGAACATTTTAAGCAGGAAGAGAATGGGGCAGCAATGTAAGATTTGTGAACTATACACTAAATTACTATATGTCCTCCCATTGGTGTTTCTACAACAATCTCACTGTTGTGAATATGTGAGAGTAATTAAGGTCATAGGCTCCAGTTTCAGCAGTGAAACCACTGAGCGCAAAATTGAACATACACAGGGAAGTGTTCTGAAGAAAGGCTTGTAGCTGGGGAGGCTGGGAGCAGAAGAATAGCAGGCTGAGAAGTAGCCAGGCAATTTCATTAATTGCTAACATGGCTTCCAGCCAATGGCTCAGTTTCTCAGGGAGATTTGGGCTAATTTAGACAGACAACAATAGTCTGTGTCACAAGAAACCCATAATCACAATATGTTGGGACGACCTTGAGACAAATCTGTAGAGAAGGTATGCATAGCGTCTAGGACGTAGACTCTTCTCAAGAACTTAAAGACAAAAGCAAAGAGGTATTAAGAAGTTTTCCTAAGGGTACCAGTGGAGTTTCTCCTTCTATGTAGGCCATTTGCTATAATGTATATTTAAGCTTGAAAGAAATAGTGAACAGAACATTTCTTCTCCCTTTATGTCTTATGCTCAACATAATCATAATGCCATTGCAGGTGGATAATCTTGTATGTCTTCCTACCTGGGGCTTGATGAACAAGAGATATCCCTGTATCATAGCTAATAAACAACAAACAGGTAAGGGCAACTTATTTAAGGCCTGTAAGACCCTACAGAAACAAAGGGGTGATGAAGAGTAACAGCAGGAAAGATCAGTTAATCACCCAATATTGATATATTATCTAAAATCCATACATGTTTTCAGTATTCCTTATTTTTTACCTAGTATCTCTTCCTTTTCCAGGCATCCATTTATGCATGTTTCCTTAGGATCCTCTTGGCTGTGGATAGTTTCTTAGACTTTCTATGTTTTCATGACTTTGATATTTTTGAGGAGTAATAGCCAGTTATTTTGTAGAAGGCCCCTCATTTTGTATTTTTCTGATTTTTTTAATAACTAGATTGAGATTAAGAGCTTTCGTAAGACATACAAATGCCATTTTCATCACATTGTAGGTATATACATACTACCAATGTTAATTATCACTGACAATACTGATTGTGATCACAAGGCTGATGTAGTGATTACCACATTTCTCCACTGTAAACTTTTTTTTCTACCTTTCCATACCTTACCCTTTGGAAAAAAGTCATTATGCACACCCCACACTTAAAGAGTAAGGATTTATGCTCCCTTCATTTAGAGCGTAGTATCTACTTAAATTATTTGGAATTCATCTGCAAGGGAGATTTATATCATCTCCCCTATTAATAATTTATGCATTTATTCAAATAATTATAAGCTGTAGATATTTATTTTATACTTTAAGTATATATACATTATACTTCGAGTTATAGAATACTACTACTTCATTTTCTTCCTCAAATTTTTTCAGGTATGGCTACAGGGAGCTCTTTCAATTTGGTCCTGTATCCCTTGGAGAGAATGCCATTTTTTTCTCCCACTTCTTTCTTTTCTGGTGCTACGAGATGCTTCAGGTTTATCTTACATATTTGCTGTCCCATTCCTAGAATCAATCATTCTCCAAGGAGCCCTAGTTCCTTTTAGCAGAGAATGGTATTAGAAATCAAGACCTGGACATTAGGTATGCCTCTTGCTACCAAGGTATTGTTGCTTCTAGCCCTTTCATCTGAGAAAAACAAGAAAATATATTTGTATATACAAACCCATGCATATAAAAATTCCTATAAATGTATCTATATGTAACCATCTATATAAACATGAGTTCATACTGATGTCTCCAAGACTAATCTATTACCAAAGGTTCTTTTTGTATTAATTCATATGTACATCTGAATTTTCTGCTTTAGCCTATTGATGTGGTAGATTAATTCATATGGTGTCCACACCTAGAATAAATCCAACTTGTTGTGTCATATATTTTTAATACATTACTGAATTTATTTTGAAATACTTTTAAGGATTTTTGCATTTAGATTCTTAAGAAATAATGGTCTTAGCTTCCTTGCCTTGTAATGTCATTGTCTGGATTTGGTGTTGGGTAATGCTGACCTCACAGAATGACTTAGGAAGCATTCTCTTAGCTTCTCTTTTCTAGAAGAGATTGTTAATAAGGTATTATTTCTTCCCTAAGCATTTGTAAGAATTCAATAGTGAAACTATCTAGGCATGGTGCTTTCTTATTTGGAAGGTTCCTAGTTATTGATTCAATATCTATAATAGGTATGGGACTACTCAGATTATCTATTTCTCCTTACGTTTCAGTAGCTTGTGCCTTACAAAGAATGGGTCCGTTTCATTTAAGCCATCAAATTTGTGGGCATAAGGTTATTTCTATTATTACTTTATCATCGTTTTTACTCAGGACAACCATTTTGACAATGCCTCTTTCATTTCTTTTATTATTAATTTGTGACTTCTTTTTTAAATTTTGTTAGTCTGACTAGAGATTTACTAAATGTTTTATCTTCCCAATAAATCAAACTTTGGTTTCACTGATTTCCTGTACTGTTTTCCTGATTTTAATTTTGTTGCTTTCTGCTCCACTTTGCACTATTTCTTTTCTTCTGCTTGCTATATGCTTAAATGGTTCTTCTTTCTCTAGATTCCGAAGGTAGAAGTATCTTAAGACTATTGAATTTGAGTCTTTCTTATGTCCTAATATGTGCATTTAATGTTATTAATTTCCTTCTAAGCACGGCTTCCTCAGATTCCACAAATTTTGATAAGTTGTATTTTCATTTAGTTCAAAATACCGTGTAATTTCTCCAGAGATTCCTTTATCCATGTTGGTTGTTTAGGATTGTGTTGTTCAATCTTCAAATATTTTGGAACTTCCCAGATATCTTTCTGTTACTGATTTCTAAGCTTACTTCCATTGGGGTCTAAGAACATGATCTATTCTTTTTAAAGTTAAGGTATGTTTTATGGCACAGAATGCTCTCTATTGCTGAATGTTCCATGTGAGTTTGAAAATAATGTTCTGCTGTTGTTGTATGGAATATTCTTAAATGGCAATTAGATAAGTTGATTAACAGTGCTATTTAGATAAATTATATCCTTACTAATTTTCTTCTTGCTTATCAATTACTAAAAGAGCAGTATAGAAATCTCCAACTAAAGTAGTGGTTTTGTTCATTCCTCCTTGAAGTAGTATCAATTTTTGCCTCATGCATTTTGAAGTTATGTTATTACATGAATACATATTAAGGATTACTGTATATTCTTGCACACCTGACTCCTTTATCTATTTGTAATGCCTGTTGCTAACCCTGACAATTTCTCTTGTTCTGGAGAGTACTTTCTCTGACTTCTATACTTTTTAGCTTTTTTGCTTAGACAGTAAATATGTGTCTTTCTAGACAAAGTGAGTTTCTTATAGACAACAGATAGTTAGATCTTGTTTCTTCAGTCTGCTCTGACAGTCTCCAATTTTTTTAATTGATGGATTTAGACTATTCACAATGAAAGTGGTTGTTGATATATTTGAATTTAAATCTACCAAGCTTATAACTGTTTCTTTTTACTGAACTTATATGTTTTATGGGGTTTTTTCCCCTCTTCTTTTTTCCCTTTCCTGGTTTTGAGAAATTTATACGAATATATATATTTTTTTCTCCCCTCTTATCAATTGTGCTTATTTTATATAACTTTGTTTTTTTAAGTGGCTGCCCTGTACTTTGAAATATACATTTGCAACCAATCTAAGTCTACTCTCAAATAATACTGTACTTCTCATAGGTAGTGGTGGTACTTCAAAATAGAGAATGCCCATCTTTTATAAAGTAATTGTCATTTATTTCATTTATCCTTACACTATAACAATAAACTTCATACTATTACTTTAAATAAGCATTTTTTAAGGGAGTAAACTTAAATGTTCTCACACATTAAAAAATATATAAGGTGACGGATATGTTAATTAATTAGATGGTAGAAAAAATAGATTTTTTCCTATTAGATTATTAGTAAAAATAAAAAGATTCTATTCCTTCTCCAATACCTTTTCTTACCTTTTTTTTTAATGTAGATCCAAGTGTCTCATTTATATAATTTTCCTTATCTCTGGAGATCTTCTTTTTAGTATTTCTTACAAGGCACGTCTGCTAGCAATTAATCCCTTCAGTTTTTGTCTGAGAATATCTTTATTTTACCTTCACTTTTGAAGGATATTTTTCTGGATACAAAAATCTAGGTTTATTTGTTTGTTTTTTAACATGTTATATATTTTATTCCACTCTCCCCTTGTTTGCATAATTTCTGAGAAAAAAATGTTCTATTAATTTTATTCTTTTTCCTCTATATGTAAGGTGATTTTTGCCTCTAGCCTCTTCCAGTATTTTCTCTTTGTCTTTGATCTTCCACAGTTTGAGTATTACATGCCTAAGCATACATTTTTTGGTATTTATCTTGCCTGATGGTCTATGAATATGCTGATTTTATAATTTGGTTTCTCTCATTAATTTTAGAAAGTTCAAAGCAATTATTGCTTCAAATATTTCTCCTGCTTTGTTTCTTCTTTCTTCTCCTGGTATACCAGTTATACTGATGTTATGCTTTTGAAATTTTCTTACAGTTGTACATTATTTTCTATCTCTTTAAATTTTTTTAAAATTCATTTCAGTTTGGAAGATTTCTATTGACGTATCTTTAAGTTCTTTAATTCTTTACTTAGCCATATCAAGGCTTCTGATGAGCCCATCAAAGGTATTCTTTATTTCTGTTGCAGTATTTTTGATTTTCAGCATTTCCTTTTTTGTTTCAATCTCTCTGCATATATTACCCATTTGTTTTCTATGTTGTTTGCCTTTTCAGTTAGTGCCCTTAACTACCAATTAGAGATATTTTAAATTCCCTTCTGCTAATTCCAACAACTCTGTCATATTTGAGATTATTTCTGATCTTTTCGGGTCTCTTCAGATAGTATAACTTTACTGCCTATAGCATTCCTGGTAAATTTTTATTGAAAGATAAGCATAAAATATGAATATATATATTATATTATATTATATAATATATTGGATAATAGGAACTGAGATAACTAGGTCCTTTTATGTAATCTGGCTGGAAACTGAGCTGTCTTTAATGTTAACTATAGTTGTACATGTCAAAGGCCTCAAATTCATTTGGTGTTCTTACTTTTGTTTCCTTCATATATTCATGAGAATTCTACCTTAGTTGAGTCTGAGCCTTGCAGGCACATCAGCTATAGTTCACTATTTTATACTAAAGTCCTGTTAATATGGTAAGAAGGAATGGTGAATGGAGGCTTTCTGTAATATTATGATTAAACCTTTTAGTGGACCTATGTCCCTTGTCATAAGTGTTTCTTTTTCTTTCCCTTAGATAAGAGAGGAAAACTATCCGGGGCTGTAGTTGGATAACTGGACTGCCCACCTAAGCAAAATAGGACTCTCACAGAGTATTTTTCACTAGAAAGTACGTGTTTGTTATGAAGTAGATAATGAGTATATTTCAAAATGATTATTTCTCTTTTTCCCTTGCAAAAAAAAAAAAAAAAAAAAAATAGATGATTGTTCTCGACTTTTCACCATGATAACTTGGTGAGATACCTGGAGGTAAAACCCACAAAAGTGTGAGTCCTTCTTAGGTCTGCAGTCCCCAGAAGTTTCACTCTTTAGCTACTCACACATTCATCTTCCAGCAATTCCTCAAAATTACCTTTCAAGTGTTCCTACCAGTTTATGTCTCCAGTGGTTTCTGCACTGAGGTAAGCTGATCTCAACTATTTCTCTGCATCTGACTCTCTTCAAGTTTTGGTGTGGCAGTTTGCCTTGCAACCTCAATTCTCTTTGGGTTGAACACATCCAAGAAATGTCATAGATTTCTGGTTTGTTCAGCTTTTTCTTGTTGTAAGGATGATTTCTAAGCTCTTTATATGTCAGAGTTGAAATAATATATAGAGTTTTAATCTTGTCCCTTGGCAGAATATGATTATAGGCCAAAAGAATTGCTTCACAAATAATGTGGACTAAGCAAATGTTCTAAATTAACCACGATTCTTAAAAAAAACAAAACAGATATAGACACTCAACTAGTTGGTTTAATCTCATTATTAATTTTTATCATATTATAATTTAGTATGGGTGGCAATTTTCTGTGAATATTTTTGTATAAGCCTGAACCAAAGTAAGGTTAAGAATAATCTTTAAATTGAGGGTACTTGATTTTTTAATAAGGAAAACTCTCCTGGAGCTAAGTACATCCTAAATCTGGTGTAAAACTTCAGGGAAAGAGAAAAGAATTTCATCTGCATATACTGGACAAAATACATAAGGGGAATATGGTTATAATTTAATGATACCCACATATGCACTGGTTACTTTCTAGGTTATAAACTGGCTGTAGTGGAAAGGTACAATAAGAAGTTCTAGAAATGTCTTGAATGATCTAGAATTATTGGAATAAGTTTTCAATTCCCAGGAAACTGAAATGGAAAGGTCTCCTTCCCTCATACCTTTAAAGCATCCTCTGTGGGATGCAAAGCAAAATCACTTGAGAAGTAAACAGCTTACTTCACCCTTTATCACTTTACATTTAGTGTCACATAGTTCTCTTAATTATTAATTTTATTTAATTTGTTTTTTTTTTTTTT
>NW_024424230.1:33154916-33324744 GCF_017311325.1 Ursus maritimus
TTTTTTTTTTTTTTCTCTAGGCATGATCAGTACCTTTTAAAAGAACAGTTATTTGGGTGCCATTTTTCTTTTTCTTTTATACCTGAAATAAGCCTTAATTTAACAATTGCTTGCTGCTGTTTATCAACAATCTCAACTACTTAACTAATACTCTGATGCAAAGAAGCTACCTCTACCTTAACAGAGTTTGTGTCTGTCTCTGTATTTTGTCTTTCATCAAGATCAGAAGTTATGGCCACTGATCATATCCTCTCCTTTGCAATGGACAGATTATGTGTGTTACCTTCCCAAAGCTGTACAAGGTCCAATCTGCAACCCATCTCTTCAGGTATGTTTTATAGAGGATAATATTCATCTTTCTTGGAAACTGAGTTTGGCATACTGAAATAAGCACAAAATGAGTGAAACTGTTCCAAAATATTCTCTTAGGAACATTAAATTGTTCCAAACTGGCTATAAGAAACTCAAAACAATCAAACACAAAAGTAGAGCAGAATTGCCAAGAAAGGCCACCCAATTTCCTTTTTCCACCATGTGGAGAATTCAATCCTTTGCTCATATTTTTGAGTATCAAAGCTCAATTTTATTAAGAGATTAAATACATTTCTATAGGTGCAGATGGAGGATAGCATTGAACTAAGAATCTAAAATTATGTAAATGTGCTGAAATTACAAGCAGGAAAGTTAAAACCCAGGAAACAAATACCTTGTAGGACATGTATATGTTCTACTTAGCATGAGCTATCTCTGTAAGTGCTGTAAATATTTAAATAAAACATTTTTTCTTGTTTGAAGATACTAGGTTGGCTATTTTCTCCTCCATCAGGGTTTAGAAAATCAGACCCTTCAGAAGCCCACTGATGGCCCTATACCAGCAAATCCTAAAATGGTAAATTTTCCAAGACGAAAGTAAATAATGAAAGCCCCTGGGGCCCATATGTTCTTTAAATTGTTTTTTGGTTTTTGTTTGTTTCTTTTAATTACAGTAAAATACAGTGCTTAGTTTCAGGTGTACAATACAGTAATTCAACAATTCCATATATTACTCAGCGCTCATCATGGTAAGTATACTCTTTAATAGTCATCACCTATTTCACCCATCCCTCCACCCACCTGCCTCTGGTCATCATCAGTTTGTTCTCTATATTTAAGAGTGTTTCTTGGTCTCTTTTTCCTTTGCTCATCTGTTTTGTTTCTTAAATTCCACATATAAGTGAAATCATATGGTATTTGCCTTTTTCTGACTTATTTCACTTTAACATATACTCTCTAGCTCCATGTTGTTCCAAATGGCAAGATTTCATTCTTTTTTGTGGCTGAATAACATTCCATCATACATATAAATCATATCTTTATTCATTCATCTGTCGATGGACACTTGGGCTGCTTCCATAATTTGGCTATGATAAGTAATGTTGCAACAAACACAGAGGTGTATGTATCCCTTTGAGTTAGTGTTTTTGTATTTTGGGGGCAAATACCCAGTAATGTGATTACTGGATCATAGGAGAGCTCTATTCCTAACTTCATGAGGAATCTCTATACTGTTTTCCATAGTAGCTGCACCAGTTTGCACTTCCACCAACAGTGCACAAGCATTCCTTTTTCTCCACATCTTCACCAACATTTCTTTTTCTTGTGTTTCTGATTTTAGTCATTTTGACAGATGTGAGGTGATATCTCATTGTAGCTTTGATTTGTATTTCCCTGATAGTGAGTGATATTGAGCATCTTTTCATGTGGCCACCTGTATGTCTTCTTTGGAGAAATGTCTATTCATGTCTCCTGCCCATTTTCAATTGGAATATTTGTTTATTCACTATTAAGGTGTCTGTATTTCTTTCATCATCAGTACTTTCTTTGATTCTTTGACAGAGTAAAACATGTAAACAGCTGCAAATTTCAAATGAAAAAGATGTTTACATGGTTACAAAAACAGTTGCATGTTGCAGTTTTCCAGAAACAACATAGGTTTGGCCTGGAACATCGCCCAGTGAAGATGGGAGTGCTTTGGACACCCAAAGTTTATCAAAAGATGCCAAGTAAAGGAAAAAGGCAGATAAATATAACTGCAATCAACTCTTCACTGTCTGAAAGACCATATAGGCATTCTAAAAGCACAGAGGAATGAAAGAGCACAAAGAGGCAGTAAGAACAGAGCCTCACAGACTGGACAGACTTTAAAGTGCTCCTCACACTTTATCACCTTTTACCCTCATAACTACTCAAAGACTTAGCTGCTACCAGAATTATCCCTGTTTAAAAGATGACAAACAGGGGAGCCTGGGTTGGTTAAGTGTCTGCCTTAGGCTCAGGGTCCTGGGATCTAGGCTCATGTTGGGCTCCCTACTCAGTGGGGAGTCCGCTTCTCCCTCTCCCTCTAACCCCCCCCCCCCACCGCACTGGTGCACACTCACTCTCTCTTTCACAAGCTCTCCCTCAAATATAAATAAATAAATAGAAACGTAAGGCACAGATAAAACACAACTCTTTAATTTGTTACAAGGTTTGACCTCAAGGTCTCCTTACTTCTAGCTCAATATTCTTTCTCCCTATAAGAAACTAAAATAGGAATCTACTTGATGGAATCTGATAGTTGATTCTAGATATTGTTAATAGTCGTTGTTGACTGCCCAACAGTATGCTTTCCCTCCTTTATGCTTCCTATCAGAAACTTGAAGGCATTTGGGAATCTTTCCTTTTCCCACTATTACTCATGTTGATTGAGGGGTTGTTGATCTCACCGCAGGTCCAGGAATAGGCTCCTATTTGTCGAAGTACAGCATAGTAACACTATACTCTATGCTATTTTTGGGGGTAGAAATGGGCATGCGAACCACTTATTCTCTAAAAAATAAGGTTTCTGGGTACTTCTAAGAATATATTTCCTTTATCTTAAGAGATAACTGGGAAGTAAGGTTCTCTCTTACAGTACGTGCATTTGGCAGCAGCCTTGAAAGCATGAAAGAAGACTAAGTGAATGCACGGAATGGGGCATTGCTAAAACAGAAAAACAGAGTTGGAGTCTTGACCGTATGAGATCTGAAGATTCTCCACTTCCTAAATTTGTTATGTAAGAATGTACTATTCCTTACACCTTAAGTCCATTTTAAATAGGTTTCCATAACATGTATTAAAAAATCTTTCTGTAAGTTCATAGGTTTTATGCTGGTGATAAAATAGGTATTATACCAGAAGGATGTTTTAATACAAGTTACAGAAACCTGATATGATAATATTTTGTTTCTGAGAGCATATGTCCAACTTTATAAAGCATAAGGTGATGTCTGATAAATACACACACATTTTATCAATCAGCATAATTCCTCTGAACTTCCAGCCTTTTATCCAGCCTTTGAATTCATCATTCCTTCCCACCAAATTATGTCCCTTCCCCTTTATACTTCAAAACCTTCATCTGTGCAAAAGTCTTCCACAACAACATATTCATCCCACTTTAGATATACTCATATTCATTCCCAAAGACTGTACCATTATAGTTCCATATAGCTGTCACCAGTTATAGTTATATATTTATTTAATCACTGTTTTTCATCTGTGGTGTTTCCTCTTCTACTACACTGTCAACTCCTATGAAAGCAAGGCTTAAAGCTTTCTTTTCATTTCCCACAGCACCTATCACTAGACTCTAAATGCAAGGAGATTTAATCAATTTCTCCTGATAATGAATGACAGAAAACATTCCTATGGTTACACGGGTTAAGAACTTATGAAGTTCCTTGGTTTTCTGCTTCACAGATTCAATTAATTCATTATCATAAAATCTGAATGGAATGGATCCAAAAGAAACATTGACCCAATAGTCCCAAAATATGAACGGAATGGAAAGCAAAGACTAACATGTGTGGCTATTTATCATAAATTTAATTTTACATCACTTGTATTTTCTTCCTGATATAACTGCCCAGGCTGGCCCAGCCTCATTTTTGTGTCCTTGGGCCTGATGTCCCTCCTGAAAGACAGTTCACCTTTGCTATCCAATTTGAGACCATCATCTCCTGACATAGTGCTGTCCTATGAAGGCTCACCTTGCTCCCTGTGGGACCACATCCTGTTAATCATCACCAACCTAATAACAGTGATGTTAATGCTGCAGCCATAATATTCTCATCTCCCTCCCCAGGCCTTCTGGGCTGTTCAGACGGCTAATGTCTTGTTAAAACTTTTTTACTTATTAATTTTATCTGTGACAGAGGCTGATTAGCTTCTGAATTACTTCGTGCCTATTTTTAGTCTGCCATGCTTCTATCCTTCACAGACAGTTTAATCCCAAAGTATTAATTCGTCTCTATATAATGCTGACTTGTCTTTCTACAGGTATCCTAAATCTTCCTGTTTTCACTCAAGGTCCATCTACCTTGCACTTTAAACTTGAGTTCCTTGCCCACTTCTTTCAAAGATTCACCTCTCTCAGGAGGGAGAGTACTACTTGTTGGGAAGTCATGAGAAATCACTAATCTATTATCAACCCAGACATAGAAAAATATGAGATTGCAAATATCTGTAATTAACAAGGACTCCGTAAACATCTAGCCTTACTGTTATGTGAGACTCTGCTGAGATCTTTTTTCTGTACTTTAGGTGCTCATAAATCCTGTTGTAGAAGGAAACTAATATGCATGAATCCAACTATAACCAATGCAAGAAGAGTTTGGAATAAACAGCCTTTGGAATAATATGAAAACAAAGAGACAAATGTATGGCCCAAATACTCAGTGCTAGGTGTAGAGAGAAAGAAGACAGAGGACACTGATGGTTAGAGAGCTTGTAGAAGGCATCAACAGAGGTTTCAGACCAGTGTTATGCTTTAAATAATAACTAGTACGGCAGAAAGAAATAAACAGTAAGAAATGTAACCAGGATAGGGAGCAGAAGGAAATAAACAGCAAGAAATGTAACCAGGATAGGGAGAACATTACAAGAGAGCAATTTGAGAATGCAACTAAAATATCATGGAGCTTGAATTGGTAAATATAGTGGAAGGAGACCAATCAGTTGAATGGAGGAATAGAGTAAAAAGTTTTATAACTGTTCTGGGTTGCACTGAATTTTAAGTTGAAAGTCTGGATACATTCTAATAGAACAGGGAAAATTGTAGGTTGAAATCAAAATCAGTTAACCATAAATATAGGGCATCCAAACCATTTAGATGCTTCTATGAAGCCTCAACTTATCCTCTCTACCCAAGGTTTGACACAGAAATGTATGAAAGTCTATATATAAAAAGTTCATGCTATCTCTTGACCAGTATCTGTGGACTTAATTTCGTTTTTCAATCAATTCCATTCTATACATCTTTTTTTTAATTCTATTCTTTTGGTTCTTCTAATACTCTAATTTTTCCATTACTGATCCATCTTCCACATTTTAATTCATCCTGACTTCAGCTCTAACCTTGGTTCTACTCCTGGCCTCATTTCTGTCACCTGACGATGACTGCATTCATGTGCAAACCTCCTGAGACTCTTCATCCTCACTCTTCAGGGTCTCTGTGATCTCCAGCCCCTCATTCTATGAACTGCTTCTGAGGATAGTCTTTCATCCTGTTCTAAACCACATACACAGACAAGATTTGAGAGGCAATGGACAATATTTGGTGAATATAAAAATTCATTTCTATTCTAGAATCAGAACCAGAGACCAAGTCTCTTAAGAGCAGGAGTAGCCACTATTCATCTCTGCATACCCCCAATCTCTGCAGTGACTGGCATGGGGCATATACTCAGCATATTCATTTCTGAATTTGGTTTTATGTAGGATATAAAATTGAGAATAAATGTTATCAGCATTTAAGACTAAACCATATTTTTCATTAAGCAAATATTTATTTGATGAATATGGTCATGATCTTGATTGCGGCGATGGTTTCACAGGAGTATACATACATCATAACTCATTGAAGTATGTACTTTAAATATGTACAGCTTATTATATATCAATTATTCCTAATAAAGCAATTAAATATATGTACTGATCACCTGTTACGTGGCATCAACTTTACAATGAACTGCTCATTGTAAAGGCACATTTGATATGCTAAAGGCATGAATATGATGAAAAGGCATTATTTCCTGTGCTGAAGGAACATATAGTTGAGGAATATTACTAATGGCAGAAGGATAAAGTCACACAGTTAGTGACTCGGTAGTCACCTAGTAGACACTTGGATGAGTCTGCGGAGGAGTCACAGAAACACAGAAGACTTAAGAGAGAAACAAAAATTTTCCAAGTAGACAGACAGATGGAGGGCCTTCCAAACTAGGAAGAGGCCTGTGTGCAAAGTCACTGAGAATTAAAAATGCTATATGTTTTCAATATGGGTAGGGTATAAAAAATGAAAGACAACTAATTTAATTTTTAGCAAATAATACTATAAACGATAGGATATTGACCTGAGGAATCCATAAAAGCAGTCAAACTGAACCAATGAACTTGGATTGTTAAAAAATGGGTGGAATATGAGATCTATTTTGAAGGAGGAACAGAAATTTGATAATGAAAAAGGGCAAGGCATTCCAAAGACAAAAAGGTAGTATGAATGAGCATTTTCCTCTACCATACCTTATGTGTGATGTCTTTCATTCTTACTTAGAGATCTACTGTCAGTAAATTGTATGGGAGAGATAGTTCTCCTTCTGGAAAATAGTAGATATACAGACTCACTCCTCTATCTTCTAAACTAAGCAGATAGTGTGGGATTATACCTAGAAACAAGGCTCAGGCTTGAATGAACTGGTCACTATAGGCAAATCAAGTTTTCTCTATCCCTTTTTTGTTGTTGTGCTATTGTGAATAATTACTGTAATATAATCCTTAATCATTTCCACATAAATTCCAAATGTCTTTTATACTTATCCAAAGAGTTATTTACATCCATTATTCTATACTGAAAGATAAGTTTTGACATGGATTACCTCTAGTTGAAAGATAATGAAACAGGCTAAGATAAAGTGACTTGACCAGAGTGACCAAAAAAAAAAAAAAAAAATCAGAGTCAAGAATGAAACCCTACCCTATTGACAGTTTTTCCCATGACAGTTCAGTGTTTATGCTGAAAAAACGTTGAAGCACTCCCAGAATCCTATGTCTCTTATTTTTTGCTATATCAAGATTCAGGATTAGGTGTTTATGCTTTCCAAAATCTCCAGCTATCACAAAAGAAAGAGAGAGAGAGACAGAGACAGAGAAAGGATTATTTTAATAAAAATGACTGCTACACTACACATTTACTGGGGAGTATGATAAACTCTATAATTAGCACAGGTGCACAGCACAGTAAATGAGCCTCTAATGGTTTCGATAGACTATCTCTTAAAACATTCTTGTCATACATGCAGAAAATAAGGAATAAGAAAATTTGATGGTTTTCGACTTAATGCTTTTTGTATTACTCCTGAAAACTTAAACTTGGCCCATAAATTGCATGTGACTAAAGAGATGACTGAAAACTTATGTGCAGTGGTCTAAGGAAGTAGACACTTGGAGAAGTAAATCTAGGAGAGTTTAATTCAGCCTTGGCCAAACAGTCTTAATCAAAGTGGCTCTGAATTAATTTTCCTTTCCTTACTCTTTTCCACATCAGTAAAATGGATGATTTTGTACAACACTAGCCACTTTGCATTTATCTTTGTCATTTGTTTTGTACTGTAACTTTTCAAAGCCCTGACTCTGGCCCTTAATCTAAGAACTTCCAAGGAACAGGATGGTTCTTGAGTCTTACTGCAAAGGAAGTTGTAGGAAAGGCCCATCTCTCTAGCCAGTGAACTGAAAAAGGTGATCCTAAGATGCAGAAAGTATCTGGAAGATTGGAGAGAATAGAGATTTCAATACTGTAATTCCTCAAAGTGCTTTAATGACCGGGGCTCACTTCTGAGTGGAGCACATAGGATTTATCTCTAAACATACACAAGGCCATCAGGATTAAGCTACAGCTTATTAAAAAAAAAAAAAAAAAAAAAGGTTTTTGATACTAAAGACCAATATCCCCCATGAGTATACATATACAAATTCTCAAAAAAATATATTAGTAAATTGCACCCAGGAATATGTAAAATAATAATAACTTCTCAATCAATTGGGTTTTATCTTATGAATATGAGTCTGAGTCAGCATTAAAAAAATCAGTAGGTGAAATCCACAATAAAGGACTAAAGAAGAAAAACTACATAATTATATTAACTGAAGCAATTTATAAAATTCAACATCAAACCATGATAAAAACTCCCAACTAGGATGGAAGGGAACTTCTTAACTTAACAAATGATCACCCACAAAAATCTATAGGTAACATTACATTAGAGGGAAAAGACTGAATATTTTCCCCTAAGACTGGGGTCAAAGCAAGGATGTCAACTCGTACCATTCCTATTCAAATATTAATGGGAAGCCTATCCAGGGCAATAAGGCAAGAAAAAGAAATTAAAAAGATGACAGATTAGATAGGGAGACATAAAAATGTCCTTCACGGATGACATGAACATCATTATAGAAAAACTGATGGTATCTACTCACAGACACACATATACACTCATACACACACACACACACACACACACACACACACACAAACACACATGCAAGAATGCCTAGACATTGGAAGGATCTCAAAGGCATAAATGAAGGAAACCAATATCAATGAGTTGCATGCTATATGATTTCACGGAATCACCTGCTGGGGTGAAAATGATGAGAAAAGATCAGGGTAGCCAGGGATTGGTGTTAGGGAGAGTGTTTACCTACAAAGGGGCAACACAAAGGAGTTCTGTGGCATCACGGCATCCAGTATCTAGATACTGACTGTGGTGGTTATTAAAGGGATCTATACATATGTCCCAGCTCATACTATCGTGCAGTAAACTTAATTTTTTAAATGAAGATGTGACAAAAAGTATTCCAGTGACTACTCTCTAATACTGAGAAGAAGACTGAGCACACACAGTTGACCCTTAAGTAACATGGCTTCAAATTGTGTGTGTCCACTTATAAGCAGATTTTTTTGATACAGTACAATGTTGTAACTATACTTCCTCTTACGATTTCCTTGGTAACAGTTTCTTTTCTTCAACTTAATTTATAGTAAGGATAAAACATGTAACATGTGTAACATACATAATATGTGTTATACAGCTGTTTATGTCATCAGCAAAGCTTCAGTCAACAGTAGGCAGTAAGTAAAGTTTTTGAGGAGTCTAAAGTTATACTTAGATTTTCAACTGTGTGGAGGGCCCCTAACCCCACAATGTTCAAGGTTCAACTGTAATAGGAAACACTAGTTGAAAAAAATATAATAAAGGGAACAAAATACCAATATTTATGTGTATATAGATATATATTTGAAATCACATATTGAAAGAGTATACCATGTATCTGAGTATAACAACCTAGAACAAACACCAAAACATATTCTAGTAAAAGTACTAGATTTTAAGTGAAATAAATAAATAAATAAATGTGGGTACATCTAGAAAAAAAGAACATGTAATTTATATGGAAAATAAAAATAGATTATTATTAGCATATTTTGCAATAATTATTTATTCCATTAGAAAATAAAATGGTATTTAAGTCATGAGAAAAGAAAGCATGAGCCAAAGATTTTATACCTAGAAAAACTGACTCTCACAAATAAAATGCACTGTTATCAGCATGCAGGAACAAAAGAAATATTGTCCCCATGAGGAATCTACAGAAGAATGAGCGTTAGACAACCAAAATAAGCAGAGAGACAGTGACATAGGTTTATGGTGAGCAAAAAATATATGGTTATTTATAGAACTTTTTAAAAATAATTATTGTCTAAGAGGGAGAGAGCATGGGTCTAATGACTATAAATTGATAGAATAAAGTGCAACTATTAGAAAAAATGAGAATGAAGAGTGCATATTCAAAAATAATTTTAATGGCTCCTGTAATAATATTGTGGTATTAGTATTGTTATTCTGAGACTATTGTGTCTGGAATACATCACACACAAAAAATAGTAATTCTGATACAGATTAATTCTAATTTCTCTGTCACTGAGAAGCAGAATTCCTTGTGAGGAAGAATCCTTTCTTCCCTGAGTGCAAAAAAGGAGACAGATATAGTGGGTTCTGTAATCTGAAATTTTAACTGCAAATATTGATATGGACCCACAATGCAATTTATTTTATATTTTGTGTGTGCGCGTACCAGTCCATTAGAAATGAACACCCATAGTGTCCATATTGTGGTCTTGAAATACCATTTCTCATTAAAAGAAATTATCAGGGATTTCTGGAGAAATAGCTGATCCCCAGTCTGGGGCAGCAAATGTACCAGATGAGTTTTATATATCCTATAATACTAAATGTTAAGTAAACATCAAACACTACAAAGCTCAAATTGAAAAGGACCCAGATACCACCTGAAGAGGCAGGACTGGCCAAAAAGAGTACATCGTATATTCCAATAGTTACAACACCCTCAGTGGGATAAAATCCATCAAGTATTTTTAAATCCATGATTTCATAATTATATTTTAAAACTTAGCCAACTTCACATGATAAGAAAGCAATCATTATCTTAAAACCTGGTAAACAACAGGAAATAATCAACCTGCTATTCTGTATTTCCTATACAATCCTGCAACACTGGGTAACCAATTAATAAGAGACTTGCCTCTTTATAAAAGTATCACAACTTATAAACAAAAACATATATGATAAAATTAGAATATTACCATTTTTGTAACTCTTATTTAATAAACAGATATAGCATTAATCATCAATGGTTGATAAGATCACAAAAAACAGACAACCAAACATCATGTACTTCATATAGTCTTGCCAAGCACTGCCTATAGTTTGGCAAAAGGGACTGAATTATTGTCTGACCTATCTATTTTAATCTACCTGCCAATTTGCAGCAACTATAGAGAACTCACTGAACTTGTTGAACTGCACCATTTGTGTGCAATCGACAATATTCTGACTGGGGAAAACTACAGGGCCATGGTCCTCGTTCTTCAGCAAAGTGGGGAAATCAATACAAAACAAGAAACTTTATTAAAAAAAACTACTAAAATTAAAAATACATGGAAGATAAACTACAGTGTCTGCTAATGCACATTTGAGTAGTAAAACTATGAACAATGCAAGGAAAATATTACTATAAATATCAGGCCAATAGTTACTCATGGAGTAAGGACACTGAAGTTGGAAACACAGGCAGGTATTTCTGAGGTAGCTGGAAGATTGTAATTCTTAACCAGAAAAGGATTTACTTTATGACAGTACACTAAATCACATTTTGAGGGTTTGTTTTATTTTGTTTTGTATCTGTGTTTTATTTTACAATAAAACTGTTTTTTGGTGATTTTTGTTTCAGTTTGGGGTTTTTTTGTATTGCTTTTTTGTTGTTGTTATTGTTTTTTTTTTAATTTTTTGTTCTAGATTTTTGATATTTTAATTTCTTTAGAATATGTCACTTTTTGCAAGGTAGGAAATAGAATCAAATGAAGGCAGTCTAGTCCTCTAGGGATCCAGGCTGAGTCTTGTAATGTTCAGCAAGATGACATCATAATAGCAGATGCCAACAGGGGGGTTATAAACTCTAAGTAATAACCACTTATCTACATATATCCTTAGGAAGCAGCCAAATGTTCAGTCCTTAAGCCATGATATACAGAACATCCTGATCTACAAAAGACAGAATAACCCAAATTAAATGCTAGCCAATCTACTGGAGAAACAGAACAGAGCTGGTCAAGGACTGATGAACAAAGAAAGTGTTTACATTTTGAAAACTTCCTCTGAGGTTTTAAAATTTCTTGGTTGCTGTTAATAACACAAATAAAAAGCATTACAAATGCACCCACACTGATATTTGATTGCAAGGTCTTCAAGTAGAATACAGAGTCAGAAGTGAGTGTAGGGGACAAAATAACTAAGATATTTTAAAAATAAATTACTTAGTAATATAAATCTGACATAGGGTATTCTTCCATCTGCCACAAGAACAAATCGGCAATGATGACTATTCAAAAGAAACGCACGACTCTAAAAAGATAGCAACATTTTCCTCGCAGAATAATCTCCCCCTTTCCCACACAATTAACATTGCTACTCTTCCATGATACATAGCCAAGTACAAAAACTTATCAGGAGCATTAGCCAGGGTCAGGAGATGAAAAAGAGAGCACGTCCTAATTGGCTCATTTGTAAGCTCAGTTAACATCTCTACTGCGGACCCATAAAATCTGGCCATTGTTCTGTCAAACAGATGCAAACTCCATAATTCCTTAGCCCTTACCTATAGTTTCTGCTCCATGTCTTAAAGCTGGTTTCTGGCATCTGTGACTCATTTCCCAGGAGCTGAAGTGGGAGCTAGGCATCAAAGTCAGGAACGGCATCGTAGGAGTATCCCCGGTAGCCACTGCATGCATCTTTGGCAATGCACACGTGGTGAAATCCCCGCCGAAACGCCAGGATGCCAAGGACCTGGACCAAAAGAGCCCAGCCTGGAGGCCCGCCTCTGCTGCTATAGCAGCCAGCACGGAGGAGCCTATGAAAATGAGAAAGGCGCCCATCAATCCAAAACAGCCCTCCTGGAGGCACCACGGCCTTACTGATACAGAAGGCCTATTAACAGACTTGCACAACAACACTTGGAGCGCGGGCTGACGGAACAGCCCACTCCAGGTTGGCGGGAGCAAGGCCCGAAGCCGCACAAGCCTCACCTACGGCCTTCCTGCCTGACTAGCTCGGCGCCGGAAATGACGCGCCGGAAATGGTACGCTGGAAGGCGGCGCAGCAGAAGTGGCGTCACGGAGAATTTTGGTTTTTGTTTTTTGTGGGTTTTGTTTTTGTTTTGTTTTTTTTTTGTGTTTTTTTTTTTTAAATTATTTCAAAGTATTCGTCTTCCAAGGAAAAAATGAAAATTTCTCATTATGTGCAATGAAAAAAAAAGTGTCTATTTTAAACTAGGTATCTTGAATCCTGAGACATTTTATAAATATGTAAATTTGTGAGCACTTACTATGAGCCAGGCACTCTGCCATGCTCTTTTCATGTATTATGTTTATTTCATATTCTCAGGACCATTAGATTATGCATTTTACACACACAGATACAGAAGTTGGGTGTAGAGAGGCCAGATGACTTAACCCTGATTACATGAGTTAAATGACAGAGCCAAGACTTACCCCATTTGTTGAATTGCAAACCCTAAGTTGTGATCCACTTCACTTTACAAACCTTTCTTTGGCATCACAGGAAGCCTATACTTATATAGGGTATAGATTTAGGTTAAGAATACCAGGAGTGTTCATTTAACACACTTGAATAGACACAATGCATAGAGAATGTTGCCTTTTATTTACATCTCTTCACAATTCCAGTTGTCCGTCCATCTTTGAGGAACCCTAAAAACTAAATAATACAAACAGAATGCTTTTCAAATCATAAGGCACAGGTAATATTTGTGGATTATTTTGCTCAGAGAATTAATGATTTTTTCAAGTCCATGTTTCAGGAAATTGTTATATTTGTGTTTGGTTTGACATAACTGTAGATTTTTCACCTGCTTTATCATGAAGTCTGGACAGGAGGAAAAAAAACCCCAAACATTTTATCAAAGTGACAAGACAATGATCCACCATGTATCTTGGCCGCAAAAAATATGTTATTAGATTCAATTTATCATGAAAAATTGCTAGATTGTGAGAAGGCTGAAATGGCAGCATGGCAAGAGTGCAGCTCTTTGGTACTAATTATCTTAAAAGTTGACCTTCCAGGTCACCCCAAACCCTGTATTAATTCAGGAGGAGAGCTTAGATGGCCAACTCAGAGACATCATAAAATTCCAACAGGAAAGTGTTCAGCTTAACTCTTGCAAGGCTGCATGAGCAGACACACATTACAATGGCATCTAAAGTCCCAACAATCTTATCCCATGCTATCTTTCCAACCTTGCTTGTCGCTCCTCTCTGCACAGATCCCCTTGTGTTAAAAATATACTCACTATTCTTGGAAGAAGCCATTCTTTCTTTCTGTCCTTGCCTTCACTGATGCTGTTCCAGACCTCTCAAAAGCCCTCCCCTTCTTAGCCACTTGCTGAGTTAATAATCATTCTTCCAGGTCAACCTCATTCTAGTATCTTTCTCTATAAGATACCCGTAATAAATTATCTATAAATTCAGCTAAACAAAAGCATTTCCTCCCCTAAAATGCTACATCACTTATTGTCCATGTCACATATTGGACACGTGATATAATCTTGAATGTGCCAGCTGAACCTATCCATCTTCTCCATCTAATCAACTAATTAATAGCTTGATTTACCCCTCTGCCTACAGTAGCAATTTTTATATGGAAGGAAGTATGAGTGAAATTGTTGCTGCTTCTTTCATTGATTGTTATCTGAATGCCTTTTTGTTTTCCCTTCTTTGCTGGCTATTAGCCACATCCCTTCCAAACTAAGTCATAGAGTGAACCATATAGCCAGAAGAGAACATAGCTAAAACTGTGTGTATAAGCTGAACTGTGTTTTCCCAGAATTTACATGTGGAAGCCTTAATCCCAGTATTTCAGAATGTGACTGTATTTAGAGATATGGCCTTTGAAGAGGTGACTAAATTAAAATGAGACTGTTAGGGTGAGCTCTGATCCCATGTAACTGGTGTCTTTATAAAGACAAGGAAATATGGACATAAAAATAGACATCAGGGATATGTGTGCATAGAGGAAAGACCATGTGAGGACACAGAGAGAAGGCAACCATCTACAAACTGAGGAGGGAGGCTTCGGGGGGGGGAGAATCTTGCTAACATGTTGATCTTGGACTTCTAAACTTTAGAACTGTGAGAAAATTAACTTCTGCTATTTATGCCACCCAGTCTGTGGTATTTTTTTTTTTAATGGTGGCCCTACCAAACTGAGACATTGAGGAACCTATTTTATAAGCTGAAGTTATATTTCATTTTGATACTAAGGTGGCACATAAGATATCCCGGGACAACACTTTTTCATCTATTAGTTTTTGTTTGTTTGTTTGTTTTGTTTTAATTGAAGTGAATCAAGAGGCATATGAAAGAAAGTCTGAAGACAGAGAAAGAAATGAAGCAGGCATTTAGAGAGAAGCAGAAATGGGTAATGATAAGGCATGGGGAAAGAAGCTCCTTCGTTCCAAACCTTAGTGAGTTCTGGTTGAACTTCCTTATTCTGGGTTTAGTGACTGACTGGTTGACTCAGGAAATCTTTCCATGGGAGTTAATTTAAGTATTTTTTCCCTCTACTTACAACAAATAGTCTGGGCTAAAAAAACCCATGGAGTGAAGAGGTAGCAAAGATGTTAATGCTGATATGTGCCATGAACCTTCAATACCTGATTAATCTGCAATCTATCATATGGTTTAACCCCAAATTCTAATTGTTAGAAGAAGGAATAGTGCTCTATTGATATCTGGATTACCCTCAAGGAACAGAAATCTCTATTTATAGTGGCCTAAACAATGTTGATTTGTTTATCTCACACTATAGAAAATTGAGAGGGAGGTGGTTGTTGGTACTAGTTTGGTAATTCATGGTCAGTTGGTTTTGCCTTTCTTATATTCAGTACCCATTTTTGTGACATGATTGCCTTTGGAGTCCAGGCATCATGTTTGTATTGAAGGGAAAAAGACAGTAAAAAGAAAGTCCATACAAGCTCCATCTGTCCCTTTTTATCAGAAAAATAAGTGCTTTCCAGATGCTTCTTCTTCTCTCTAACAGATACTTGTTTATGCCTCATGGACCATAACTGGGTCACAGAGCCACTGCTATCTTCAAGAGAGTCTGCGAAAGCATTCTAACATCTATAATGGGAGGGAAAAAAGGAGACCAATATTGGGAATAGGGTTTAGGTAGTCAATCAATGGAATTTTCTTAATATAAATTTTAGTACACTGTGGATATCTATATAGCATTTAAATATTTAAACATGTGTGTGCATATGTGTGTGTTTCCAACTTTTGCAAAACTTTCACTTACCCCAAATGTTTGAAACTACATAAGATTACAAAGAATGAAATTGCTGGCATGAATCATTATGTCTTCCCTTCCTTTCCCTACCCTATGGTTCCTACTGTTCTCTGGAATCACCATTTATCTGTGGGAGATTATTTTTTTCTGAATTTCCAGTTTGAGCCCTACCCTCAGGAGCACTATTGATCCTCTCTGTCAGACTTAGAATACCAGTTACTGTACCATGTAACTACAACATGTGTGATTCCTTACCCACCCCTTCACTAGAGTTGAAAGCAGTAAAATCAACACATCTAAAATCTGTACCCTCCCCAGATATAAATAGAAGGTAGTCTCCATTTCAGATTGTGTTAAAATGAGTCATGTAGTTGAAGTGGCCATGTTCTTCTTTGCACAAAAATCAATGTATGTTTGAATCTTATAGTGTTATTTGTAATCATGTATTTTGTATACTACAGGTGCAATTTAAAAAAAAATTACTATTATCCTTCAACTCCAAATACTCATGAGAGAGCAACTTTCATATACCAAATACCACTAAACCATCTTGGTGCTAGCAAGTATCATATAGTAGGCCCTGTATTGTTTGTTGCTGCTCATAGGTTCCATACTCTAGTCTTTCCTTCTTTGCACATACATTTTTGTACCAGAGGAATATTCTTCCTGTCATCCTTGTGTGGGCTGGTCAGTACTTATCTCCATGCTTTAAAGACTTGTCTCATCACCAATGGTGTGATAAAATCAACCCATACTGGCTCATGATAGCCAATTGTTACATCTTCAGAAATCTGTGAGCCTACTACGTTATTGTTAAGCAACCACTGTTAAAATTTAACTTAAAATTAAATAAACTATATTTTAAACCATGGAAGTAAATATGCAAACTCATAATTTTCTAAATATTTTACTACATTTCACCATTATCTACGTTTTTGAGAATATTGGCATCTATCATATGTGTTTGTTATAAATATATCATAACAATGTGCTATGGTACATATCTTCCCAGCTCTGCATTCAGGGATGTCATATCAGAAGCTTGAAATTGGTCAAGGTGAAATACATTGGCAAATACTAAAAACCAGGGCTTTATTTTGTGATTGCATGCAGTAAGAAGCTAATTGAGAAAATGTTAAGAGTGCAGAATAAATTTCAAAGTGTGCCAGGTCTGTAAATAGCACACAAAACTGAAAAAAAAAGGGGGGGGGG
This sequence comes from Ursus maritimus, assembly GCF_017311325.1. Lineage (NCBI taxonomy): Eukaryota > Metazoa > Chordata > Mammalia > Carnivora > Ursidae > Ursus > Ursus maritimus. Next base: position 33,172,127 of record NW_024424230.1, read on the forward strand.
GTTCCAGTGTTATTCTGTTATTCAATTTGCAAAGAAGTTACTGACACCATTGATGAATAAGTGAAATTTTTGTTTCACTTTCATCTTACTTATTAACATAAATGAAAATACCAACAACATTCATATCCTAACTATACTAGTTTATCAAATGCTTCTATATATATATGTTAAGGATACAAGAGGCAACAAAAATCAATAGCAGGATTCTCTGAGAATTGTAGGGGAAGAAAAATAATTTTCCCTTGCACTTCTAGATTCTTGGCTAAGGACCTCCTTTTCCCCTCATAATAAAAAAGACCGATCACCAGGAGAAAAACAAACTGAAGTTCAAAAACACGTATTCCTCCTTTGCATGGGAGATAGCCAAGAAAACTGAGTAACTCCTTGATATGTCCAAGGCACACCTTAAATACCATCTCAAGCTAAAGAGAAAAAAAAGATGTTGGATGGGAGGGGGAGGCCAGTTATGGGAGATTACCGGGAAAAGCACAGTAAACAACAAGGGTAAGGTTGTTATGCAGAGTTGTCATTGCCTTCTTCAGTAATAAGAGTTTCTACAGATTTAGTCATCTTTCTCTTTCTGGTATAGAATGGAAAATACCCTTACAAGTGGACATTCCCATTATAAATGTAAGTATCCCACAGAAAATGGTAACTTCTACCCAGTTGTTTTCAAAGCTTCTCTTATGTCTGCTGTTTCTTAATAGCAGCTCAAGATAACCCTTATGCCAAAGAGACATATTTAGGGTGGCAAATTCTGCTACCCTTCAGAATCAATGGGCTGTATGGAATTTTTGTTAAGTATTTTATTATTTTTTAAAATTTTTTCAAAATCGATTGACTATTGATGCTATCTTCAGAAAGTCTGCAGCTATCAGTCTTGTGATTAGGATGTGTGTTCTCCTGTAGACTTCTCAAGCAATTGCTTAAAATAATTGCCATTTTGCCCCGTCCAAAGATTTTGGCCCAGCTCAAAGGCAATTAATTCACTTTCTCTGCATTAGCCACTCCAGCTTTATTTTTGAATGGTTCCAGTCAGGTCTATTTTTCACATTTCCCTATAGCATCATGGGGAATGAAAACCATTTGATAATCCTGAAGACACAGCACCAGTAACTTGACCTTGTGGCTGCTTCTTGAAACAGAGTCAGAAGCACAAAGAAGGGAGCATTTTATGAGGCTCTGGTTGATTTTATTTATTTACTTACTTTTATTATTATTATTTATTATTTGCCCCCTCCTTCCCCATACCTCTTCTTAACAATAATCTGGGGCACCTGGGTGGCTCAGTCAGTTAAGCATCTGACTCTTGGTTTCAGCTCGGGTCAGGATCTCATGCGTCATGGAATCAAGCCCTACTCCAGCTCAGTGCTCAATGGGGAGTCTGCTCGAGATTCTCTCCCTCTTCCCTTCCTCCCAATCATGCAGTTGTGCCCTCTATCTCTCTCTCTCTCTCCCTCTCAAAATAAATCAATAAATAAATCTTAAAAAAAAAAAAAAAAGAGTAATCAGCAGCCCATTCAGTCACCAGGACACATTTTGATGAACTACATATTCAAGGGAGAAACTTCAAGTAAAACAAAGGCCAATGAGCTGCACTGCACATTTTACTTCTTTGACAATCAAATCATTATTTTTGTACTTTGTACTTTTTTTTTTTTTTTAAGATTTTATTTATTTGAGAGAGAGAGAGCATGCACCAGCATGGAGGGTGGGACAGAGGGAGGGAGAAGCACACTCCCTGCTGAGCAGGAGCAGGGAGCCAGACACAGGACCTTGAGATCTTGACCTGAGCCAAAGGCAGACACTTACCCAACTGAGCCACCCAGGTGCCTCCCTTTTTTGGTACTGTTAAGAACTATCTGCTTATGGTGGAATTCTCAAAATATAGTTTAGTTTTCTTTTCTTATTTGGTCTTTCCCTTCACTCCATTAGCTTCCATTTCCTGCCCTATTTGAAATCCCCTTATAATTCAAATGACAGCAGCCTGTTTTCAAAGACTGATGATATTGACAACTCAGGAAGAGAGGTTTTGTTTTTCTAAAATGTCCTTTCACTCCTCACTACCACCACTCCCCTCCTGCCCCCAATTCAGTCTGGATCTCAAGTAGGCACTTTCTTTCTGGATCTTAATTCTGAAGGAGTTGGTTTATTTCATGTGCATCACCCGATCAGCTGAACTCTCTGTTGCCCTCCTCTAATTAATTACTGTTTGTAAAGAGCTCAGAAGATGAATAGTGCTATATAAGTGCTAAGTATCATGATTTCATTGTCCTATTTCAGTTCTTATTGGAATGAAGTATCATTATAATAATCAGCTTGTTGCATTTATAACTCAGGAGGGGGAGAGCCAAAGCAGCAATACCTTTACTAGTTCCATTTCTAAATCTCTGGAACAGCCATTGAATTTCACAGTGACCTCCTGGGATCATTCTCAGGCTTCATACAGTGACTATCTCATAGAATACCAACTACTTGAACATAAATCAGGAACAATAGGAGGGGTTTCAATGGCAGATTAAAACATGTATGGAATTTTTATTCAAGTGGTTTAGGTTTCAGTTTTAATTCAATGATTGGGATGATCATTTAACTCTCCTAAGTAAGAATATTCGCCTATAAAATGGGAATAAAGGCAACATCTAGTTCACAGGGTCATGATGAGGATCAGAGTAGGTAACATACTTAAAAGCATTTGTGGACCCAAAAAACTGTTTAAATATTTTTATCTTATTCTGCAAGTTAAAGGACTAGATTAAGTATTTAGAAGAACATGTAGTGGGGACCCTAAGAAATATAAAATATGCTACCTGTGATTTATTTTTTCCAGAGATGAGATGATAAAACTGATTCTGGCAAGTAATTGTTGACATGAAGAACAGAGATCATCTCTGATGTTAAAGAGAAAGAATTGCTAATAAGTCTTGAGATAAATAAAGATGATGATGAAAAAGAGGAAAAAGTAAATGAATACTCAAAAGCCAAAACAAAGGGAAACAGAAAACGAAAATGTCACAGGCAGAAAAAGTGAAGGTGGGAGAATGTCAATTTTGTAGAAAACAGGATAAACGCAGTGTTAACATCTTAGAACCAGTGATGACAGTGGTCATCCCTTCCTTCATCAGTCAGCTTGATATCTGGTTCTGGCTGAAGTAAAGGCATAATAGCACTGTGGTTGAACTCAAAGTGTGTGCTTTGAACTCAAACTTCCTCTGTTCATATCTTTGCATTTGTCAGATGTGAAAGTTATGTTCTCTCAGTACCTCATTCTCCTTTTTCCTGACTTCTACTGTGGTAATAAGAAGTCACTTATCATTTTTGTTCCTTTGAAGGTGTAGTTACCAAGGGCAGACCACCCCAAGGTGGACCATTTTGGCAAAAAAATTATTTAGAGCTGAAGGCAGTAGAGACCTTGTGGGATCAAGAGAACTATTGAAGATTCTAAATTGGGGATCTTTCCCGGAATAACGGTTATTGGCAGAGATAAATTATCTTTGAGTGATCCATCTACATGGCAGGGCAAACATCTAATTACCAAACATCTGTTCTTCTTATTGCTTGTGAATTGCATTTCTTCCCTCTGAAGTCCCAGATCCTTACCCCCATCTCCTTAGTTTAGGATGACATATATACCTCATTTTGACTGACTGCCTTTGGAATTTCCATGTCTGTGTGGATTCCCCATATATACAAAGTTAAATTTGATTTTCTCCTGTTAATCTTCCTCATTTCAACTTGATTCTTGGTCCAGCTAGAAGGACCTTGACGGGAACAGGAATTCTTGCTCATCTACAAAGGTAATCGTTTTCTCTCTCCCCCTCAAATCTTCTCCTTTGCCTTTGTGATCTATCGTTTTATAAGTCATTGTCTAGCAGGGGATTTCTCATTATATATAGTGCTTGATATTCTTCTCGTTTCTTGAATTTGTGACTGGTTATCTCTCATCACTCCAAAGACTCCCTTACTTGCTTGTCAGCTCATAAATGCATTAAAGATATAGATAGGTGCATAGCTAGATGGATGGATGGATAGGTAGATAGATAAAGAGGTAGATTGATTCCAAAAGTTTTGTTTTTGACTAGTGGCCTTATTCTTATAAACTTTGATGCTTTCCTGTTCTATGTCCAAGCTGAATATTATCACCACTACCATTCCATGTCATAACCAGGAACTCCTAGTAGACAGAGAAACCTAGATAGCTGTGATGACTGTATCTTTGTGACTCTTTTTATGTTTTCATCTTTTTCTTGTATCTCTCTGACAGGCACCAATTCAGAAGACTTTGGAGAAATATTTTTTTTTTCTTTAAGAGAAAAATTAAGCTTATCCAACTGTTCAAGAAATGAAGGTGAGTCTTACTACCTGGAGAAAGTACTCCTTCAACCATGTTGAGAAGATCACCACCAAAATTTTGTGTGATTCTTAATAAATAATCTCTCCTCCCCGGATTTAAATTTCCTATCTATGATATATATAGAGAGGACTAAATAGTGTTAAGGCTTCACCATACATTTCAATTATGCAAATCTTAATTATTAAGATAATATCTTAGAGAAATATCACACAGTCAAACCCATTTAGGAGATACTCCATGGTTGACGAGGCAATGCAAAAAAAAACTTAAGTTTAGTGGGAACCTTCAGAGCATCCAACGTGAAATGGTAATATTGATGTTTATCCACTAGTTACTGTTCTATCTTTGGGACCCCAGGACAAGTGTCCCAGGCTCTCCCTATGGGTCAGTATTGCATCCAGTATTCCCAAATCCAGAAAAACAAGTTAGGGTACAGAAGGCACTGAAAGCACGGTATGCCAAATGTCCAGGTGAAAGGCCTTACCCCACATATTAACACAATGGATGTTGTTTTAGATGGAATTCCAGACTCAACATTTTATTTAAGAGTATGTATTCTGCAGCCAGATTTTTTCCTATCTCAGCAATATACACTAAAAAAAAGTCAGTAAGCAACAATTTCAAATGACTTATAATATAATGCTAAGTTCATCTTGGAAATGGTTAGGAGGATCAGATACAGTGAAACCTGGTACCAAGTAGAGGTGAGACTCCATATAGATCATAAGTAAGTTCTCAAATCCAGACACTTATCTTTTCTAATAATGAAAATGTAAACCATACAGAAACTTTCATGCTACTTCCAGACCTATTTTCCTCTCTGCAACCTTTTGTTCCTATCACCTTATTTCCTGGACTGCTTTGACAAATGAACATATCAAATTTTATTATTGTACTCTGGCTTCTCCAGTGTGTTACCATTTGGAATTTTGTTGTTGCAGTTTGTGAAGAAGCACATAAAGTCCATAAAGTACCATTTAACAACCACTGCCCCACCAACCCCAGAGCAAGTGAGTGAGAAGCAGGCAAGGTACCACTGCAGTCTCTTCTAAGTAAACAGACACTATTGTGTAATTATGGTACCATTCAGACCGTATCAGTTCAAGGCTCACCTAGGGTGCTGACTGGAATGTCTTCACTTTTCAGAATTCCAAGAAAAAGCAAACTCAGTGTTTGCATATCTGACTTTCAGACTCATAAGGGGTAGAGGGAGGCATGAGATGGGAGTGGACGTCTATAGTGTGTATCCTTAAGCTTTGGCTAAAAATTAAATATCTTGGACTCCATATGATCATATTTTTTTTTGCATTTCTCCCATTTTCAGAATACTTTCTACATGTATTTATCGTGCCAGTATTAGGTTGGGCACTGGGAATATACCATAACCTGATAAATGGTGCCCTGGTCTTGTGGAGCCCACCATTGAATGGGGGCTATGAACATATAAAAGACAATCACAATAATGGGTAACAGGTACTAATATGGGAGAAATACCAAACCATGTAGGGGCACACTGAAGGGGATTTCAAGTTAAGACTGGGGATTTAGAAAAAAAGGTTTTCTGAAGGAAAGGTGTCTAAACTGAGATATAAATTGTGAATGTTAGCTACAAGAAAAGAAATAAGAGAAAACAAAAGTGTTTTGGAAAGCATGGCTAAGCAAAGAGTATGACCAGTTGGAGGGTCTTTGACTGCAACTCCCTCTGCCACACACCAAGTCTGCTATGGGAAGGGCAGCTTTCCCCCATAAGGCTTGCTAGGAAAGTCTTTAAAATTATGGACCGGTCAGAAAAATCACACACAAGGTTTTTGGTCAGGAGTCGGACTCTTCAAGTAGTAGACCTAAATTATGGTAGCAGTGGTGAGGATAGAGAGAAGTGATAGAGTTGGGAGACAACTAGCAGATGATTGCAATAAGACTCCATAATTGATTAGATATGAAGGTAATAGTAAGAAAGGATTAAGGATAAGACTAAAAGTAATGAATAGGGCACTTAGAAGGATGACACTCCAGTCACAAAGATAAGAAATATGATTTTTAGGGAAATTATCAATTCATTTTTGCATATGTCAAATGTGAGTTGCCCAGAGAACATCCAAGTTATTCTCAGTAGTCTATAAACTGCATATGAGTCTGAATCTTGGGAGAGATTTCTAAACTAGAAATAGACAGCACATTTACTCAATATATAGATGGTAACTGGAGACATGGTGGTCAATGAAACCTGGTAACCGGGTAAAATGGGAAGAGAAGAGAATCTAGAACAGAACCATGAGCTGAAGAAGTGCAGTCCCCAAAGGACACTGAAGACGGACAGCCAGAGAGGTGGAGAAGAGGAGCTAAGAGAGGACAGTGACTCTGAAGCCAAGTGAAAAGAGGGTTGCAAAGGAAGAGAAGCAAATACTAACTAAAATAAAAGTTGAGAAATGACTCTAGGATTTAGCAACACGTCTATCACTGGTTATCTTGGAAAAAGCAGGGTTTTTTTTTTTAATTATTTTTTTGAGTATACTTGACACACAATGTTACGTTAGTCTCATGTGCAACACAGTGATTCAATATATCTACACATTATGCTATGCTCACCACAAGGGTAGCTACCATCTGTCACCATACAACACTATTACAATATCATTGACTATATTATAGGTGAAGGAGGGTGGAAGGGAAAAGCAGTTTTAATCCATTTTGGGAAAAATAGTTGAAGCAACTCAGAATTACATAGGAGAGCCAACTCTTGAGATGAATTCACAGCCATTGGCAATATGGTACAGTGGAACATGAGACCAAGGAGTCAAACCCAGAATGGGAATCATAAAATCTACTTCTAGACTAGCCTATGCAATTAACTCACAATGTAACCTTGAACAAGTCACTAACACTCACTGGGCCTTTGAATGCTCAGCAGTCATTGTGGGTGAGGCCTTGCCTGGACTACCAATTAGCTATCTGGCCAATAATAAATGTACTATGTTTATGTAAGTGAGCAATGCATTCTGGGAAAGATCCTGGGGCATAGGAAGAGTGTGGAGGTAAAGCTGATGAATGGAACAGAACTTATATGAGAGGGTGTCATATGAGCATATGCCAAGAAGAAGTAATGGAGAAAGAAACACACACACACACACACACATACACACACACTAAAACTGTAAAATCAGCCACAGCAGAAGCAAAATACTGGTGAGTAAAGACGTATTACACATAGAAGGGGGTCCTGACTTATGTTCGTGTCTCTACTTGGCTATATTATAGGAATATTAGCAATGCCAAGTCTTGGCTAAGGTTAAGCACAAGGATCGAGAGTCAGATAATATAAATAAGTTCTGAAAATAATTACAAATATCCAGTCATTCTTCTGAAATTTACTATCTATATGACTAGAGTCAACCTTCTTAATCTCACCAAATCTCAGTTTTCTCATTTAAAAAAAGGGGTAAAATACCAAACCTCATTGGGCAGTTGAGATACATACATATGAGATACATATGAGCATGAAATGAGATGTATAAATTCCCACAGATTATATAGCACCTCATTTACCAAAAGTGTAAGTAAATGGCGTTAGCTTCATTAATACCAATTAACATCATAAGTGGTCTGGAGCCACTCACTTAAAAACAAAGTCTCAGTTTTCTCATTTTAAAAATTCATTTAGCTATTATGAGTATTAAAATACACAGACACATGCATGTACACGACCACACAAAGGCATGCCAGGTAGAGTATCTGACTCATAGGTGTTTAACCAAAAGCAGTATTAACATAAATAATTATTATAGAGCATAGCTATTGATAATAGTGGGGGGAAAACAAGCAGAAGAAACAAATAACTGGGATAAGAGAGAAAAGTGGACAGGGAATAGGAAGAAGAAAAAGACGGCAGTGTGGAGAAAGAGAGAAAACAAGCTTTGCGAATATTTCCATAGAAGAGGAAGAGGAAGAAGGGATCAACATACATGTGTATCTCCAGCAGTGAGAAGTATCATTTCATGGGAAGATTTGTGGGCAATAGTGACCCCAGAGACGTGAACAGAGGCCTGGCAAGAGCTCACATCATGGGGACCCTGATTATTAATTCTATTGGATATACCAAGGGACATATTTGCTGTAATTCAAAATCCAGGACGCAAGAAATTTGATATGAGCATTAGATGAGAAGATAAATTGAATTTATTATAGAGACAGTGTCAGAAATAAAAAGGACCAATACTGTTCCGAGAACTTTGTGATGATTCCACTGAACAGGCCAAGGCTAAAGACCCTGCTTGCTCACTTGACGATGAAGCAGTGCCTATGGGCACTTTTCGTTTAAGAACGGAGATGAGTTATAGCTGCACAGAGGACATCTAAAGATCAGCTACTGATGAAGCTCAGGAAATCATTTAAGTAAAAGGTACAATCAGGTAAAAGGTTTTAGGTCCAGAGAATAAGTACCATTTGTAAAGGGAACTCTGGATAGCTTCTGGGGACAAAAAGGACACATCTATCCAAACTGCACAAGAAAATGAAGTAATAAAAGGGGACCAAGGACAAGAGACAGACTCCAGGACTCCTGACAGGAGGAAAAAAGAGCCATGGAGTTGGTAGCATCTGCTCAAATTAATGCAGGAAAATTTCTCGAAGTCTTGTTAACATATTCACTTACGTATTCTTTTCTTTAATGGGCATTTTTGAGCTCCTAGCAGGTGTTGGGTTCTGTGATAGCCTCTAGGGGTGCAAAACTCTCTCCCCTAAATAACAAAAAAGTAAGTAAATAGTCCTTGCATTTAAGGACCTCACCTTCAGTAATAACATGCTACTAAAAACAGCTGATGAGAGTTTCAGAAAATAGGAGGGAAGGTAATGAGGATGAAGTTGAGAAGTAAAAGAAGAGAGAAAAGGCAGAGTAGTTAGAGACAAACAAATGTAAAAACCTGGAGAGAGCTGGTGATGGAGAAAGAGTCCCCTCCTTCTTTCCTCTCAGAGAGGCAGCTGGTCTGAACTTTAAGGATGAAGAAATAAGGGAAAATATTCATAGAAATGAATACATAGCAGGGAAAAAGAGAGTAAAAACAACTGTCCTCAAGTAGATGAAACCAGGAACCAGAAAGAGGAAGAGGAGAGAAGTGGGTGAGTAGCAGACAGCAAACATGACAGGAAGAGTTAGGAATACAGGATTTAAGATGGCTCACCTATGCAATTCTATATTAGGGGGATAGGATTACCAATTAATTAATTAACTAATTAATTAATTAAGGTGAGTGGGCCAGGACAATTGATTTCTGCAATAGACCGAAGAATGACGGTGTTAAGGAGCTTTCACATAGAAGTAGGAGAATGTTAGGCGACAGTGTCTTATACAGCTCAGACACAATGATCTCACGTACCATGAGGTCTGGAGCAGGCGACCTCTGGGTTGATGAGAAAGTCTAACTTAATGGTAAGAACATAAACGATGGAACCAGCCTGTCAGCGCTCCAATTCTAGCTGTGCCACTGACGAGCTGTGTGACCATGGGCAAGCCACTTATTCCCTTTGTTCTTGCTTTCTTCAAAGGTAAAAGGGGAAATAGCTCTTAAAAACACTGAGGGTTTTTTGATACATGTGAAGAGTATAAAATGCTTGGCAATCAGTAAGCCCTCCAACAATGTCTGCCATTATTATTAGCATCATAGCTCTCATCATACGTTACTGGCTCTGAGGCATAATAATGCCGTTAAGGACCGAGTTTTTCACACCAATTTATCCTGCTGGTTTCGAGTACCCACAGTCTCCCGGTGGCTAAGGGAGCATTAGTCCCAAGCTTCATTTCTTCACTAGGTGATATCCAGAATCAGAAGAGTGACAATGAGAAGGATTTCCTCATAATCTCCCTCTCATTAGAGAAGATGATCTTTCCCAGAAACTTCTCAGATGACTACCTCGTATCTCTTTTGGGCTAGAAATGACTTATGAAGCAGCCTTAGCTTCAAGGGAGACTGAAACAGCAAGCATTTGGCATTTTCAGTACCATTCTAGAGGCAGACACCGCCATTAAGGAGGAAAAAAGATGGGAATGATTTTTTTAAATGTTCTTTTATTATATTATGTTAGTCACCATACAGTACATCCCTGGTTTCTGATGTAAAGCTAGATGATTCATTAGTTGCGTATAACACCCAGTGCACCATGCAATACGTGCCCTCCTTACTACCCATCACCAGTCTATCCCATTCCCCCACCCTCCTCCCTTCTGAAGCCCTCAGTTTGTTTCTCAGAGTCCATAGTCTCTCATGCTTCATTCCCCCTTCTGATTACCCCCCTTTCTTTATCCCTTTCTTCCCCTACTGATCTTCCTAGTTCTTATGTTCCATAGATGAGAGAAATCATATGATAGTTGTCTTTCTCTGCTTGACTTATTTCACTTAGCATTATCTCCTCCAGTGCCGTCCATGTTGCCGCAAATGTTGAGAACTCGTTCTTTCTGATAGCTGAGTAATATTCCATTGTATATATGGACCACAACTTCTTAATCCATTCATCTGTTGAAGGGCATCTCGGTTCCTTCCATGATTTAGCTATTGTGGACAATGCTACTATGAACATTGGGGTGCATATGGCCCTTCTCTTCACTACGTCTGTATCTTTGGGGTAAATACCCAGTAGTGCAATGGCTGGGTCATAGGGTAGCTCAATTTTTAACTTTTTAAGGGATCTCCACACTGTTTTCCAGAGTGGCTGTACCAACTTGCATTCCCACCAACAATGTAGGAGGGATCCCCTTTCTCCACATCCTCTCCAGCAATTGTTGTTTCTTGCCTTGTCTATTTTTGCCATCTAACTGGCGTAAGGTGGTATCTTAGTGTGGTTTTGATTTGAATTTTGATGGGAATGATTTTTGAATGGACAAGCAACAACGTCTGTATTTTGTAATAGAAAATGAAGCCTTGGTATTTGATGACATCTATTAATTTTTAATAATTTGAAAAGATGCTTAAATAAGTTTGTGTTGAATTGGAAAGAAACTTGCAAAGGTAAGAGATTAAAACAGAGGTTTTACTGAATAAAGTAAATATTCCAAGCTTTGGAATTATTACACGGAGAACATAGATAAAACCTAGGTAGGGCTAGGGGGGATAGAAAAAAAAATGAGGAAATTTGTGTAGATAGGGTCAGGATTTTTTAAAAAGAAAGGAAAGGAAAGAAAGACAAAGCAAAGCCACTATCTGAAAAGTTTAGAGAATGCAACCATGGTAAAACAAAGGATTTTTGGATTTGAGGTAAGAAATGGCTAGGTTAAAATACTGCTGAAATTATTTATTTATAGTAGGAAGAAAGGCTATATGGAAAAGGATAAAATTATGGACTCATACTGAAAACCTATCTGAGAAATTTAAAAATCACACTCAAAAATCAAATATTATGTTGTTGGTGAAGGGAAAGTGTTGCTGATTTAATGGCATTGTAAAAATCTTTGAAAGAACATAGAGAAAAATTTTGATGTCTCTTTGCAGCTGCATGTGGGGAAAAAATGGAATAACCAGTACATCAAAATAAATAGATTAACAATTATATTTTATAGTGAAGAGAATGTTAGAAATTGGAAACAACAAATACTGATAAAAATTCTGGAAATGCTGAGAAGGCCCAGCGGTAAGTCAAAAAGAGGTGGAAAATTTCAATCGGGCCCCAAGATATAAATCATGGAAGACAATAAAAGAGGGAAGTGATGTGGGTATTTATTTGGAAAAGACAAAATTTTATTTGGATAGATAATTTTCTCATTAAACCTTCTAAATATATGGTGTGTCAGGTGTAAAATGTTTCATACTATAATCAGTAATCGGTTAGGAAAGACATTAGGTCAAAAAGAAGAATGAGCCAGAGGTGACCTGGTATGTTACTTAAAAACATATTTATTCAGAATTATTGTTGTGAAGCCCTATGCTGGGCACAGAGCTAGAGGATCAAAAGATAAATGAGATCTCAAAGCATTGAGATCAAAGCATTCTTACCTTCAGAGAGACAGACAGGTTTATCCCCAAATAATACCAGCACGTGAGCTCTCACAATTCAGGGGACAAGGGGAGTTCATCAGGGCTAAGCATGAAATTTCTAAACTTTTCCATTTTACTTGACACATTTATTTTATGGTATGGCAGGCCCTCTTTTATATCCCATACCGACAAGTGGCCTGATCCCCGTTAGGTTCCCTGGACAGGTTCAGGAGAACAGACATGATACGTAAAAATAAAATCTTTATGCCAACCTGAACATTTCATGGAATCTTTTACTTTATGTGTGGTCTGTAGTAGGCTCTCTCATCACAGAGATACCACATTTTGAGAAAATGACAGTGAGATGTTTAAAAAGAACTATGGTATTAGCTAGAGTGAGCTGTGGTTCATGCGTAAGGCATTAGAACAGCAGTGGGAGTAAAGCTGCATTTCTCGATCTTGGCACTATTGACATTTTGAACCAGGTAATTCTTTGTTCCAGGGGCTTCCTGGTCTTTATACATGAGACTCCAGGAGCAGCCCCCTACTCCTAGCTATGACAGCCATGAATGTCTTGACATCGCCAAATGCCATTTGGGGGCAATACTGTTCCCAGTGGACGTAGAGGAAAAGATACTACCGTGTAACAATGATAGAGTGACGAAGAGAGTAAAAAGCAGGGGTGAATGGGCAGAATTCTATATAAAAATTAATAGACAAGAGGGAGACATGGAAAGGAGAAAGAAAAGGAATAGGAAGAAGGAGAGAAGAGAGGCGAGGGTAGAATACAGTAGCCTTTCAGAGGAAATGTAGGACTTCAGGTAAAATATAGTATGTGTGGTAAACGAGAACTTCTGGGATACATTTTCAAATATAAAGTTGTAAAGAAAAATTGAGAAATGAAACTTAAAGAACAAAGCATAAAAAGAAACCCATATAGGGATATTATATAATATCACTGTGTGTGGTAAGAATTGAATTTAGCTTTTAAAAAAAAAATGCATATTATGATTTCCACCATTGGGTTTAGTACAGGTCATAAAGGGAACATTTCATATGTATGGAACACTAGGATAAATTTAGAAAACATCATATGAATCACCTATAGGAGAAAAAGGATAAAGCATAAGATTCAGTTATTTAATAGTTAATATTTTAGTTTTTAACCTGAAGATGGAAAAGGATAATATCTAGGATTTCCTCTGTCCCTGATAGAATGGACATGTCCATCCCCACCCCTGGGAGAAAAGATATTGAAAAATATAAAGTTCTTTAAGGGTTGAAGAAAGCAGAAGAAATTGAAGAAAGCAGAGCTACGATATCTAGCTAAGGGAAGTTCTGTGTCAGAAAAAACTGTGCCTGTCCAATGGAAGATAAATCCATACTTAGTCTCTGAGTGGTCCTTTTTTTTTTTTTTTAAGCTTAAAATCAGCAGCAAAAATTATTTAAAAAATTTAAAAAAGTGGTCAGGTTACTAGCAGGAAGAAAAGCTTTATATTTCTCACTAAAAGAGAAAAGGAAGAAGCACCATCTTTGGGACAGATTATCTGAGAATCACTGATGCAGATACGTGAGAAAGTGTCAGAGGAAGGAACCAGAATGGTGAACTATTATTGCAAAACTAGGGGAGATAGGTGAGGGGAAGCAATGATTTTGACAGTATTGGGTTATAGGAAATTGGTATGCAATGCCTGTGGAAGTTTTGTTGGTTTCATTTGATGAGAGAAGAACTGTAAATATGAATAATATGTAAATATACTTTATGACAAAAATAAACTTATAAGGATCAAATGAGAGAAAGAATGTGGAAGTGTGCTGAATAAGTTAAATGCATGATTCATAAAGGTAATGCACTGTGATCTGAAACCCTAAACTCTCTTGTGAACTATCGAAACACTCTTTTTCCCATCTGTGAGACATACACAACACAGACACGTGGCCCAAGAGGCAGTTAGGAACCAGAAGAACAAGGCCTCGAGATGATAGCGACCTCCTCTCCACAAGGCCACACACACAGGCACAAAGGAAGTGAAATATGTGAAAACGTCTTCTCATTCATAAATCCCTGCATACATATAAAGAAGCATTGTTATTATTAATGGTAGAACTAACAAGTAGTATTAATCTCATGATCCTCCACAAAGCAGGGGGAATACCTTTGGGAGATCACAAGTTGGTTTCTTTTTTCTTTTCTTTTTTTTCTTTCTTTCTTTCTTTCTTTCTTTCTTTCTTTCTTTTTTTTTTTTTTTTTTTTTTTTTTTTTTTTTTTTTTTTTTTTTTTTTTTTTTTTTTTTTTTTTTTTTTTTTTAAGATTTCATCCATTTATTTGAGAGAGAGAGAGAGCACGAGCAGGGGGAGGGGCAGGCAGAGAGAGAGAGGAAGAAGCAGGCTCCCCACCTAGCAGGGAGTCCAATGCAGGGCTCAATCCCAGGACCTTAAGCTCATGACCTGAGCCAAAGGCAGATGCTGAACTGATTGAGCTGCCCAGGCACCCCCACAAGTTGGTTTCTTAATACTGCTGGCCTGACTTGTGTGTCTGAGGACAGCTCTCCAACAAAACACTAATAGAGACAAAGTTTTCCATGGTAACTACACTGTGAGCTCCCAGTGAATAAAAAACAAAATTTATTTCAGCATCACCATCGCAGCCTTCCACTACGCTAAGCATTTAGCGGTACTGAATAAAAAAGATTGAACTGAGGGGCGCCTGGGTGGCGCAGTCGTTAAGTGTCTGCCTTCGGCTCAGGGCGTGATCCCAGCATTCTGGGATCGAGCCCCACATCAGACTTCTCCACTAGGAGCCTGCTTCTTCCTCTCCCACTCCCCCTGCTTGTGTTCCCTCTCTCGCTGGCTATCTCTCTCTGTCAAATAAATAAATAAAATCTTAACCCCCCCAAAAAAAAAATTGAACTGAAATGAATGAAATTAAACAGAAACAAATACACAAAATGAAAGTTGCTACTTTGTGTTGAGCCACAAGAATTGTAAATTTGCAGTGGCAATGTATTAGAAATAATTAAGCATAAACTCTCCTTACTGTCACCAATGCGGGGAAAAGTAAACAGAGTAAGTACAGGGCAATGGCTCTGTTAACCTCCTTTACCTGTCATTCAAGGCTCGCTACATTGTCCTCTCAATATGATCTATCTCACAACTGTGGCAGACCTCTTAACCAAAGTTCACTCTCTCCTCAAACATATTTTTGCATGAGTTTTTACTCATAAAAACTCTTTCTTGTAACAGCTTTCTGAGTCCCTGTGTGCAGATCTACTTGACTTTCTAGGACAGTCACTAACACCGCTGTCTTTACTTAGGTTTTTTTTTTTTTTTTTTTTTTTAACCTCCTCTGGTTCACAGAAGCTTATAGCATATACAGGCACTTATTCTTCAAGTATTGTTATAAAAAAAAAAATGGGCTGTCTGGGTGGCTCAGTCAGGTAAGTGTCTTATTCTTGATTTCGGCTCAGGTCATGATCTCAGGGTTGTGAGAGCAAGCCCCACGAGGAGCCTGCTTAAAAATCTCTCTCTCCCTCTCCCTCTGCCCCTCCCCCCTGCTCTCTATCTCTCCCTCTCTCTAAAACAAACAAACAAACAAAAATATTCTGTTATCCCCTAGATTTTTGCTGTTTTGCTGTTTCCCTGCTCAGCTGTAAGGTCTTTGAGGATAAGATACCTTTACTATAGCACAAGTGTCCTAACGGCTTACTAAAAATCTACTGGTCAATTGATGACTAGGTCCAGATGATAATTTTTAGAAGTATAATTAATCACAGCACCTCATTTTTCAGATTAAATCTAGCTTCAGTTATCCAGGTATTAATTTAACCTCAGGATGTGTATTTGTGGAAATTTGGACACCTATATTTTGGTCTTGAATATTTCAGAAAGATTCTACTTCCTTAACATAAGAAAAAAGTAGAAGAAAGGACGGGCAATCAAACTGTTTCGGGTCATCCTGCATTTCCTCACATGGAAACAGCTGGCTGGCAATACTCAGAAATTTGGAGTCTGAGTATGATATGAATCTAATCTAAAGCCCACCCAAAGGGATCATACGTTAAAATAGAGTTGGTATTAAAAAAATTATTAAAAAATTATAAAAACACGGAGATTCCATAGTCTTCTTTGTGCTCTTAGTGTAGCTTGCTACAGGAGTTGATTAGATATAGTCAATAGTCAGTCCTAGAATGTACCAGGGAGCTTGAAACAAGGACCAGAAACCCGTAAGTCTAGTAGAATTGGATTTGAAATCACTAGTCTTGGTGAACATAGCTTAGGTATCCTCATGGTTGATACAAAACCAATTTTATCTGTCTATCCATCCATTCATCTGTCTATCTATCTATCTATCTATCTATCTATCTATCTATCTATCTATCCAATCTATCTTTGGAACTAGTATGTTAAAATAATGGAGTGTAGACAACTCAGAATTAAACATCAAAATGTAATTCCAGTCCTGCCAAGAATATGGCATTGAGTGGACTCAACTACAATACTCTATTAACATGAAAAGTCAAAGAAGGAAGTGTTAGTTTACTCCTGTTTTTCCTGTCTTCTGTCCCAGTTTACTAGCTCATCACTAGTTTTCTTTACATTTCTCCTGACTCTATTGTAAAACCCAATGCTAGCCTTAGTATTCTCTCCGTCCCTTCTTCCCAGGCAAGGAAAAATTTGCTTCTGGATCAGGTCTACCACAATGTCATATTGTTACTTTGGCCTTACCCCAGATTCTGCATATTGTAGTCCCAAACTGCATAGAAAAAACTTTCCAACTCAGTGCTCTCTGCTTGCTGCGGATGGTGCATACTGTTCATGACCAAATTGAAGTTTTATTTGTTGCATTATTGGTAGTTTTGAAGTATGCTTTGGACAGAGCAAAGCATCCCTGGCTGTCTTCAACACACCAGGTAATCACACCACTGCTCAGTAGGCTAAATTATTTTAAACCTTTCAAAAAATAGCTTCTCTCCTTTCTGCAGGTTTTCCTAGGAACAATCTCCATGAAAACGACTCCTAATTTAAAGAAAACTAAGGCATTCCTCACCACTGACAAGGAAAATGGCTCTTTTTGGCCAAATCATAGAAATGAGCTTCCTTAAGTACATTGCACCTTTAAAAGCTGACATTATTGCCGCAAAGCCTGAATGGTACCTTGTCAGCATGGAATAACCAGACTGGGCCAAGTTGTCATTTCTGACAGGTCAGTGTAATGAGCAAAAGAACGCTGAGTTTGTCTAAAAGTTTTCACTCGAATCAGCAGGGTAGAGCTGTTTGGGGCGATAACAGCTCTACGTATGTGACTCATTAAATGTGTCACATTATCAAACATTGTGGCCCACACTATCGCAGCCACCACATTTATGTTTTGTTTCCTCCCCCAAATGCCCCCCAAAATCTTTATATTTCTAATTTGAAAAGAGTACAGATTTCAGAGCTTTAAGGCACTGGATGTTAGCTGTGTGTGATTAGATTAATGCCAAATGTTTCTTTGCTCCTTTCAAAACACTACACAGAGATAAATACTAATCTAACTCCATGTGAACTTCTCCCTGGGCACTGCCTTCCCTATCTCTTAGGATTTTTCTGGTAACATCTTTGCCATCATGAAAACAGAGATAGAGAATAAATAAGGGAAATAAAGAAGAATTGGGTACAATTGACATCAGATGACCCTTCTGAATTACTAGATGACATTCAATGTCCAGAATCTTCTCTTATGTGTCTTGAGGAACCTGCCCACAGATTTGCCATTTGGATATAAAACACAAGTGTAGTGAAGTGACATCACCTGGATCCAGATTTCTTAGTCCATAGACAGCAAAGCTTAAAGGTTCTGCCCCTTCCCGCTCACCAGCCAGCTGTGGTGCCCTCTCTTTAATCAGATGCACCAAACAACAGAAAACATTTTTTCCCTGCTTCAGAAAAATTCACTTAATGTTCGTGACTAATTAAATTCTCACTCTAGTCATGATTAATGTAACAAATAATTACAGCTTAGATCTAATATAGATACAACTAATTGTTCTGCCCACAGTGCATCGTGACTAACAATTAAACACTGCTTTTAAAGCAAAAGTAAGATCTGAGGAGTGACCTTCACCTGGCTTTGCTCTTGCCATTGTAGGAAATGCTTGTAGCTTCTGTTTTCCTCTTCACTTCTTAGGATGGTGACAAAAGGTTTTATTTGTTCGTTTATTTGCATTTCTCTTTCATTAGGTGTTCGATAAGCTGACACCTTTACACTTCTTGTCCTTCCAGTTCGTGGGATGTTGGAGGTCTTGAGCAAAGCCCTAGGAGAGAGAAAGAAGGGAGGTTATGCCCACTGAATTTTCTTCAAGGTTCAAGTGCAAAACTGCCTTCTATGCCCTCAAAGTGAAAGACGAAGGGGGATGGGCAATGTTTCTGATCTGATGCAAGGGAACAGGCCTGGTCCCTGTGACTGTCTGCTCTGGTACCCCTAAGCCCCAGGCCAGGAGAAGAGGTTCTTTTCTTCTGTGATCATGAAGCAGAATGGACGGCTGCTGAATTCAGAGAGGCACGTTGGAGTGGTCTCTGGAAATGCATTCCCAACCAGCACAAATATTCACAAAACCTCTTGGGGATTCTCATAGCTGTAAACGAAAAATGTTCCTAGTTTTTTTTAAATACCTGATGAAATAGAGAATTGAGCACTTACCCATATGCCTCATGTGCCTTGGCAAAGAGGAGACGCATTGAACGCTCTACTTAAGAATGTGGCTTATACAATTTGGACATTGAGTCATATGTCTATCTACTACTTTGCCTTCTCTCACAGTAACCAAATACTCCCTTTTCTTCAGGGCATAGTTAAGCATAAACTACCTCTATAAACCGAAACGCAAATAATTAGAATGTCCAAGAAATGGGACTTCTGGTTAATTACATTCAAATATAACTATGCCTCAAACCAGAAAATTTGTCTTTGCTCATTCAAATATTTCTAAAATATTCAAAGCCATTTCCCTGACTTTCTAGAATTTGATGGAAGAACAATGTTATTTTATTGTTTAAGGAGTTCACAGCATTTTGATTGCATTTGGGGGCCAGAACTGGAAAATTTTGTTTGTACAGCTTACATAATTAATCTGATACAATTCTTCTAAATACACTCACAGCTATGTGATGATACCTTATATTTATTTAACGTCTACCATGTGACCAGGTTTGGGCTAGTGATAATGAGTCGGCCTTTCCCACTTTTTTCTATCTTTGCTGGATAAAGTATATGCAATTTTAGTTAAACTAAATTCCAACTCAGGCCATGAAGGGTAAAGTTACTCAGCCACAGCACAAAGCTAACACTGCAAACCTCTCTCCTCTGTCACCTGGTGTTCTGTCTACCACATCAAACTTTGCAATGACCTGTGTTTTGTTTAGCCAATAGTTTTAGGACTCATTCCATCCCAGATTCTAGAAAAATGCTGTCCCCAATAAGAAACAGTTTTGGAGCAACAAACCAAAAGTCAAAATCTAAGCAGTACCTGAGATACTACTAGTTAGATACAGATAGGATGTGTGAATTCTAGGATGTGGAAATTCTTGGTTCATTCTTTCTGATGAATCTCACCTTATTGACCCTAGGTAGGAGTTTCTACTCCAGTTGGTTTCCTAGTCTCTTCTCCCATTTCCTTTAGATTCAAATCCTGTTTTGCTCTAGTTAATCTTACCACCCTTAAGGTCTAGTAATTCACGTAAACAAGACTTGAAGAGTGTGATGTGTAAACTAAATGAGCAATATCAGGCTTCCTGAAGGCTATGAACTCAAGGAGAGCCAACGTGTCTTGCAATCTTCGTACCCCCTGGGGGCATAGTAGAATGCCTCTGATGGAGGACTGGTTAAAAAGTATTCATAAGGAATAAGTGGATGGGTGAATGAGTGAGTACTGAATAAGGGAGTTTTGTGCCATATACTTCCTGTGGTTCTCATGATGTCCATGGGTATCTTCTATGGTACATTTCCTATGATTCCATTAATCTGTGACTAGCACATAATTTCTCAGGAGCATTCATTATTAGAAAACTTGGTAGATAGATTCTCAGATTCTAAAGGATCACTGAGTTGCCATTAAGCAGTCTCCCCATTTCCAAAAAGGATCAGATTTAAAAAGAGTCAGTGTTTAAATTTTGTAAATTTAGCCATTTACATATAAAAGTTATCAAAGAAATATGTGTAGTTATAATCATTATCCAAACTTTTTAAATACCAGACACCTCTCCTTATTTTATTTCCATATGACCCCATATATCTGAGCATCAGCAACTAACCAGATCTTCTATCTAGCTTAAAAATACAAATCGTACTCAGAATTTATCATTTTGTTGTTGAGGCAATTGGCCTTAGATATATGGGTTTATTTCTGAACTCTCAGATGCATTTACTTAGACAATGAAATGACAAAATCTCGGCCTTAAGTAAAAGTAACTAAACTATGCTAATTCTGTGTAACTCCATCATGAGTATGGTATCTGTTAAACTTTTTGAAAGGATCCTCCCCCTGTCCATTATGATAGAAATACCTTAAAGGCTCCAGGGGCTCTCACTTAGAGAGAGAATCAGTAAGTGCACTCAACAACTTAAGAGCGAACTTCCCTTTTTTTTTTTTTTTTTTTTTTTTTTAAGTTGGCTCCACACCCAGTGCAGAGCCCAACATGGGGGTTGAATTCACAACTGTGAGGTCAAGAATCAGACTCTCAACCGACTGAGCCACATAGGTCCCCCGAGAGTGAATTTTTAATGTCAAATCATATTTTTTTTTTCATTTTCATTCTGTGGAAGCTCCTTAGATTACTAAAATCCACCACACAGCGGAAAAAAAATAGAATTAATCTAATTTTAGAAATTACTGAAAAAATTCTGTAATCTTCACTTAATTTGAAGGCAAAAAAATAATGTTTATATCTTGACAGATTTATCAGTTGTATGCTCCTTTCAAGCTGGTTTTCTGGGGAGTTTAATTTATAGCTCCTATTATTTTGTTTTTCTTTTTAGATCTCAAAATGAATGTCATGCCTATGAAAAGCGCCAGATAGGAAACTAAAGTCCTGTGTTTATTCCAAGTTCCTAAATCACCACAGGACTGGAGGGAAGTCATCTACAGGCTCCTGGCTCTGTCAAAAACATTGCAAGAAAATGGGTATCAGACGTTCCAACGGCAGGAGAGTCGTTCCACAAGCTTTCATAGCACAGGGCTTTGAAGACAGTTGTATTACGGTTGTATTCTCAAAATGCGGTTTAAAAAAATACCTCCCCTATTTACCTTTTAAAACCTGTGTTTCTTCTTCCCCATGCTATTGCTCTCCTTTGGTCAGACCAACTGACTTCAACCTTCAAACGAACCTTGTATGTTGCCAGATCTGTTCCTTTGTTCAAAAGGCTTTGTTCAGATTCTCTCTTCTTTCTTTCCTGTTCTCTCTGTGATTTTCTAGACTTTGAAGGTTAGCTCAGTGTTCCTGGGTTTTGGGACACCTTCCTCAACCATGTCCATTCACACTCCCGAGAGAGAGCCCTGGCGTTTACCAGGAGTCTCTACCCAAGACTACACATGAGAATCTCCTGACACATGTGTAAAAAATAACCATGCTTAGGCCCAACCCGGACCAAATAGGTTTGCTTGGAATATCAGTTTCAATGTGCCACAATTGAGCGTAATGGTGGAGGTTGAAACCCACTGGTCCATACTGTTTTTGTACCCACCTGTAAGTTGAAATAATTGTAATAATGTATGCGTATATATTTAAAATGCACACACATACATACATTCATACTCACAGATATATTTAAACTTCCTTTTTCTCCTTGACAAGGAACCCATTCTTTACCCAGATTTTAGTGAGGATGCCCTCCACAACCTAGGGCAAAGGAGATCTCATCTAGGTAAATGAGTGTAAATGACCTAGGGTCTCACCGTCTGGCTTCCTTTCCTTTCCTCTTTTCTTTTTCTCCTCTGCCTCCTTTCCTCTTCTCCAACACAGCTGATGTACCGACAACATCCTCTACCCCTACCTAAAGGTACCACAGATTAAAGTTTTAAAGCCAATAATCTATTACATGCTTTCCAATTTTGAAAGCCTGTGATTTAATTACATACCTGTACTGTGATTACCATATACTAAAAGCTTACCAATCAATAAAAAGATAAAGCACTGCATGAGAGCTGTGCCAACCCTTCTTCCCATGAAGGCCAGGTGATCTGGTGCATTTCAGTGCATTTGCAATTATCACTCTGTGTGTGTGTGTGTGTGCATACACACACATATACACACATATATACATATATATACACATATATATACATACACACACACACTGGAATATTATTTGTGTCTATATAATTTTTATATTTATATAAAATATAAAATATATATTTAAAATAAAATATAATGCCTATGCATTAATTAATTAATGTCACAATTTATCCATCCATCCATTCATGGATATCTGAGCTGTTTCCACCTTTTAGCTATTGTGAATAGTGCTATTATAAACATGCATACAAATGAATTTGTTTGAATATCTGTTTTTAATTCTTGCATGCAAATGCCTAGGAGTAAAATTACGGGCTCATATGGTAATTCCATATTTAACTTTTTGAGGAACTGCCAAATTGTTTTCCACAGGAGCTGAACCATCTTCTATTCCCATCAGTAAAGTACAACAGTTCTCATTTCTCTACATATTCTCCAATATTTGTGACTTATTAAAAAATATATTATAGCCATCTCAGTAGGTTGTGAAGGGGTATTTCACTGTGTTTTTGTTTTGCATTACCCAAATGACTAATGATGTTGGCATTTTTTTCATGTGCTTGTTGGCCCTTTGTATATCTTTTTTGGATAAAGAAGTCCTTTGCCTCTTCAAATTCTTTGCCTGTTTTTACTTGGGTTGTTTATCATTTTGCTGTTGAGCTGTTGGGGCAATCGGCCATAGATATATGGATTTATTCCTGAACTCTCATTTCTACTCTATTGGACTCTTCTATTGCCAATACTACTCTGCTCTGACTACTACGGCCTGTGGTAAGTTTTGAAGCAGGGAAGTGGGATTTGGCTCTTCTTTTTCAATAATGTTTTGGCAATTCAGGGCCACATGCAATTCTATATGAATTTGAGGACTGGATTTTCCAACTCTGAAAAAAAAAAAAAGGCCATTGGAATTTTGATAGGGATTGTTTCAAATCTATAATCACTTTGAGTAGTTTTGACATCTTACTATTAAGTCTTCCAATCCATGAATACAGTCTCTCTTTTCATTGATTTAGGTCTTCTTTACTTTCTGTCAGCAGTTTTCATCACACAAGTCTTTCACCCTCCTGGTTAAATTTATTCTTAAGTATTTCATTCTTTTGAATGCTATTATAAATGAAATCATTTCCTTAAATTCCATTCAGATTGCTAATAGGTATAGAAACATTCCTGGTTTGAGTGTGTTGGTCTTGTATCCTGAAACTGCTGAATATGTAGCTTTTTGTGTATGTATTCTTTGGGATTTTCTATATATAGAATCATGGCATCTGGGAATAGAGATAGCTTTACCTCTTGCTTTCCAATTTGGATACCCTACATTTCTTTACGTTGCCTAATTGTTCTGGCTAGAACTTTCAGTGCAATGTTGAATAGCAGTGGTGAAATGAGCATCACTGCCTTGCTCCTGATCTTAGTGGAAAATCTTTACTTCTTTCACCATTGAGAATGATGTTAGCCAAGAGTTTTTCATAAATGGACTTTATCACGTTGAGAAAGTGCCCTTGCTTTTTACATTTTAAAATGTCTGAAAAAAATCAAAAGGAAAATAATGTTTTATGACACATGAACATTATATGAAATTAAACTCAATGTTCATAACTACCTTTTTATTGGAACCCAGCCATGCTCATTCCTTTCCACATTGTATAAGGCTGCTTTTGTACTACAAGGACAGAGTTGAGTAGTCGTGGCAGAAACCATATGGTCCACAAAGCCAAAAATATTTATCTGGCCTTTTTATTGAAAATGTTTGCCAATTCCTGGTCTAGTCCTGCCTGTAAGCTCTATGATGGATGGAGCTTTTTCTTTTTCTTTTTTTTTTTTTTTTTTCCACCACTGAATCTCTAGCACTGATAGCACCCATATTAACTGCCTAGCAAATGGTATATACTGAATAAAAATTTGTTGAAGTGATTAAATAATTCTAAAATCAACCAATCCAGGAAATCTTTAATCCTTTGCTTACCTACTAACTCAAATGGTTACAACAAACAAGTAAAAACATCTAATTATCTGTGTATGGTGAGTCAGTACAAAATTTTAAGGTGTGAAGATGACTAGTGTTACATATATTAAATGAAATAGCATGTACACACATCTTTGTGTATAAAGAGATATACTCACATATATAGCACTTTCTGAACAACAAGGGTTTGACTTCATCAGTTCTTTTTCCTTCTAGGAGTTAGAACTGAGTGAAAATCCTAAGACGTATTACATCATATCAAGTAATCTTATCTTTTTTGATTCTTGCTTTTCTCATGTGTAAAATGGTCATAACCGTATCTCTCATTGTGGTGATTATTTGAATATTATATGTATAGCACCTAGAAAAAGGCCTGGACAGAGTAGCTGCTGGCAGTCTGCAAGACTATTACAGTGAAAGAATACAATGGTAGCTCAACATTAGAACAGAAGTATAGGCCTATTTATAAATTAGCATAAGCATATGAGATAATCTAGGATGGTAAGCAGTATAAATTCACAAACAATCACACAAACTATCACCGAAATTTATCTTGGGGCTGGCCTTGTATATTTTTAAGTAACATGTTTTAAGCCCACAGGAGACAAGAACTGAAATTGACCACATCCACTGTGGTCAGACTGAGGGGTGGGGTCAAGCTTGGAAGTACTATCGCCCAACTTGTGTATACAGAGCCTCTAGATGTGTGTGTGTGTGTGTGTGTGTGTGTGTGTGTGTATGTGTGTGTGTCTGTGTGTGTGTGTGCATGTGTGTATGCAAGTGCATACCTGTGAGGTAGGGACTAGGGTGGGGGGAGAGAGAGCGAGCTACTTGGCTCTTAAATAAAAAGGGAGAGTGGAACAGTGCTCTTGGCACTACATGTCCAATGTAAAAATAATACACATTTTGTCTCCATTTGGACTGTACTTCCAGGTAGAGGTTGTGCTCAATGAGAATCAAGTTGAAAATGTTTCTCTGGTCCCATTTAAAAGGTTATACATAATGAGATTTCTGCCGTGGTGGGAAAGTTAAGAATTCTGGGTGACTTGCCAAATCTTTTGATCGCAAAGAGTGCTTTTAACACACATTGCAAAGCATTTGTCTTTGCAAGGTGTAAAATGCCAGAGCTCAGCTTCCTTTTTCAGGGTCTGTTACTCTCCATAGCATAATTTATCTTAAATTCTCCAGCAGTGTTAACTCTTTACGCTCAGTAGCACGGGAACTATGTATCAATGCGTATGACTCTGTATTCCTCGAGAGTCTCCCTGTGCATTTTCATCCATCCTTGGGATTCTAGGATTCTGACAAACACTGAAATAATCTATCTTTTCAAATAATCAATACATATTTATTGAGCACCATATATATGTTCAGGCTGCATTTAAGAAATATGACATATGATTGGTGCTCTCAAGAGAGGCTGTAAAGCTTATGAGAGTCACAGAACTTCTCTGGAAGGATACATAAGAAACCGGTGACAGTAGATGCCTCTGAAGAAGTAAAGGGAAGAAGGAAAGGATTACTTTTCACTATTTACCTTTCGATACCGTCTGAACTTGTACATGTGATTGATCTGCCTATTTTGTTTTTTATTTTTTAATATTTTAAGATTTTATTTATTTATTTGGTGGGGGGAGGAGCAGAAGGGGAGAGAAAAAGAGGAGGAAAGAATCTCAAGCAGACCTTGCGCTGAGCATGGCGCCCCATATGGGGCTCGATCTTACAATACTGAGATCACGACCTGAGCCAAAACCAAGAGTCGGATGCTTAACTGACTGAGCCACCCAGGCAACCCCTGATTTACCTATTTTAAAACAAAACTATGGGGCGCCTGGGTGGCGCAGTCGTTAAGCGTCTGCCTTCGGCTCAGGGCGTGATCCCAGCGTTCTGGGATCGAGCCCCACATCAGGCTCCTCTGCTAGGAGCCTGCTTCTCCCTCACCCACTCCCCCTGCTGTGTTCCCTCTCTCGCTGGCTGTCTCTGTCAAATAAATAAATAAAATCTTTAAAAAAATTTAAAAAAATAAAACAAAAATAAAAATCACAACTTAAAGATGGTTTAAGGGTAAAGTTTTGTTTGCACGAAACAACTGGGAGGGATCTCAGAGTGTGTCAAATGTCACTAGTGATATAGATTCTAGGCACTAGTCAAGGGAAGGAAGAATGAGGACTGAAATAAATGGAAACAATTTATCCAGTACTCTTGCACTGCCAGTGGATTATGAATGAGATCATAGTTACATGGCCCACCACAGTCAAAATGTTCCCCAGTCCTTTTGGGGGGTCCACAGGGATGATTCAAAAAAGTCACAAGCTTCCCTCTCAAATCTCTGCCCTTGCGTCTTATGCATGCATCTGCTTGCCCCCCAGTTGGGGATGGAGACTCAGCAGAGCTGCCTTTGCCTACCTTGTTTCTGCCCGGGGTACATCGTTGCCTCCAATAGTGCAGCAATTCACTTACTACTCATTCTGTTATCACACCACAGACCCGGGGGCAGCATAGCCTTCTGGAACAGCAACTTTATGCTACACTTTGTCACCTGGAGTCCCTCTGGTCTCACACGGCTCATGAAAACAATCATTTTACCTGCACTTATAGTTAATTATAGCTGGCCTCTTTTCTGCAAAAGACTGGTCATGGACTGGATACTAGGCCAGCCTCACCACTGTTCAAACCTTCCTGGCTCTCCTCTCAGAGCCCACAGATTACTTAGTGTCATGTACACAGTCTCATGTAAATAGATGAGTGGATTGAAAATGCCATCATATATGTAAAATACACTTAATTTGTATATAGGATATACAATATGATATTTACAGAAAATATGCATGTATTTTCATTCCCAATACTGCCACATGCAATGTCAGACACTTATTAAATTCCAAATGATTTCATTTGATTTTAAAACTTTTATAGTAGGTATGGCTCTGAAGGATCAGACTCTGGAGAAAGGGCATATTGTATGAAGTTTATCAGATGGACTTAATTCTCTCCAATTTATAAGGGCATAAAAATTAATCTCAAGGAGAATGGATAACAAGTTTTATTATACATACTCCAATTAGTAGAAATTCCTTTGCTTTGAAACTTCTGATCAAAAAGAACCCTTGAGTCTGGCATATTATATTTGTTTAATGGAAGAAACATTTATTTTCTAGCTTTGCAGAAATTCCTAGGTGGATCTGAGTCCTAAACAGCTTTGTAAATTATATAGTTAATGCTCTTTGCTGAAGTCCCATGCAAGGACTGAGTCAGGAAGTGTTGGGTATGAATGGGCAGAAGTTGCCATGAGAGATGTAAGCTGAAGATTTACAGAAAGAATGAAAATTTACATCCTTAGCGGGTGTTTTGTTGATGGCTTGTAATAGTCTCCTAGGAGCTTTACCTTGCATGTCTGGTATCTACAGAACAAATAGCCTCAGCTTGCACTGACCTTGGTATCATTATGAATTATTTTAACAGGGAGAAACTTGGGAAAACATCTCTAATGTATTAGATACCACCCTGCTAAATGCAGCATTTGGAATAAAGGTCTTCTCTATCTGTCTGTTTACTGTGTGCTGGAGATATGCCAGGCTATCAAAGCCAGCATGAATATGTAGATGGTTTTGCCTTCGAAAAAGTTGGTACCCAAGTTTGGAATTCTTTTCCATTAATATTTGCAATAACCTGTAAATTTTAGAAGGATAAGAAGCAGAAAGTTATTAAAATACTTGATGTAATGTTACATATGAATCATTGAAGGCAACTGCTTAAGAAAAACATACTTCAAAAGAAAATGACATCTAGTAATTTACAGAACCCAGAAATGTATCCACTAGTTTCATCCTGATTTGTTTATTTAATTAGTAGGTGACCTTGAAATAACCACTTAATATGCCTGTTCTGGTTTGCAAAAGAAGGACATTGAACCAAATGGTCTATAGGTTCCTTTCAGCTTTAAAATTCCACGAGTTAATGAATGCGAATGGAAGTAAGACCTATGAAACACTAAAGGGAACAAAAATCAGAAATCATGATTCATTTAAACAAAAGTAAATCAGGAATATATGAGTAGCACTTTGTGCTAAAGGAATGCAGAGTGGACACCTGTGGTTCCAAGACAGAACAGAGCAATGATTAATTGGGTAAAATAAATCTGTAACTTTATAAATAACTCTTTTAAAGACTTGCCGAAAAACAATAAACTTGCTCTCCTCTATACATACAAAGATTGTGTGCACGCCATTGCATGAAGTTAACAGCTTCTCTGCTGATTCACCTAGATTACGTTTGATCTGTCATTTCCCTTCTATTACACTCATAACAGGACAGATTCATGGACTGCTGGATGAGGTGGGAACCAAGGGGCAAAGAGAATTAACTCCGTATCCAAAATGATTCAGTTTGAACTCCATCCTTATGTGAAGGCCCTTAAGACCTTCCAAAATGCATTTCATGTGTTATTGCACTAATAAATTAGTGTTGTTTGCAAGAGCATGTTTATCATATCAGTTAGCTAGGGGTGCAAAAGGGGTGAGACACAAGGCCAGGACATAATGATTCATGAAAAGGGGATAAAAATCTTTAACAGATACAAATCACAGTCATTAAACCAAAGCAGACTGAGATACTTAGTGGAAGATGCCCATTTAAATTAGTAAACACCAAGCTCCCCAGAGATACTGAGAGTATCAGGTCCAGTAGGAACACTCTGGTGGTAGGCATTAGGCTGATGTGGGGCAAAGAGTATCAAAAAGAAAGGGGAAAACAAATACCAGGTGACACAAACTTCATCATCTAAATGCACCACTACCCGTAGGGGAGAGGCCCATATATCTACCCCCAAGCCTCAAAATCCTCTTAGATGTACTCTTACTTTGCTTATTTAAAAAGCTTGATTTTCTCGTTTCCACCCAGCCTGTGTATGTGAAAGGATGATGCTAGAGAAAGGTACAATAACATCTGCAAGAAGTGGATATACGGAAAGGGGGGGGGGGAAGATAACACAACTGCTAAAACCAGGTGTGCACAATTGGGAAGTCAGTGGTACTGGCCACTTGTGGGGTTAAAGCAAGAAGAGCCCCCTAAAGGATGTGCCAAGCACTTTTTTCCCCATGTAAATAATGTGCTGCAAACTAGGACTATGAAACTTCACTTGTCTGTCTTCACTAACCTTCCGTGGCTGCTACAGAGGATCCAAAGCTTTCCCTCTGCTCGCTACCCCTTGGGATTAGAGGACAGTGAGGCCATCTGAAAGGAAGACAGTCTGATGAAGAGGAATCTGATTAAAGATAGCTCTAAACTTACAATTCCTGCATATCTGTGAGAATCCACAAGTCTTGTGAGAACATAATGAACAGTAACCAATTAAAAAACCTTTGGTATGACCAAACCTTGACAGCACCCAAAAAGTCCCATCAGTAGAAAAGATCTATGACACTGTAATTGTTTTTACTTAACTGACAGAAATTCATCTGTCATTTTGGTTCTAGGTAGACAAGAAAGAAATTATTTATTGAGTACCTATTGCATTCACATAAAAGTGCTTGGGGATGTTAAGAAATTCTAACATATTCTATGCTAAAGTTCCTATGAAAAGAGCATAGGCTGCTAGATAAGCAGTGCAGTTAAGTGCCGTGTGAGGAATGAACAAGTACGATTGGAGTTTTAGGGAGGGAACAGTCCTTTCCAGGTAAGGCAAATAGGAAATGCTTCCTAGATATGCTGATATTTGAACTTGGCCTTGAAAGATTGGTAGTTAGGGGGATGAGGATATACCATATTTTTCAATTTCTGTATTGGGTTTTCAACATTTAACATTGCCCAAATCACATGTGAATGACTAATAAAAGTGTACATTTAACTCAGTAAATATATTTCTATCTCCCATTAGCCTCAAGAAGCTATATTTAAATTTACTCAGCATTTAAACATCAACGATATTTTTAAAATTGAGGAAACCTGGTATGTTCATAGGCTGGCAGGGCAGAGACATTCTGGGGTCAAGACAGGAGCAGCAAAAATGTAAAAGCATAAAGAGAGATTTGTTGGAAAAATGGATGACGCACAGACGATTTTTTAAATTAATTAATTTATTTATTTTTATTTATTTTTTTATTTTTTTGCTGTGTGACTTGAGCTTAGTCATCAAACCTCTCTGTGCTTTGAGTTAATTACCCATGAGACAATGCTGGAAAGAAGAAAAAAACATGACTGTAAATGGTTTGGTTGATATAAAATCCTATATAAATGAGTAACAAGTGTAAGGAGATACGTTTAATTAGATATTGATTAAGTTAGAGAGCCTTTATCTGACCTTCTAGAAGCTGTGTATTTCTATTTGCAGTTAACTCCAGTTTGCCTTGTGAACATGCACATAGTTGCATCAGTAAATGAAAGTAAGAGGTCTTACCATGAAGGTGAAGAATGGATTACTTGGAATGCCAAGGTAAAAGGCATGAAGGCTCAGCCAAATGACAAAGTAAAGAATAACAGCTTCAACTTTCCTTGAAATGAAGATAGTTACACAGTGAATATGATGGCTATTTCATCCTGGAGCCAGGCAGGAATTGGCAGGGCCATATTGTGATAAAATGTCTGTGGCTACCACTTGATAATGAGTCTGTCCTGGGCCCTCTGAGGTAGGAGAAAGAAAAGAGCTAGCCGAGATGAATGGGCACGCAGTTGCCTCCAGCTGTGGATAGCCATGAAGGCATGTGTGAATCAAAGAAAGGAAATGACATGGTAGCATCAGGAAAAGTATGAACCAAGACGGATAATAGTCTGAAATCCCTTCTTATATAGAAGACAGACCCATTAACTATTACATTTACCATGATTTTGGTTTTACCTCCTAACAATCTAGAGTTACATGGGCATTCCTTCTATCAACCCATCCATGCATCTAGGTAAATGATACAGAATCCATACTGGCTGGTCTCACACTGCACACTTCTCTTTATTACCCCAACCTAATAGTACATATTTTCTACACACTGTGTCCTATATTATCTTCTGGCATTTTTATGTTGATTTTCTTGTATTGTTATTCAATCATTAACACACAGGAGCTTATAGTCATAAGGGAGGTAAAGAAGCCCTAGAGGGATCAGCTTATATTGTATCTGTTTTTATACTCTCCACTGGACACAAGGGAAAGGAGGTTGTCTTAAGTATTTCTTGAAAGATTGAAAGACTGAATGAGGAAATGAAAATATTTTGTTCTTCACTATGGAGCAGGATGGTAAACTTCCATGTGCATTTAACTCCTGAGACGAGCCACAGGGAAACAGTGAGAGGGGGCTGTACTCCTCAACTCTGCCAGAGCCCATGTTTTGGACACTAAGAACTTCATGTTGCAACTCTTTTAGTTATATCTTCACAAAGAAGTTAGAAATATTGAAGCAATGTCAATATCAAGTCCTTCAAACTCCACCTGTGAGATTGGTGATTGGGTATTACAATGCTCAAAATGAGCCCCCAAACAAAGGAGTCTGCTTTGGTTTAATGACTGATTATTTGGTTGCCTTATTCTCATACTGACTGCTCTAAAGTAGCTCATATTCTGTCCTTTTTTTCCCCTAGTATAAAATTTTACATATATTATACACACACACACACACACACACACACACACACAACATAAATAATATACATCTACCCCCACCACCCACACACATACATAGACAATGTTCCATTTTACCTGAGCTCTGTGATCCAAGAAAACAATAAAGGTCAAGAAATAGCCTCATCCTTTTATATTTCAGAAAAAATGGCTTACTACAAAGTGCCACCCTTCCTTATACAACTTGATAAGAATCATGGATGGCCCCACTTGCTTACCTGTGATCAGGACAGATACAGATCCTCCAAATTCCCACTCTTTGTCTCATAAAAGATTTAGCTGAACTTCTGTACCCACTGATCATTCTGAACACACTGCTTGTTAAGCAAACTTTGGTTAAGATTTTCTGCTTCCCCCAGTTCCTTGAACTCTAACCATCTCTTCACCCTGAGCAGCACACATAGCATCTCTTGAGATAAGCCGTTCTCAAGGTAAAACATTCTCTGATCCACTGCCCAACCAAGCCACTGGTTCACATCCAGATCTTTCTATCCTGTTTATGCCTCTTTAAAAAAGAAAAGGCCTAACCCCTGAGAAACTTTCAGATCTCAGGTTCAGAGCTCTCTGCATTGCAATAGTCTCCATCCCTTATTGGCCCCCCTCCCCTCACCAATAATCATTTTGAAAAAAGTCTCTCCTTACTAAGTCCAGTTTTTGTTTTTTGTCTTTTTAATTGTAGTTGACATACAATGTTATGTTAGTTTCAGGTGTACAACATAGTGATTTGACAATTCTATACATTATTCCATGCTGATCATGATAAGCACAGTCACCATCTGTCACCATACAATGTTACTGTGATATTATTGACTACATTCCTAGGCAAATTTGGTTTTATTTGATAATACACATACACACACATGTCACGCATACATATACATACAAATACATACATACTATAAATGTGAAATAATACAAAAATAAGAAATTGAAAGAAATAACAGCAACTTTCCTAAAAGGAACCACCTAATATGTATGCCCTGTGATGAAGGGAGGAAGGCTGGGAGGCAGTGAGGGAGGGAAGAGGCAAGGGAGACAGAGACAGAGAGAGAGAATGGGTAAGACAGTACTGGTTTCATTAATCTGGGTCCTCATCAATACCTACAATTAAAAAAAATTAAGATTTTACTTATTTGAGAGAGAGAGAGAGAGAGTGCACAGTAGTTGGGGGAGGGGCAGAAGGACAGGGAGTAGCAGACTCCCCACTGAGCAAGAAGCCCTACACTGAGCTCAATCCCAGGACCCTAAGATTATGACCTGAGCCAAAGGCAGATACTTAACCCACTGAGCCATCCATGAGCCCCTAATACCTACAATTTTTTCAATGAAAAGGATGAAATCTTATTTTTCATGAATTTAGCAGAAGCAAAAAATGTACAATTGAACAGCAAGCATAGCTGGTTTTTTTTTTAATATTTGATGAAAAGATACCATTTTTCCAAAAGATGTTAAGGTTAAGAAAAACAGAGATTTTTAAATTCCATGTTTCAGTTTATGGTAGTAGTGATTTGCTCCATGCCAACAAAGAAAAGGGCACTAACACTCTCATTTATCACACCTCCCTTTACCTCCTTTCCACGTTTATGTGACATTTTAATTTTATTTTATATTTATTAACATTTAGAGTAATTGCTATCTGCTTTTGAAAAAAAAAATTCAAAAAGCTCCTAGTATTATTTCTGTATTTAAGTAGCTTTAATGAAACCAAGACACTTTTTAAAAATCATAGGTACTATACTTACTGAAATATTTGTCTCAATCTTTTGTTGGGATTAATATTGAGGACATTTCGTCGTTGTTGCAGTCGTTGTTTTTGTTTTCAAGAAGGGCTCGTGAGCAATAAGCTCCCTGAATTCTTTCATGTTTGAAAAGCTGCCTGTTGCTTTCTTACTGAAGCCAGATCTTGGCATCTAATATTGCTTTCTTTCCTTCACAAGTTGGAAGTGCTGTTTCACAGGCTTCTTGTCTCAAATGTGTGACTGTGGAGCTGTGTCAGACTAGCCCAACCCTGCCTTCCTAGCCTGCAATTTGCTTCTCCTCTCTGAATAGCTCAAATATTTTTACCTTTATCCTTGAATTTCAAAAATTATTAACTCAAGGTATTTTTCAGTGTTGAATACTCTATTTTAACTCTTCCTACAACTCGATGCATATTTTGATTTAAAGAGTTATTTCTTATGCTGAGGAACTGATTTGCTATTATCTTTGAGTGTCCTTTGTCATTTTTGTTGAGTCCCCTACTTTAAGGAGACACAATATCCTCATCTTTCTCACCTGTATATCAAGTACTCCCTCTCGCTCTGCTTTAATCTCCTTGTGTTTTGTTTTTCTTACATGACCTCATTGGGAGTTTCTCAATCTTTCTTTCCTTGTCTGTAATTTGAACTTTTGAAATGTATATCCCTATCCTTATCATATTATTTCTCAATTCCCTTTTCTTCTGCCTCTGTTCATTTATATATAACCTCTTGCTTAGGCAGCACGTCTAGACTTTGTTTTCTCTCATAGTGTGTATGTATGTGTGTGTGTGTGTGTGTGTGAGAGAGAGAGAGAGAGAGAGAGAGGGAGAGAGAGAGACTTCTTACTCCCTTCCATAAGATATGAAACCTGGTTGCTTTCCTCTCTGAGCTATAATTTGGAATTTGGTATTTATTTGCTTACCTATATTTTATATATGCTGAGGATGCATCTGGGGTTGGGCATGAGCTCCGATAAAATGG
Organism: Ursus maritimus; assembly: GCF_017311325.1. NCBI lineage: Eukaryota > Metazoa > Chordata > Mammalia > Carnivora > Ursidae > Ursus > Ursus maritimus. Next base: position 33,206,997 of record NW_024424230.1, read on the forward strand.
TGTTCAGTATGTTCTTCAGGGAACCGATACCTGGTTCCTATAGGTGGGAAAAAATGTAAATATCAGCAGGAGTAAACTAGCTAAAAATCTTTACCGAGATTTTATTCTAGCCCTGGCCCCACTCCAGGCAGCTGGATTCAGTAGGTTTACCAGCATTCCTGATTCAACTCCTCCTCTGCCTTTGAGATGCTAATATTTCCGAATGGCCTTACTTGTCCCATAGGAAGATTCACTTCACCTAGTTATTAGGGGCTCACCATTTCCATAGACTGAATTGTTACTTCCACTGAATGTCTGGGCCAAAGTATTACTTTCCATCAGAGACAGAGCTCTATCACTCATGCTCCCTAATTTCCCTAGTAGCTGTTGCTACAACATGTCAGTTGGAAGAGGGAAAGCTTAGCGTAGAGTCAGTGTGCTCCGTAATTAAGGACATCCATATGAATTGTCAGAATTACTACTTCTACTTTATTCCAGAATCTTCCATTTCTTTCCTGGCCTCAGTTTAGAAGTAATATGGTATTAGGCTGTGCTTCTTTGGGGTTGCTGTGAGGGAATTTCTTTGCTGATTTTGACAATGTTTTTGGCCAATGTCTTTTAGCACCATTACGTTCAAGTCTCCCAGTTGTCCCCAGATTCCCAGGTGTGTCACACATAACCACATGGAAAGTTCTTTCATGATTTCATTTCAGGTGGTACATGTTTCTTGATGGCCTCATGGGGGTAATGCCTTAGTGCTGCCACTGCTGCCAGTCCTCCACTCTCAACACGGTCCCCCTTTTCTAGGGCTGCCTTTCTCCTGGATCTCAAAATTTCTAAAACTTCTAGCTGTGTTTAAAGCACCAGTAAGTGAAAAGCAGTCCTCACAGTCACTGTAAATGTTGACTGGACTTTGTCTCTAGGGGCCCAGAACAGTGTAGTGTCAAGTCAGGGTCTCACAAAATTCTTCTTCAAGTCAATGTCATGACATGTCTTCATAGACTACTTTCTCTCAGCACTCCAACCTGGCCCATGGGGCACACTCTCCAACTTCTCTCCCTCCATGTTCTCAAAACACTGCGAAGAAGATGATCAGGAGCAGATGACACTTCACCAATTTTTGGGAAGAGACTTAAATCTCAGGTGAAGCTTCTCTGAACCATGCTAACGAATGTGTGTGCATGGTTTACGTGTTAGGGTGTGTTTGTGTGTATGTGTTGAAATACATAGGATTGAATATTTGCATAACCACATAATTATTTATACAGAATGAATTGCTTGAAATTATTAATAGGAATACAAAATTCTAAGACTTCTCTTAAAAAGTTCTAAAGCATCATACTGATAGAAAAAGTGCCTGTATCATCACAGGCTTGCTACAGTGGTGTATTTTCTTTAATGTGTTAACATTAACTGGGGCGCCTGAGTGGTTCAGCTGGTTGAGCATAAGACGACTGATCTCGGCTCAGATCTTGATCTCATGTTCGTGAGTTTGAGCCCCATATTGCGCTCCACACTGGGTGTAGAGCCTACCTAAAATAAATAAATAAATAAATAAATAAATAAATAAATAAATAAATAAATAAATAATATATATAAAATAACCAATTTGTTGGATTAAAAATATAGTTTATTTGTATTTTTATTTCGTATTTAGTATTTTTTGATTACTAATGAGGTTGAGTATTGTTACATATGCTTATTGGATAGCTGGATATTTGAACCTGCCCTTTGTCAGTTTATTATATTTGTATACTTCTCTTCCTGATTTATGTTTAAAAAACTCTACTTATGGGGCGCCTGGATGGCACAGCGGTTAAGCGTCTGCCTTCGGCTCAGGGCGTGATCCCGGTGTTATGGGATCGAGCCCCACATCAGGCTCCTCCGCTAGGAGCCTGCTTCTTCCTCTCCCACTCCCCCTGCTTGTGTTCCCTCTCTCGCTGGCTGTCTCTATCTCTGTCGAATAAATAAATAAAATCTTTAAAAAAAAAAACTCTATCTATCTATCTATCTATCTATCATCTATCTATCTATCTATCATCTGTCATCTCTCATCAGCATCTATCTACTTATATCTATCAATCTTTTGCTCATGATATTCTTTAGAAAAAATCTAAGTGCATATTAGGGTAAGTTTTAAAATGTAGTCTAGTCTTCATATTCCCCCTTTATATCATGCAATTGTCTCAGTCTTTTGTTTTTTTTTTTTTTTTTTGTCTTGATCTCCACTCTTAAATCTGTGACTCATCACTTTAAAACTTTGCTTTGCCTCTTTCCTGATACATCCCTGATACATCTCTCGTTTTTCCATGTTCTGGTCAGAAGTCTTCAAATTTATTTTAATATCTTTGTTTCTAAATGACAGGTTTTGTTTTTTTCTTGGTTGTTTTTCTCCGGGAAGATAACCTCTCTATTCTGTATCTTCTTCTACCTATGTAATTTCATCCAATATTAAACCCTATCCCACAGTACATATCCTCTTTTCATTCTCTTATTTTCTAGACAGAATCTAACATATAACATTTAAGTAAGCAAGTGAATTGGTTTAACATACTGTGTTCCTTTCCTATTTTTGTGAAGATCACAGAAACAATGAGATTGCATTCTTTAAGCAATTTCAGGAATTATAGAACTATGGATGTTTGTGAGACAATGCTTGTAGAACTACATTATGGCGATTTTTAAGAAGTGAATTACAAGTTTTCTGTGATAAATTGGTATTTTCTCTGGCCATGGTCAGTCCTGACCATTTGAGTATTCTGTGAAGCCAAGAGTCACCCCTTAAAAAATATTAGTCCTAAGAGACACATTGTCTTCCATTGCATATAATTACAATGCATTATTTTATATAATAACATTGGAAAATGATAAAAATGTTGTATGGCCTCTGTCCCTAGTGCACTGCCCTATCCACATCCATATTGCCTTATAATAAAACGGCAAATGGCTTATTTGCTTTTTGGTTTGTGTAGGTGCTGCCTGAGTTGACACACTCTTGAATTTCATCTATTTTCAATCAAATGCTCTACATAAACTTGGCTTCTCTCAGCTGCCTGAGCCCATTACTAGGTTATATATTCCCTTTTCATTGCTCCATCACAGTGCTGTAGATTTGAATGACACAAGTCATCTGTGGTTTCGCTTATGAAAGGCTCTATAGCAACTTAAGATATTGTTTTCAGATTGGACTGCATTGTGCAACTCATATCGTAGTTCTGCCTTGACTCCCAACAGGACTCCTTAGGTAGATAATAATATATTTGAATAGGAAACATCCAATCCAAAATATTTCCACACACAGTAATTGAATGACTGCAAGTAGAAGATAATTTTCTTATTATTAATCCTGAACAGTTTAGTTCTACAGAATACCTGTACATTTCTAATATGCATTCAGCTTCATTGAATTTTTTTTTCCCTGACATCTGGTTATTTAATCTTCTGCCAACATTGTGTCTGTGAAGCATATTTTTTCCAGCTATGCCCACTCAGCTTTTAGACTATTGATGTTTTCATAGAGAACGGTGCATGTGTGTCAAATTATAGCTATTGATCTATGTTTGTTTGTTAATACATATAGCTATTTAGATAGTGTTATGGCTTGTCTGATTGTGGATATATAAATAAAAGGAGGAAAAGAGAAAAAATGCACTTCTTTTTTATATGAATTTCATTGTTGAGTGAAGACTGTTTATTTGAATTGAAAATGCACTGGAATCAATGTTTCTTTAGATATGAGTTATCTTTTTCCATTTTTCAGTATCAAATGGAAGTAATAGGAGGTACAGCTATAATATAGAGAGAAATCTATTTTTTAACAAAATAAATCTTTTTAAACTATATGGTGTCAAATTTCCTTTGTCTTTAAAAAATGTCTTTTCTATACTCTCCAACATATTTCTCCCTATTAAATGAATACTGTCAAAACAAGACTTAATTTTTTTCCAGTTCCCACCTATTAGAGATTCTTTGTTAAAAGTTTTCAAATACAATCTTGCCTCACTAGTTTTGTTTCTTGCCATTTTCTAATATTGATTGTCTCCACTTATACTGTGTAATGTTTAGGATGGGTATGTAATTTCAATGACTTTAATAACATTAATATCAGTCTTTATTTTCACCCAAACTGTCAAGAAGTAATATACATGAACATAACATTATCTTCATGCAATTTCAGTGTGTGGCAGGATAGGGAGCAGATGTAGAGAGAGGTAAAGTATGAATCATTTGGAAGAATGCAAGCATGAAGTCCACATTTAGGAAAATCCATCTCCAAAAATACAGCAGGTTGCAATGAAAACCTATCACCTCATATCTGTGTGCTTTGGATGCTTCACAAAGCTTCTGCACCCACTACCTGAAGGAGCATGCCACTGACAAGATACGGGTGCCTGTGCTGGAGAAATGTGGCTGTCAGAACTGGGAAGGAGACTTGCAAAAGGAAAACAGTAATTTGCTGAAGATCACATAGCTGGCTGATCAGATTAGAGCAAGGCCTGAAGTCTCCCATCCTTAGACCGCTTTGGTAAAGGCTCATTACTCAAACATCCAGTGTGTCCCAGTACAGTGTAGGAAAAACTTTAGGTTCCTAAGGGTTTGGCTTTAATGCGGCCCTTCCATTTACAGAAGGTATGATCTACAAGTCACTTATCCTCTCTGAGCCTCGTGCTCTTCATGTGTTAAAAAAAAAAAAAAATCCTCCTTTCTTAAGATTGTTTTGAAGATTAAATAAGAAGTTATTAGAAGCAGAAGTGTTTTGCTAAGAACTGAGAATATATCAATGGATAGGACATGATTCCTACCTTCCAGAAGATCACATTTTTGGGGAAGAGGAAGAAAAATATACTGACATTGAGTGAGTTTGTTCATCTATGAAAGACAGAAACATGTCTGTTATGAGAGCATAAGGGGGAGCACCTGCCATCATCAGGGATGGTGAGGCTGAGGGAGAGAGAAGGCTTCCTGGGGAGATGCTTAGCTTGGTCTTGACAGATACACAGGTATCGTTTAGGAAGGGGAGAGGTAGGTTCTAGGCCAAGAAACCAGCAAGTGCAAGGCAAGAAGGTAGAGAAATTGTGGGGATTTTCAGCCATTGCAAGTGATTCCATAGAACAGAAAACCTATGTCCTTCAGTTCTGGGACATTTTATTTTATTGTAACTTTGATAACTCCTTCTTCCTGCCACTCTTCCTTTTCTCTTTCCTCTCTTTCTGTATTCCCATTGACTACCAGGCCTTCTGGTTTGAATCTTAATTATCTTATATTTTCTTCCTTATTTTCTCTCTCTCTATAACTTTCTTCAAGTGTCTAAGAGATTTTTCTTAACTTTAATTCCAACTCTTCTATTCACTTTTAATTCTATTACGCATTTAAAAATGCATTTTTAAAATTGCTTGATTATTTTCTAAATACTCCTGTCTATAATATCCTCTTCTTATTTTCATGGGTAAAATATTTTCTCTCATCCACCAAACACAAGGTTCAAAAAGGCAAAGGGCTGTTTATCCACATATCCCAAGTACCTGGAACAGTGACCGGCAGAGAAGCTTTATGCTCCTGCTTCATGAATATTTACTAAACGAATGAATGGATGAATGAATAAATGATGCTCCCTGAAGCACTCAGTTGTAGTTTTATTAAAATTTTCTTCTGACTCCAACTTTGTCTCTATTTTATTTAGTTTGTCATGTTGTTTGATTGTTTTCTTTCTGTGTCCTTGTCTTTCACGAAAAAACTTAACAACAAAATAAAACTAGGAAGGGGTGAACCTTGGATATTATCTATACTTAAGGGTGAGGCCCAAATAAACTGACCAGAAACTCTCTGTGGCATGGGTAAGGCTTGCTGAATGGTGCACTTTGTCTCAATACGGTATGATGGGGAGCTGGCTATCTCCGTCTCTTTATCTTTGCCAATATCTGTAGATCCTTTCTCTCACGCTGGGAAGTTTCCTTTGCAGAATAACATCCCAGTCTTTCGTCTAGGGGCTGTAATCCTGGCTTTCCTAATTTGGGAAGCTTATTAGGGGAAGAGAGCTGTGGAAGTGGAAAACTCCGCTCTATATTTGGATTTTAAAATAGCTTCTCCCATTTTCAGGATGGCATGTTACCCCATCCTTCAGCTTTGCTGCTGTCTCTGAGTCAAGTGTATTATTGTGCATCTTCTCTCAAGAGGATGGAGGAGGGGAATTTTCTTGACAGCATGGACTTTGAAATGGAAACTTGGTTTCTGACTGTTCATTTTACGAATTTCAAAAAATCCACTCAATTCTCAAACCCAACCTGAAACCTCAGCCTCAAAATTATCTGGTACCCCCAATTTCTAACTGGGCTTTGCAGAGTGAATCTTATTTCTTTCCATGCTTTCTCTCTACAAGGAAGCAGGTTTTATCATTCTTCAACCTATTGAATCAGTTATTAACCATCTACCTGTTTATTCAGAAATTTTGTTAACAGCTCTAGTTTGAGGTTTTCTTCCATTTAATTTTCTTTTTTATGGGCTTATTTTTTTTTTTATTCCTGAGTTGTCATTTCAAAGGAATTTTAAGAAAGAGAAGAGATAAATGTTTCCTAGCTGCTAAGTACACACAGAAATTCTTATGAACCGGAAGGGAGAGAAAGAGAGCCTGAAATGCCACAATTTCTTAGAACATTGCTATTGCAAACAATGAGCATATCTGTGAAAATTTTTTCTGTAGAAGAGGCAGTTACTATCACAGCCTATTTCAGGTTACCTCTTCAGTACTACCAAGGGGACCCTAGTGAGTTGGAAGAGTGATTGTGGCATGCAAAGGAAATCATTTCCTCTCTATGAACCTTTGCATGTGCTATGTCCCCTTGGAAATTTCTGCTGCTTCTTTTCTTGTTTTAACTTGAGAGAATGTCCTATATGCTTTAAATATATTAAAGACATCACTATATTACACAAATGGATCATTGATGAAATTGTTTTAGGTAGCATAGAGTGCCTAAATTTAACTTTTGCAAGTCTTTCCAAATCACCAAAGGCATTCTGTCCACTCCAATTCACTTTTCCAAATCCTACCCACTAATTCCCCAACTCATGTTTTTGTGCATTTCAGCAATTATTTAACTCTGCTTTATACATATATTAAATTTATTTATGAAGGTTGAGTGATGGAAAGAGACTGAGATCAGATAGATTAAGACTTGAAGTTAGCCTTACCTACCAGCCATATGATTTTGAACCAGTAACCTGATCTCCCCGAGCTTCAATTCTATAATGGGAGTAATATTTTATTTTATTTTATTAGGCAGCCATGAACCATATTTGATAAATGAATGCAGTACCCGATTTTCTATGCATTAATTTGCAAGCATGGATGGATGGATGGATGGATAGATAGACAGAAGACAGACAGACAGTCAAAAGATAGAAAAGAAATCTATCTTTTGATGAACCTTTAGGATTCAATGATATTTATTTTAAATGCATGTAATCAATACAGCTGGCTTTGAAATCCCTAGGGAGAAAGACAATTACCAGAGAAACAGAATGGAAAGGGTCTGAACTTGTTGTTAGGTCTCATTGGGGAAGTATCATTTAACAAATATCCCCTACTGAGTCCTGTCTTTGTATTATTATTATTATTATTATTATTATTATTATTAATAATTTTTTTTGGTACAGACCACAAATATCTCCCAAACTGAATCTGACTGCTTTTCCCAATCATATCCAGCCCCCTGAGAGATGCATCAAACAATGTCAACAATAATTTTGTCCATCTCTATCAAGCATCCTAATATGCCATATACCTCTTAGAAGCACAGAAGAAAAACATAAATGTTAAGTAATACAGAATAAAATCATACAGTCTCTAGAGCTTGACCACTTGGATCTTATGCATTTTTCCAGGGGTTCAAAGGAAGAAGGGAAACACAGAAAGGCAAAGATGGTGAGCTTGCATGTAGGTGGTGTCCTGAGTCAGGTCTAGAAACAAACCCAGGTTTTGATAGACTGAGGGGAATGTGGGAAGCATTAGAGAAGGAGAATAGTTTGAGTTAAGACCCAGAGAGGGGCATGAGCATGGAAATGACTGATGGGTTGTTAGGTTGGAAAAAACCACCAGCCATGGTGAACTACTGGAGTGGGCATAAGAATGTCCAAAGGATTTGAGGACATAACAGAAGTTCAGGGAAGTGAAGTGACTTGTTCAAGGCCACAGAGTCAATTAGTAGCCAAGTCTAAATACATCTTTTAGTCTAGGCTTATTTGCAATTCTTTATGCTACTAAAGACTCCAAGGTCCCTAAAGGTTTGAGTTAGTAATCCAGGTATCAGTGAAAATACACAGAAACAACCAAACTTAATCCATAGGAATAGGGAGCTCAGAAACCCATGCATGGTCAATATTGGCAATTATTACCTTGCCTTGATATAACAGCCAGGGTTTTTTTCTCCAGCCTGAATATAAGCCGGCTTCAGATCTGGGGTTTTCTATTCATATAACTTAGACATCCCATCTCGAACAGACCCCCATGCAGTATGCAGAGGAGTTGCACATGAAATATTGCATACAACACTTCTTGCTCAGGCCCTGCTCCTCACAGCGTTATACTGGGCACCTCTTAGGCCCACAACAAATCTCTTGGATGTTTTCCCCTTGTTCTGATCTATTCCCTGACTCTTTTTGCTCTTAATAGGGTCAAGTACCCAAGCACATTTTCTCATCTATTTATTCATGTTTCTGGATTCTACATCTTGCTTATAATCCCCATTAAGATAAAGACTAGAAGACTGGGGCGCCTGGGTGGCTCAGTTGTTAAGCGTCTGCCTTCGGCTCAGGGCCTGATCCCAGGGTCCTGGGATCGAGCCTCCCATCGGGCTCCCTGCTCCGCTGGGAGCCTGCTTCTTCCTCTCCCACTCCCCCTGCTTATGTTCCCTCTCTCGCTGGCTGTCTCTCTCTCTCTGTCAAATAAATAAATAAAATCTTAAAAAAAAAAAAAAAAAAAAAGATAAAGTCTAGAAGAGGGAACATCCACAAAGAGTGGGTCTGTATATCAGGGTCTGTATTCCATATCCCAAATTAGGCACAAATCACTGACTGCCTTCTCCTTCCAGTTTTCCTAAAATAAGTAATCATTTTCCCACCTCCCATGTAAGCTCCCTGTGTGCAGGGACTGTGGTTTGTGCCCTATCCCCACCCCAGGTAAACACAGATTGCCTAGACGAGAATTGGGGGCATGCAGGGTCTGATAACTTTGACTGATGGATGGATCAATTGAAAGCAAAATGGATACAACTGGCCAAGTAATTTCGCTGATGGATGAAGGGAAAGATAATAAAACTCATTAATACAAGTATTATCGTCGCCTTCTCTGGAGCAATTTCTCCATCTTGTACACCCCCACCTCCTGTGGAAGGTCTTGCTTGGTTATCCAAGAGAAACCTCTCTACACCCTTCTCACCCCTTATGTAAACTCTCGCCCCTTTTCTTTCCACTGGTGCCTCCTGTGTCTTCTTAGGGTTTGAATTCTTAGAAGAGAGCATGTAAACATTCTCCCGCAGCCTGCTGCCTGCCAGAGCCAAAGGCGTTGTCAGTGACGAGCCAGCAGCGGCGGTGCAGTGCTGGGCTGTGTTTTTGCAAGTACAAGACAGAAAATCCATGTAATTACCTCTGAAGCCCGAGAAGCTGTGCGGCCTGACAGAACAGCATGTGTAGGAAGCACTTTGTCAGGCCTCCGCTGACTAATTCCCCACTCCACCTGGGGTTGGGTGTGCAAGTGTGTGTGTAGGTGTGAGTGTGTATGAGCACTACTGTGTCTGTAAGTCCTGCCAACAGGTTTACCAATATTTAAAGACTCCAACCCCACCCTGGTTTACTGGCAATCTTAGTTCTGCTTCACCCCAATTCAGAGGAAATCTGGGCTTTGGAAGGCACTCAGGCTAGCTTTACAGAGTGGCAGGACATAGTTTTTCCTTTCCCTGGCATGTCGTTCAGTCAGACAATGCTGCCGCTCAGAAGTAAAGGAAAAGGCGTCCCTGCACCAAATGGACTGCAAAGAAGTTCAAGTCTGGGGCATCCATTCAGGTGGGGAAACCATGCCCTACCAAAGCAGAGTCCCTGCATTATTCCCAGAAACTGGAGGACCTGCAACATCTCAACACAGGCTTTTTCACCTTATAGCCCCCTTCATTTGAGTGTAGCAAGTTAGCCTGAATATTCAGAACATCTTCCAGAGGAAGCTCAAACTGAAAGACCTACAGAGTTAGAGAAGCAGATGCATATAGTTTTTCCTCATATTGCCTTAGTTTAATTATGAATCTTAGTTTAATTATGAATTTCTAATAAATACACTTCTTTATCCCTCAGTGATTGATAACCATATATAATGAGGGGGATGTGGGTGACAGAACCAGGTTTAAAGCAGAGCTACTGACTATAACTGGTGGCTTTCCCCGTGACAGGTAAATTCCTGAAGGTAGAGGATTCTCTCTCTCTCTCTCTCTCTCTCTCTCTTTCTTTTTCCACCAGTGTATCTGTAGCACACAAAACAGTGCCTATGTAGTAAGAGAACAATAAATATTTGTCAAATGAATGAATGAATGAATCAATCAATCAAGCAAGCAAGACAGGCTTTCTTGAGTCTCTGTTTCTTCTGATGAGTTTCAGAATATGCCACCCCAAAATATGGCACGTTGGCATATTGAAGCAGAAGGAGTTTGAGAAAACAGCAGAAGCAGGAAGGTCACTATCACTTCCCCACTATCCCTCACCCCCACCCTGGTTGCTGTTCTTCACTAAAACACATCATAATACGTCATGTGACAGGTGTCCTCCCTACACACAGAGGAAGGGAGCATCCTTAGCTCTGAAAACAATGGGACACCAAGAAGACTCGTAACAAACAGGCTGTGCTGACTTCTCCCCAGTTCACTACACAGACCTCACACTCTTTAACCCACCATATTCCTCCACGACTGCCCACTCTTCAACAAACCCAGCACAAAATGCTCAGGTCTAACTGTTCCTTTGGGTCTTCATTTCCTTATGAAGGTTTTCACGTCATGTAAAACTTCTCTCCTGTCCATCTGTTCTTTCACCTTAATTTTCAGATTCAGCCAGGGACCATAAGAAAGTCAGGACAGCTGTTTCCTCTTCTACACCTCATACATTAAAACGAGTTCAATAATATTTAGTTTACAAGGTTTTTGTGTAGTTGAATGGAATAAAACAGACATGAAGCTCTGTAAGTAGTAACAACCTTCTTTCCCTTTCTTCCAAAATAAAAGGCCTGAGAAACATTTTCCCCCCAATTAATAGCACCCTGGAAATGGTTTTTCTTAGAGCTTTGGCAGGTACTGATGGTAGAGAAAGAGATAACCATAAGGGTAAGCTTACACTACTGTGGAGAAACTTGCTTTTCCCTGTAGCCTGACAGATCAGTTTCAAATCTATAAGAATCGCAGTGGGACTCCAGGAGACAGACACACAGAGCAGCAAGCAGCCCACATCAGACTTGCTGCCAGGCCAACAATTCTGGATCCCTTGGTTGCCAACTTCTCTCCCCCAAGCAGAAAGGCTGTGCTCTCAATCCATTCCCTTTCCAGTTGGCTTGGAGAGAAGAATCTGATGAATAGACTTATCATAAGGGGCCAGGGGCTGGGATAAAAACTCTTACTTAGATATTTGCATTTTTATGAGGTTAGCCCAAAATTCAAAAAAAAAAAAAAATTGGTCAGTATTAGTGACATTTAGGATATCATTAGGAGAGATGATTTTATACCATATATCTCTTGAATGCTTGAGAGGTCATAAGAAATGGCCTATTATACTATTATACGTTAGCCACCTGTATCACTGTGCCCACTGCACTATAGGCTATGGATATACAGTGGGTGTTATTGGTATTTGAGAAGCTGGCCCTGCTCAGATACCACATTCTTGGAGTGAGAACACTCATTGGCTCCAAGCTATTGCTTTGATACACTATAGTTTTTTGGAAACTTTGTGCTTGAAAATTGCAAACAAAGTATGTGTACACAGAATCACTGGAAGTAGAATTGGAGGCAGCTATAATCAGCCAAACGAGGCCCCAGCAATTCCCCATGGTATGCCTGCTAATGTTTTGTCAGCTGAGTTTTATATGACTTAAGCAAAAAGACAGAGCCACATGAGCAGCGTGGCTGGAATTATGAGAGCTAATAACGATAATGATGAATAATTCATAAATGATAAATCTGTGTTGTTTCCTTCATAGAGCTTTCTCTAAAGGACTTGAGCTAAGAGACTTGAGCATGGAAGCACAGTTCCTAAGTGTGCAAGGGTTAATGATGGAGCAGGAAGATTGACAGGAACTCTTCCCTCTGCTGGTTTAGGATTTAATGCTGAGAGGAAGGGGCTGTGCTAGTCCCTCTCAATCCTGACCCCAAGTTGATCACCTCGATTAGTAAACCCAATTATTGTTGCTTGTTTGCGCTATTGTTCATGCTACCAACTACCCATTTTGAAAACATAACCTGAACAAAAACTTCCATTTTCTACAGTAAATATTTTGAAGTTCCCAGATCCTTAATAAAAATAAAAGTTCTTTCGTAAGCAAAACAAAACAAACAAACAAACAAAAAACAAGATCAATTTCCAGTTTGTTTTTTTTTCTCACATTAACTTCTACAATTTCTGTTTTACTTGTTACAGTTAGAATTGGCTAATACATAAATTCTCTTTATCTCCCTTTCTAACAGATATCAGTTTAGCCTTATTCCAGAAAATTATTTTCTCTCTAGTTTTTGAGTTTTATTTTTTTAACTTTTGTTTTGTTTTGTTTTTAAGAGAGTGAGACAAATCAGGAAACAGACTTTTAAGTATAGAGAACAGACTGATGGATACCAGAGGGGAGGGGGTAGGGGATGGGTGAAACAGGTGAAGGAGTTTAAAGAGTACATTTATCATCATGAGCACTGAATAATGTATAGGATTTTTGAATCACTCCATTGTACACCTGAAACTAATATAGCACTGTATGTTAACTAGACTGGAATTAAAGTAAAAAATTTAATAATTTTTAAATTTTTAAAAAATGAAATATGAGATAAAAATTAAACCCATAACTGAAAATATTAATTATTTTGTATGAAGAGTAAGAAATAATCAGCTTGGGAATTCATGAGGAAAGAATGAGGCAAGGGAAAGTTCAAGGCTAGGAAATATCTGGATAGGTACTGGAAAGATCAGTGTCCACAACAACAAAAATATTTGCCCATCCATTAAAAGTAAAAAAAAAGAAAAATGCATTGGGATCCACTGGAATATTTTATAATAGCATATCCACTGTTCCCATCTTCAAGGAATATAAAACCAAATTGATGATGTGGGACATCAAAAAGCAAAACAAACAAAAAGGAGTTGCATAACCATAAAAGAGGCACTACGAAAGATGTTGGGGGGAAACAGACAATGAATTGTTAAACGACAAGCAGTGATAAGTACTATAAGTTTAAAGACCTAGGAAGGCCTCAGGAACCTCGAATCAGATGTCATTTCTGTTAATAATACTTGGCCTCATGCAAATTCAGTGAAAATGTGTAGCAGCAATCAAGACAAAACCTAGGAAAGCTGGGTAGCAAAGGTCATTCAAAGTTCATTTCATGGAGCTAGCCAATCTCTCCAAACTGTATAGGCACATGAATGTGACAAATCACTAGTAACACCAACTCACTGAACTGGTTTTTCTGCGTGCACTTCGGTTCTAAACAGGACTAGACATTGATGGAGATACATTGGAGATGAGGATGTGAATATTTCTGTCACTTGCAAGCTGTGATAGCATTTAAAATAACCAAAGGTTTCATGGAATCATTAGATGAGATGGTATGTATAAAAAATACTTTTAAATAATAAAGCACAACACATTAAAGTATTAACAGCTTTACTAAATTATCAGAAGGGGGCGCCTGGGTGGCTCAGTGGGTTAAGCATCTGCTTTGGCTCAGGTCATGATCCCAGCGACCTGGGATCCAGTCTGTATTTGGCTCCCTGCTCAGAGGGGAGCCTGCTTCTCCCTCTCCCTCCACTTCTCCCCAGGCTTGTGCTCTCTCTCTCTTTCTCACAAAAATAAATTTTGAAAAATCTTTAACAGAAAATAAACTTTGCATATGTTAAGAGAACAATTTGATAAATCTTGACATTTACACCCCTGAAACCATCAACCCAATCAAAGTACTGAACATAATTATCATTTCCAAAGATTCCCTTGTGCTCCTTTGCAATTCCTTCTTCCTGTCTTTCCCTTCACACACCTTCACAGGCAACCACTGATCTGCTTTCTGTTAGTATAGATTAGTTTACATTTTCTAGAGTTATTTATAAATAGAATTACATAGCATGTACTCTTATTTTTTTGTCTGGCTTATTTCATTCAGTATAATTATTTCAAGATCCTTCCATGTTGTTGTGTGCTCATTCATTTTTAGTTCATTTTTATTGCTGAATAGTATTCTATGTACTCTATAAATTGTTTATCCAGTTATCTGTTAAAGAATATTTGGGTGGTTTTCAGGTTTTAGCTATTTTAAATGAAATTGTTATGAATATTTGTGTACAAATGTGGTATACAAGTTAGTGTGTAAGCTTTTGTTTTTCTTACGTAAATACTTATAAGTAGAATGGTGGAGTCACATAATCAATATATGTTTAACTTCTTAAGAATCTGCCTAGCTATTTTCTAATATGGTTGTGCCACTTACATTCCAAATATTGGTGTTAGAGAATTTTCCTTCCTTCAAATATTTACCAAAACTAGCAATGTTCAGTCTTTTTAATTCTAGTCATCCCATAAGTGTATAGAGTTGCTATATTGTAGCTTCAGTTTGCATTTCTCTCATGATGAATGTTGTTGAGCCCCTTTTCATGTGTTTATCTGTCATCATTCTGTTAAACTGTGTTCAAAACTTTTGCCCATTTTTTAATTGAGTTAGTTTTTTATTATTATTTAATTTTGAGACTTCTGAATACAATTGCTTTCTCAGAAATAGGATTTGCAAATATTTATTCCTTATCTATGGTTTGTCTTTTTATTCCTTTAACAGTGTCTTTTGAAGAATAGGTTCTAATTTTAATCAAGTCCAATTTGTCAGTTTGTTCTTTTATGGGTCATGTTTTGGTATCGTATCTAAGAAATTTACCTACCTCTAAGTCACAAACACCTCCTCTCTTTTTTTAAACTAGAACTTTAATAATCCTAGGCTTTATATTTAAATCTATAATATATTTTGAATTACTTTTTGCATATAGTGTGAAGTGTGAATTTAAGTTCATTGTTTTGTAAATGGATTTCCAGTTGTTCTAGCAACATTGAGAAGACTATACTTTTTCTACTGAACAGCCTTTGTACCTTTATAAAAAGGTATACATATCTTCATAAAAAGATACATGCATATAATGTTGCCATATATATATATATATATATCATCTTATCTTTTTACTTCATACATAACATGTCTTCTTTCTCTGGGTAAAGATTTTATCTTCAGCTCTGATTTTGAGCAATTTGATTATGATGTGCTTTGGTATTGTTTTCTTCAGTTTCTTTTGCTTGATATTTGTTAAGCTTGTTAAGATCTGTGGGCTTATAATTTCTATCAGCTCTGCAAATTTTTCACTATTATTTTTATATAACTCTCCTTTCCCTGTTCCCTCTATTTCTCCTCTCCTTTGAGGACTTCTATTAGACCTGCAATAAGCTGTCTACATTTTTAAATTATTTTTTATGAATCATTTTGGATAGTTTCCCTATGTCTTCAAGTTTGTTAATTATTTCTTCTGTAATGTGTAGGACCCATCCAAAGCATTTTTCATTCCAAACATGAAGTTTTCAGCTCTAGAAGTTTAATTTGGGACATTTTGTAATATCATCCATGTCTTTAATTAACCTTTGAACATAACTCTCTTATTGTCCTGGTTGGCTAGTTATTAAATTTGCGTCAATCTGGGTTGATTTCAGTTAATTGATCATTCTCATCCTATAATCTATATTCTTGCTTCTTCGCATGCCTGGGTATTTTTGTTTGGCTGCCTGACATTGTGAATTTTACCTTGCTAAATTCTGGACATACATATATTCCTAAAAATATACTTAAACTTTTGATCTGGAATCCAACTGTTACTCAAAAATAGTTTGATTCTTTCAGGTCTTGCTTCTGTAGTTTGTTCAGTGGGTCTGGAGTAGTGCTCCGTATAGAGTTAATTATTTCGTACTACTGAGACATGATCTTCATAAGTATTTTCCTTAATGCCCCATAAATTTTTCCAGTCTAACTGGTGGAAACAGACTATTACCTGCCCTGTGTGAGTGCTAGGCTCACTGATTCTTTTGGATGATTTATTTTTCCCTTGTCTCAGGTAGTTTCTCCACATGCATTTGCTGATCAGTAAGCAGCTGAATCCTTGAGGCCAGTTCTTTGTAGATCTCCAGGATTCTCTCTCTGCCCATCTGTGTCCTTTTCAGTACTCTGTTTTATGAAGTTACCTACCTTGGCTTCCTCAGATTCTCAACACGGTCTGCACGATTCTGTGATCTGCCTCATTTCCCTTTCCCTGGTAATGTGATCTGAAAACTCTCTCAAAGCAGTAAGGTAGGACAATTATAGGCCTCACCTCTTTGTTTCCAATCTACCATGGATCACCATTCTTCACTGCCCAATGTCTGATGCCTTGAATATTGTCATTGTATGTATTTTGGTTTGAGGTTTGTTTCATGCATTAAGCTAAACCCAGTGTGTTATTTCAACTACACAAAAGGAGAAGTTCCCAAGGTTAAGTATTATTATTATTAGAAAATTATTATTGTTTAAAAATAAGACCTTTAAAAAACATGATAGTAGAAAGATGGATGGATATATACAAAGATATATAAATGAATGTAAATGTATCATTTTTAAAACATCCTAATGTATCTAAAACAACCATGAGACAGGGAAAATGAGGATGGGTAGAAAAGAGTCTTGTGTTTTTGGTGCTCTAGCCTAAGCCCTGTTATGTTTCTATTATCTCTTTTATTCACTAAAACTCATCAAATAATTGTTTTGACAAAAAAGAGAGAGAGAGAGAAAGAGAGAGAGACAAAGTTCCACTACCTGAAATGGTTTGAAAATAACTGGCTTTTTAGTGTGATATTAACTGCCTTTAATTATCTGTGTCTACTTGATTTTGTAAGTTTGAGCATATTACAGAGTTCAGCCATCCTGACCACTTGAAGTCTTCCCAATACATTTGTGTTTTGGGCTTCTTTACCTCTGCTCATGATACATACACTTTTATGTGAGATGTATTTTGAAGTCCTTTTCTCCTATCTGCTTCCTTTCTGTTGAAACTCTCCCCATTTGACCATCCTAAAGTTTCTATGACCAATACTGTCATCAACCTCCTGTAAACCATAATAAGCTGTATTACCTCTTTCTTTATGCTTGCTTTGTACCTTCCTACCTACTACTTTCCTAGATCTTAAACAATGCATTGTAGTTATAGTCTCTTTACTACACAGTGACTCTGTCAGATTTATTTTTCTATTCCAAGTATCTCTGGCACATTATCTGATGCATAGTAAATATCAATAAAATTCTCTTGAATGATGATAGCATATATGCATGAGAAAACAGCAGCAAGTATATGAGAGTTTGTACACACTATGATCTGACAGATACAAAGCCATGCTCTATCTTCTTTCTAACAGGAGCTCTATTTTCATCTATAACTATGATCAAAACCTACAAAATAATAGTGATAATTTGATGGTCTACTCTATGGTTTTTGTTTTTTTGTCTGTTTACTGTTTGTTTTCCATGTGTTGGTTCACACTCCAGGACTCAGGGTTTTAATTGTACTCTGACTTATCTCCTGTTCTTTGAATTTTTATTTTCTCTTTCTCTGTTAGTGCACAATTCAATAAAGCATTAATTTATTTTCATAAGTGGTAGAATTGGGTGGGTGAGTCAAGGAGAAAGACTATGCCCTCAGATGGAGGGATGGAGGCAATGCCACCTTCCAATATCCCTGCATATTTTTGCCTGAGGGTTTTTTAAATCTCGGGCTGCCAGGCAGTTGCAAGTGGTCTCAATTAATCGAGATTTCTGAAGCTAAAAATCAATTTCTTCTTTTTTTTTAAATTCACATTAAGGATCAAGATTATTTTATTATTACACAGAATGAATTCAGCAAATAGAACCCTGTTCACTCACCCAGCACAAGGAGGACTTGAAGTAAGAACAAGAAAAAACTAATGGAGATATGATTTAACTATGGCAGTGCCACCAGTAAGAAGTAGGGGGTACAGATTTACTTATGTTTTCCTGCCAGCTTCACCTGCCTTTCTTTCCCTCCTTGTGTAACTAAATTCCATCCATCTTTCCTAAACTCTCTCCTCCAAGAAGACTTCCATTTTTGTTCCCTTGTGCCCTTCTAAATTACTGTAGCACTTTAAATCTGAAGCACTCATCCTAGTTCTAAATTATAATACCTTATATTGTTTTGTAGCATCCTGCCATATACTATTGTATCTCCTCTCGGAAAAGGATTTTGTATTTTTCTTCAGGTATTTACACAGTGACTGGCAAAAAGTGGACCAAACAACAGGTGTGTCATTGAAGACTCATTAATAACTGATGTTTTGTAGGTTTGTTGATTGGACATGGACATCTCTTCCTCTACCCATGCTCTAAATGGGCATGCATGTAGAAGCTAGAGAAGGGGACTTTGAAAACATTTTTCCCCTAATTTTGAGGAATGGGCCAATAATTACCCAGGGAGAGTACAAAGTGTGTACCCTCACTCTCTTCCCACTAACAGATTCCATATTGAGCCCCTGAGCATGCCGTGAGCCAGTCTCTCAAAACAGCAAGCAATCAAGCTTACTGTTTGTTAAGCTATTACAAGAGCTTTTATCTTAATGTAAACCACTAGGCAATCAAATACAGTTTGAGAAAATATCACACTTAATCACCTCTGGTGCCCTTTTTATGTTCCTGAATTTTATTGAGCAATTTATAAGAGAAAGGAAAAAAAAAAACTATCAGAACTGCTGAAGAACAGTTCTGTCCACAAGCAAGCTGTTTATCCAGAATATTGAAGTAACAACAAAAATATGTAGGAAGTAATACATCAACTAATTGGGGGGAAGAAGTGAGTAAGCAATTCGTACCAGGGAATAATTACAGTCAAACATTGTGTTGTAAATGAAAATCATCATCATTAATAACAGCAATCTAGTTCCAAGGGAAGCTGTTCATTGAAGATGGAAAAGTTTGTAGCTAACATCCTCCTTCTCTTAGTATTTCTCAGGAGGATTTGGGCATGGGCAGCACTCCATATGTAGAGTCAGAAAAAAATTATATGAAAGATTCTTTGATGGAGAAGTTTGTTTGCCTCATAGATTTTTTTTTTCTATCTCTGGGAACTTAAGTAAATTTTTTCTAAAGCTGTTGCTGTGCTAACCCTTTATGCAAATGGACCACACAAGCAAAATTTTGTTTTGTAGTCGTCTACTCTGATAACTGGTTGACATTTCATGTCAGACTTTTCTGCCCAGGTCACAGACCTCTATTCTAACAATGAGTTCCATACTGCTGGCTCTCTCAGCACTGATGGTCATATGCTCATCCCTGCACTATTGATATTGCCCCCATTATCACAAATTATAACACACCACCATGGGAAACACAGCAAACGTCCACATAGGAATGTGAGGGGTAGGTATCATTACAAGACCACACACACACCTTTAGACATGGAGATTCATGGTACCATGCTCTTTATATCTAATGATGAAGCAGCTATTCCACAATCACATGAGCTTTTTACAGGTTTCTCCCATGTTTTGAAGCATATGTACATATCTACCCACATTCCTATGTTCCCTTGTTTTTGTGAGGTAATTGTCAGCGCTTTCCCACCGAGAATTAGAATTAGGAAAAGGGGTTATGAACCTCAGGTTGACACACTTTACGAAGTGCTACTAGAGTTATCTCTTCAAGCTGGAAAATAATACCTATGCTCTCACTCTATTAACTGAAAGGCTGTCTTAGAGTCATTCACATTTGTAACCTTACCCCATTAGGGTTGTTGCCACCCCATTCGGCTTCATAAATACACAGGGAGGTCTGATGTTGTGGACTCATAGCTCTGGGAGGGAAGACAGGTTATCAAATCACCTCTGACAGATATACCAATAAACTGGCTGAAGTTTGATAAGGAATGATTAAGGGAAATGTTCTATGTTCTTTATACACTGTGTGCTGTTGGATTCAGAAGCCTGGGGATGGGGAACTGAATGTCTCATTCATGTCTCAGTGACTTGGACCTGGGGAATGAGCTTCTCACCTCGAACTCCTCAGAATGTGCTTCACTCCAGTCCCCTTGGGGTAGGCAACCAGACTGGAGACAAATTAATGAGGAGACTTCCTCCATATCTAGGTGTTAAAGAAAAGTTTAAGGATGGGATTCACAGTCTTAAATTCCAATTTTATTTTCCTTTTATTCACTAGCTCTCTTGCTCATTCTTTTTTCCTTAAATCATATTTGGTTTTCCACTATGTCCTCTCATTTTGTAATTTCCAGTCAGTGTTACACGAAGGCAGAAGATATAGCCACCCATACGATGTGATTTCATAGTACCATACAACCCCTCTTCCAAATACCATGTCCTAAAAACTTGTCTCCAATCCTTAAACCTATTTTCTCCATTAGAAACTAATTTGAAATTTATTTCATTCAGAATGAAAACATCACACAGCGAAGACATGGATTTATAATTCTGGATTTAAAAGATCTAGAAGAAGTTAGGGAGGCAAATTATGGTTAAATAAATGCAAGATTTGTCTATAGGTACAGCTGAACCCAGATGGAATAGTGAGAGGTATAATACAGTCCTTTTTACATAGATTGCATCAAGTCCTGAGATACCTCCTAGGCCACTGGAATGTTGGGTGACCTAGTGAGTCTCCTGACTCATTTTTCTACCTCACCTGAAGCAATCACATATTTGTTTGCCTTAAAAACTTGTCTTTCATTTACATTTTCTCCTGATGAAATGGTTCCACTGTTAAATAATGCTTAGAAAAAAACTTTTTTTTTTTCCTTAGTGCTTTTGATAGAGCTATGTCTTTATGAAGGGGAATGTTTAAGTGGTTATTAGTATCCTAGTGTTACTAAGGCAAAGTCAATATGGTGTCCCCTTTTTTTTTTTTTAAAGATTGTATTTATTTATTTAAGAGACAGTGGGAGAGAGAGACAGAATGAGTGGGGGGGGAGTGGGAATAGGGAGAGGGAGAAGCAGACTCCCCACTGAGCATGAGCCCGACCAAATTCATATTACAGAATAAACTCCTCGCTTGTTCAAGCATCTTGGCAAGAAGAGTGAGGTAGAATTTCATTGTTTTAAAGATGTATGTTTATAGTGTTTGTGCATGCTCAATCCTAACAGAATATTATTTGATTGAGAGTAATAAAAGATCTAGGAGAAAGCAAAACACTTGAATAGTTTTTACAAGAGCATATTATCACAGAAATTTTAGCCATGGATTCGACCAGTTTGGGTTTCTAAATGTCCTAGTCACCCTGGAGAACCCAATACTGGGCATGCTACCAGACTTTCACTGTATGCATGTTGGTTGAATGGATGATTATTGCAGCCAAGTCACTGATTTCCAGTCCTGATGAGGTACTCTGGATGCACAGAGGGTCAGCAATGTGACTGTTTCTCATTTGGACCTCTGTTCCCATTAATGATCTCTTTGTGAAAGATGGTTTAGAAACAACTTTCCCTAAATAAAAGGCACAGCATAAGGAATATAGTCAATGATATTGTAATAGTGTTGTGTGGTGACAGATGGTAGCTACTCCTGTGGTGAGCATAATATAATGTATAAACTTGCCCAATCACTATGTTGTACACCTGACATTAATGTAGCATTGTGTATCAACTACATTCAAATAAAAAAATTTAAACATCACCTCTAGATAATAGTATTGTATTAAAGCACATCAGTACTGGCCACATGGATGTTCGTTACGTTATCTTTTTTTTACACA
The DNA here is from genome assembly GCF_017311325.1 of Ursus maritimus. Taxonomy (NCBI): domain Eukaryota; kingdom Metazoa; phylum Chordata; class Mammalia; order Carnivora; family Ursidae; genus Ursus; species Ursus maritimus. The sequence continues at coordinate 33,229,020 of NW_024424230.1, forward strand.
TACATATATTATTATGTAAATATTTTTGTAACAATGACATATTTCATAACACAAACACACACACACACACACACAGAAATTCTATACTTCCTAAAATAGAAATGAATTGGCATATAGCAGTCAGCCTAGGTCCAGTTTGTCTTAGATGGAGTCAAGGATTCTGGCTCAAATAAGAAAACCAAGAGTATCCTTATATCACAATGGTTTTTGTTTTGTTTTGTTTTTTTGTTTTTTTGTGGGTTTTTTTTTTTGGACTTATATGGCAGTAGTTGGTGTGAGGTGATTAGAAAAGCAATGGGGCCCCTGACTTGAATACTCTGTTACAAGGGTTTTCTGATCCCCCATTTGTGATAACCTATTGGAAGTGCCTGTTCAAAGAGAAATATCTACCCTAAGTATAGTTCTTCAATCCCATTTTCTGCTCTCATACCTCCTATCATTTTGCTCTAACAATAGGAACCACCTCTTCTACAAGATCTTGACATTTTCCCTCTTGCTTTCTGCATATGACATTTCTTCCTTCGGGGACCATTTCCTCAATTTGTTCACATGGCAAAACCCTGCTATTGGTCCAAGGGTTGTCACTTCTGTGAACCCACCTTTGACTTCCCATGTAGCTTTAGATCTGCTTCTTCCTGGCTGCCACTGTAGCTCTTATCACGTGGTGCTGTCATACAGTCCAATGTCAGACACCACCTCTACCTCTCCACTGGACTGCCATTTCCTCAAAGGTGAAGCTCAGGATCTTCCCATTTTGCTGCCACAGTGACCTTGCTCTAAGAGAGTCAATGTATGTTTGCAGAAGAGAGGAAAAAAGAAAGAATAAGGAAGGAAATTCCTTCCAAATTCATATTATAAGGAAGAAAAACAGGAAAGGAGGGGGTGAAGGAGGAAAGAAAGGAAGAAGGGAGAAAGAAATCTTACACAGAAATATTCATCTGGCTGCTGTTGTCATACTGTGAATGAGTCATATCAACGCACATTTCTGAATATGCCAGAAAGTGGTAGGGCTTTTTCTGATGTACAGGCAGAGAAAGATAAAGATCTAAAATGTAACAAATTATCTGAAAGCATGACCCTGAATAATCAGAAACAGCTTGATGGGCAGTAGGGGTGTGACATTTTTATAAATATCAAAAATGGCCAGGAGGGGGCAGGGCATTAGGAAGTAAGGCTGTGGTATAGTGGATAATAGTCCTCCCTCCACAGTGCTCCTCAGGGCTTCCTAAAGTTGTGGATAAGATTCTCTCTCCCCATATCTGTTCAGCTCTCTTTGATTTCTACACCAAACCTAAAGTGGGATGAGAATTATCTAACTTCAGCAGTAGCATGTGGAATGGGAGAGAAAAGAGAAGTGTCTCCAATTGGTGAACACCCCATTATTTTGATGGACACAACTACAAACATCAAGGATTTTATGAACAACATGATTACTAGTTGACTTTTTTTCCCCCCAGATTTGGGATAGCCACAGGAAATCAGAACTGTTAGTGTAACTACACTCATGTCAGAGGCATCCCAAGAGTATGTAAAGATGGAGTATTATCAGGGGCCCCAAAAGAAGAACCCCACCCCAAAGCACAGAAAGACACCCTTGTACAAGTGCCCCTATCAGCTTTCTTATACCTAGAGTTCCTATAAAATTGTATCTATATTTTTCTTATTATACTCAGAGGATAAAAAGGCAGAGAACCCAGTGAAAAGGAACATGGTGCCCAAGGTTCATCTCAGGTAGAATGACTAATGTCACATATTTCCCTTAATCCAGGTGAGAGACATCAAAGTTGAGTACCACCAATTCAGCAGCGCTGCTGACCATTCATCATCATATCAATCCACAGAATTGGGGTGAGATCACAATTATGGCCGAGTAAAAGCTGTAAAGAGTTCCGGACCTAAAGCCCTCTTCACACAGTTAGGGAATTTGAAGCTGAAAGAAGAACCATGGAATGGTTTGCCCTAGCCATATTTGATTGGTGACCCCTAAAACTAGATTTCTTGTGTTACGACTCCTAGTCCATTGCTCTTTGCTTTAATTATGATTGCTTCCTTAAAGTATCTGTGATCTAGAATTGAACCTTGGGTAATGAAAATAAAAGTTCTGACAATTCTAATCTTTATTATTGTTTTCCTCATTTAAAAAATTATGGAAAAAAACACCAAAATATAACTCATGAGATTATATATGCAATATAAATAATGAATTATTCTTTTTATTTACAAACAACTTTTAACCCATGTCCCATGGAAAGGAGGAAAAAATGTTAAGAGAAAAATCCCACAAGGTTAACTAAGAACTAAAGAGATGTTTCTACTTGTCTTTTTTGGTGTTTTATTGGTTCTGGGTCAGGTTGCTTGATTTGGGAATCTCCGTGCCTTCTAGCACAGGACAGTCACACTGACCTAAGCTGATCATTTTAAAAGCCTTATAGCTTTTTCCTTAGGAAGGATGAATGAATAGAGGTGGGAGGAGGGGGCTTAAAAGCATGGCCTGTTCCTAAAAGACCTGCAAAGAATATCAGATCATCTCCATTCAACAAACTATACAAGTCTGAAAGACATACATTTGCACATGGTAAATCCAACGGAAAAACCTAACCAGAAATCAATTCGACAAACAGGAGAAGACATTTCTTTTTGTCTGGCTCTATTACTTGAGATGGAAAAGACAAAGTATGGGAGTGGGATGGGGATAATACATCTATGCAAATTAATAGGCTAATATCTGTGTCCCATTTGGATCACATGATTTTCCTCTTCTTGAGCCCACAGATATAAAAATAATAAAGCATAGAATTGAAAAAGTTCTTGTAAACAAGGTAAAGCTGGCCTTTCTGTAACAGAGAAATCAGAAGCCTGGTCAAGTGAATTATAACCAACTGGTAAAAAATCATACATCCAGTTGGTGCATAGAGATAGCTGTCTAGATGAGTCAATCTGGACTCAAAGTCCTGAAAAAAAGGCAACCTAAGGTCACTCTTAGGATCTGCTGTAGAGCAAATGAAGTTTGATCTCCATGTCATAATTACTGGTTCCACTTTAAACACAAAGAAAATCTGTTAGTAAATGTCTCCAGCTATGTTGAAGGTTGGTCTCTATGACAGCTGCAGAATTTATTTCTCAATTTTTTATATTAATCAATCAAATCTACTAATATTCATTACTTTGGTAAGGATGACTGTGATTCTGCAGTAGCTAGCGCTATTTAAAATGTTTCCCAGATCAGAAGGGCCCAAGAGTTAGAGGCAGTACCTTCAAATAGAACCATGATGTGTTATATCTAAAGAGGACTCTGAAGTATCATCACTGGCACTAGTCAATGGGAGGGAAATGCTGGCAGTAAAAAAATGCTGGGTGAGATGAGGAAATCTTGGCCATAAAGAAAAGAACAGTCATTGGCTGAAAGTAACTGATGCTTTCTAGGTTCCAGATGGAATGGTAAATGGAGTATATTTGAAACATTACGAGTTCTTCCAGGAACAATGAGCTCCTGTGCCCTTACTGCTGTGCAATGGAATGTAAGAGAGAAGATCTTTTCTGATTTCTGCCAAACTAAATCACATCAAAAAGGATTAAAGAAGTATTTTTCAAATGCTAAATTTTTAATCGAATTATTACTACTTCATGTTCCATAAGAAAGTAAATCAATGTACCCAATAGAGATTTAGATTTGGTGTTAAGGAGATCTTGAGGTGCCAAACCTCATGTCCTCCTGCTGCCGTGCCTGTGGAAGACCACCTGAGATTACATAACTTCGCTGGGAGAGTTATCAAAACTGAGGACTGTTGTTGAATGTCTAACACCAACAGCGGTATAAAAATTACTGCAGTATTTGCTATATATTATCAATTCGTTTGTAGAATATAAATACATAACTTGTTAATATAAATAATTGACAATATAAGAATATATTCTTTGCTCACATACACCTGAAAATATTTGTCTCTGATCATTTCATGAGAATACAGTGCTCATGGGCTACAGCACCGTTTGATAAGCCCTATGGAAACAAACAAGCAAACCATATATTGAAGGATCACTACGATCTCAGCACTGTGACAGTTGTCATGGGAGAGGAAAACAAGAAAAATCTCAGTCTGCTCCAAGGAGCTTACAGTCTATGCCACAGTGCAGATTATGAAAAAGTGAAATAACAGCAATACCATTTCTAACACAGTTCACAGGAAGGAGAGACCATTAGGAGGTGATATGACAAGAAGTTCATCTGGAGATAGGAGACATAAAATTTAGCATATAAATTGGTCCTTGAAGTATGGACATGCAGTTCTTATGAGCTAGAGAAGCAATGACAGAAAGATGTTTGAAGCAGAGGGAATGTTGTGAACAAAGCAAGAAGGACGAGAGGAGGAGGAGCTAAAAGTATTTGTATGAGAGTGAGTTAAGAAGTTTGCTAGAGCAGAAAGTAGATATAATGAAGCCAGTTCATAAAAGACTTTGAATGCCACATGATTCAGCATGTCACATGTCTCTCAGGCTCTCCAGGAAACAGACACCAAGAGGAAAAATTACGTGCACACAGTGCATGGAGTTCTGTTGAGAACACCTATGAGGGAATGAAGAAAGCTGGACAAGTGAGAGCTGGATCATGTCTTCTTTGTTAACCATTCAAATTTAAAGAGTGCTTATTGGCACATTGGGTTCTGTATTTGTTTTCGATAACCTCCTCAAATGAATCCATGTTGTATGACACAAACACAATGACACCTAAAAAAAAAAAAAATAAGCTACAATGTTTTATCAGGAGAAATAATTTCTGTTTCCTTAATAAGTTAGGAAAAGATATTTTGTCCTTGTTAAAAATATCTCAAATTCTAGCTTTCTTTAAATGTTCATGCAGGGATTAAAAAAACCATAATGCATTTTCAAACAGCCCAACTTAAAAAAAAATTTAAAAACATCCTTCACTGCACCAAGTCATAACGAGGCATACCCAGCAAATGCTGCACAGTTAATGTTGCTCATGGACCCCCGTGGAGCGGAAGGATTTTACTAGAACTGTATGAAGTGCCTTGAAATTAATTTTCCTATAATAGAAACTACTTAAAAGAATTATCTTGCTGTGCAGCAAATCAGTTCATGTGGCAGATTTATGCTTTCATCTGGAATTTTCTTAAAGGGGGCAAAGGCACAAAAGGGATGGTTTGGATGAACTTAAAATCAGAGTCTGTCCAAGCCCTGAGCTTTGTTCTTGGGTTAAAAAGACTACAGAAAATGTTAAGACCTGAATAAATGCAAGATTGTTTTTGGATAAGCATCAAGCAATATTCCAAAGAAATTTCAAGCTAAAGGAACATCTAACCCCACCATTATCTTACAGATGAAAATACTGAAACTGTGGGAAGAGGTCAAAGAGTTGGCCCGTGGCATGTAAGTACACACAGACACGGGCATAAACACACATCTATTTATCTATACATAAACACAGCTCACGTTTAGGAGTACTTCCCAGTTCCCAGCCATACAGTTTAAGATCCATATTAGTGAGGTGGGGCTAGGCTTTTCTGTGGTAAGAAACCAACACAAACTTAACATAATCAAAGCTTATTTCTCATTTACTTCACAGGTAGATGCAGGTTTGGAGGCCCTTCCAAACCTGGGTGGTTTCTCCCCCAAATACTGACTCTAAGAAGCACCATGAGAGTCTATCATCTCAGAGCCTCATGTTTCGAGTATACTCACAGGGAAGTGAGACTCTACTAAACTGTCCTTGTTTGTTTGTTTGTTTTTGTCTGTTCGTTTTTTAGTTGGCTTGGTGAATGGAGAAGGAGTTAAACTACCAACAGCAAATTCTAAGAAAGCTTTTAGACTACTATTCTCAGGCCTCCTGAACAGCAGGCACCATTGTCTCCTTCTTTAGAGACAAGATGAGTTCTAGGATGATTAACTTTGAGAACAAGTATTTGTTAGGTATCTGCAATGAACCACACTCTTCATTCCCCACTGGATTAAAGTCATAATACTCTCAGGGAATTTGGGGAGAGTATTTAAAAAGTCATGGGAACTAAATCCATGAACTGATTGCATCCATCCATGGAATATGGGAATTTAGAAAAGTGAAAAGTTGAGAGAATAAGTAGAAATAGTGAATAAATCAATATTGGGAGAGAAATATAAGAAAAAGACACAGATTTAGGAAGAACTGTCTTTGAGGTAAAAAGTAAAAGTGATGGAAAACCATGTCTTTCAATCTTTCAGACTATGGTTTAGAGGATATATAAATAATAATACTGAGGGCTTGTAAGCAAACAGCCCTGGAACCCACGGAATGTCAAGGAGAGTCAGGGATTAACAGAGATTGTTCCTGTCCCAACACATGACTGACTGCGATCATGAAGGAAATTAGGTGATTATAATTCAGTTATGAGGTGTGATTTTCAGGCCCTGAGAAAGCACCATATCTGAGAAAGAAGTGGACTAACAGCTTGTTTGTCTGTACTTTTTGATTCTTTTACTTTTCTTAAAGTCTTAGACTAGTGTCCCTGGTCAAAGTGCAAAGTTGAGCTGAAATTTCCTAACAGGTAAAATCTGTTGCACTTCTGCTAACAGCCTCAAGAGAACAAACAAGCAACAGCCAAGACACCAGAAGAGAAGCACTTCTTAGAGTTAAGCTCAGTCTTATCCATAACCCCTGTTTATCATCCAGCATCATCCCCTCAACTCTTTCTTCTTGGAGACAGAAATTTTGCTCTTTAGGTTATTCCTTCCTCTACAAAGAACTAGTTCCAGGAAAGATTTGAGAAAACATTCAGGAATTAAAATACACAATGACGTTTCTTCTTTGTTTTAATTATCGTCCTCACAATGTGAGAATTTTCAGTATTAAGACTGTGACCATCAATGCTAAGTTTTGCCGGCAATGCAGTTTTGCTTTTGCTGAGAGAGGTAGCCCTCATTCTTAATTCAGTTTTATTCCAGACAGACCTTCTCTCTCTCTGGTATATGTAAGTAGGATATTTCAGATCATTCTGGAATCTAACCCTGGAAAATTCATCTCACTCCCCTGATCAAGAGTAAAATATATCTTCCTAGTTCTGGTAGCCAATTTCTTCTTGACTCTATCGAAAGATATGCTCTAAGGGGCTGAGTAACAAGCCTTTAACCCCTCTGTGCCTGGCTTCCTAGCTAGAATCCCTTTACAGTGACTCGGTTCTTTACATCATGTTCAGACAGTCTTCTACTTCTAAATCCCCCCTATTCCAGATGTCTATTTCCTACTTGCAAGTAGTTTTTTTGTTGTTGTTCAAAAATGTTTCAGTATGGGTCCTTCATGTCCATCATAAAGGGATGATATGTTTGGAATTATTATCTTTGATTTGTTAAAAGGAAAACTGGAGATGATGCTTTCATGAGGTTTCCCCTTGCCAAAAAAAGTAGTGGTACGCTTATTTTACAGTTAGGAATCTAATGCTGGTTCTTATAAATTCTAGTGAAGAACAATTATAAACTCTATTACTTAGTTTCTGTGCAAACCTCTATTCTCTAAGCTTATTGTATTTCTAGTCAACTAAAACCTTCTGCCTGATTTAAGGAGTTAGCATGTGAAAATATTTGCTGAACCTGATTCCCTGATGGGAAATACAATCCACTAGAATCAAATGTATTTGTGAAACACAAACACATTTTCATTATCTGTAGCTTATAATCAAAGCAAAGTTTCTCGCTTTGACAAACATCCTATTCACTTTGGAAATAGAAGTGAAGCAAAATTTTGCGTTTATTAATTGTGCACCCCTGCTGTAAACATTAGCTAACCATTTTCCGTTGAATCTTAAGTAAATCTCTAGCCCTAAAAGGCACCACTCAGCTTCCAAACTCAGGCTCCACATTTTGAGTAGGTACTAATCTTGGCAAGATGCATTTTCCCCATCAACATCCATAATATCTCCCCAGGGAGGAATTTGTCAAAGGAGGAATTTGTAAAGTCACCATCTTCACAGAGGCCCTGGAGAACGAATTTAGCTGATGTGTGTAAAGACCTCGAGAGGTGAAAAATGGGGCAGGATAGTCACTGGTGCCAGAGGGACTTTTTTGGCAGTGTTGGGAATCTTGCATGAATTACACAGGAGCATTTCTTATATGACGAAGACAGGAGGAGGTTTTCTAAGAGAATTACATGGCATCATATGTGATGTTCAAGCAGTTGTTTAGATTAGATACCTCTGTAATGGCCCATATTTACTCATTTGAAATTTCGAAATGTTTTAAAGCAAGAGGAAGATTAGAAAACTTGAAGCAAACAAACCAAAAAAATCAAAAGGCCCAATGGAAGATACTGCAAGCCTTTGAACAGATGTGTATACAGTCCGTCGATTCTGAAGAGAGGAAAGGAATGTTAGAAGTCCCAAAAGTAGATGATTTCATCTACAGAAAGCTTTGTCAGTCCTAGAAACCTTGTTCTGTTACATGGTTTGGAAGAGGAAAATTCTCGCCAACATAGCTCTGATGTTTTGATCTTTCTTTGGATACAGACTTCTAAAGACCAGACAATGGGTAAATAGAGAATCCTTTCCTTCTGTGAAAAAAAAAAAAAAAAATATATATATATATATATATATATATATACACACACACACATATATAAAATACACACACACACGAGAGAGAGAGAGAGAGAGAGAGAAAGAGAGAGAGAGAAATTAGGAATTTTCAGTGACTAAGCTTAGTCATTAGTCAATGGGAAAACAGAGTTGGTGGGGAAATATTTTTATTTTGGCCTCATATATTGGCACCATGATATAGTCTAATGGGAAAAAATGTCAACAAACCAGTAATTAATAAAGAAGCAAATAAAAAAAAAAACATTACCTTATTATTTTTATTTAGTATCAGTTTGGGACATTTGATGCCTTGACCTAACAAAACTCCTTGAGTCTCCATGTCCAGTGGGTTCCTCCTTCCGTGTCACGCAGCAATTCTTTTCTTTTGTTGCCGCCACAAATTCACTTTAGGCTCTCACTGTCCTGTTCAGCGCTACAGCAACAGTCCCCCATCTCCTTTCCTTCAGTCTCTTCCTTATCAAATTAATTAAATCTACAGCAAGCTAAGTCTTGAATATAACACTTTAATTCTGGTTGCAAAACTCTCAGTTTCTTTTCATTTCCTAGAGGATAAACTCTTAAATTCTTAGCATGCTATTCACACCTTCTACAAAACAACCAATCCATCTTCCATTTTACTCTTCTATGCCCTTAGCTGCTAGTAAGTCAATCTAGATTTGGTGCTCCAACAATCCCTGCATTATCTTACTTCCCTTCCTTTCTTCATACTTACCTCTCTTACCTAAATGCATTTGCTCTCATTTCAAACAATCCTTCAAGGCCCAGATAAAGAGCTCCCTTTTCTAAGCAGCTGCCTTAGTTCATTCATGATAAATATAATCTCTCCCTCCTATAAGCTGTACAAGCCATTGTTCTTACCAATGGAACATACCTTGCCCTGTGCCATTGTATACAGAACCTTCAATTATTATTTAATTAACCTATGTTTATAGCTTGCTTGTCCAATATGATTGTGATTAACAACTAAGAATTATTACTTGTTCTTTTCTTCCTGTCCCTCCTCCTTCTTCATTTACAGCTACAAACAAAAGACTGAACGTAATCGACACTCAGGAAATATCTGACAATTCATTAATAAGTGTTATGGGTTCAAGTTCCCATTATGGCTTCATTTGGGTCATTTCTATATGAATCCTAAGGAGACTCACAGATTTTTTTAAAAGGATTTATTTATTTATTTATTTATTTATTTATTTATTTATTTATTTATTTTAGAGAGAGTGCACAAGCAGGGGGAGGAGCAGAGTGGGAGGGACAAGGAGGGGGAAAGAATCTCAAGCAGACTCCATGCTAAGCATGGAGCCCCACATGGGGCTTGATTTCAGAACCCTGAGATCATCACCTAAGCTAAAACCAAGAGTTGAATGCTTAACAAACTGAGCCACTCAGGGGCCCTGAGACTCACAGAGTTTTTGAGTGATTCCAATTTGATAATTTATTTGTTACTGTGGTTGTTTTTGCTTATATGTGTTTGCTTATGAGTTTTATTTTTTTATTTTTTTAATATTTATTTATTTATTTATTTGAGAGAGAAAGAAAGAGAGAGAGATAGCTCACGGTGGGGAGGGGCAGAGGGAGAGAGAGTCTTAAGCGGACTCTGCACTGTGAGCCCACAGTGGGGCTCAATCCCACAACCCTGAGATCATGACCTGAGCCAAAATCAAGAGTCAGGTGCTTAGCCAACTGTGCCACCCAGGGACCCCTTGCTTGTGAATTTTAAACTCAACCTTTGAAAGTAATTGTTGATTAGAATGTGATTTTGAATAATGCAAATTCTCTCTGGTTGTTTGAACTCCCAAAGAGAAAGCATAATGTAAATGCAAAATACATCCTGATATATATTATCAGTGCCATTGCTTATAAAGTCAAATATGAAGGATTCAACTATTAGGGTTGTAAACCCGCTTGTTGCCAGAACAGAACAATTATCTTATATGAGCATAATTTAATATCTCACCAGATGACATCTCCTCATGTTCTAGTTATATTTTATTTAGCTTAATTTTATTTCATTAAACCTCTCCTTGTTCTTTTCCTTTCCTGATGTCTAGCCCCTTCAACTGCCAATAGTAAAAGTTTGCAGGATCATGGTTCTACAGAATCTCATATGAAATTTCTGTTCGTGCCATGTCAACTTTACACTGAATCCACGGAGCATCTTTTTATTCTCAATGGGGGAACCAGAGTAGTTACATTTAGTTAGGTTTTCAGCTTATTTGGTGCAATGCCAGTGAAATAAGAACCCTGAGGGAGACAAGTTTTTGCTCCAGCTGAGTTCCTCCCAACCTTAATTTTACAGGTTGAAGACACATAACTACTAGATGTACAATACCTCACTATATTGACTACATTGACCTAATAGTAAACAAGCATAATACACCACATAAATGTTTGATAATCAATCTAAATGAAAAAATATGTATTCTATAATGAATACTTAATTAGGACTGCAAACCGAATATAAGGAATGGAGCCCCTACTGCTTCTGAGACAAAGCAGAGTAAAATGAATTACCATCATGCAGGGAATGATATTAATAGTGTCCAGCTTTATAAATGAATCCAATTTTAAGCCACTTTAGTTGCTATCATACTGAGAAAGAGTGCAACATGTCTAACATATCATTTCCTTTCTGGCAAATGACAAGACTTAAGCAGAAAACAATTTTAACTTGCTGATGTTTGCCTCCATTAAATATTTCTAATTATTGAGCACTCACAGTCAAACATCATTCAGAAAACAAACGTCAATGCTCTTTTCAGCATCATCCTATTGAGAGGAGCCATGTTGTTTGTTGGTTTGTTTTTTCCCTTACAAAATAATAAAGTAGTTTGAAGGATTGTTTGGGTGACTTTATAGCATCAGTAATTGTTGGTTCACTTCCTTGAGTCTATCCTGTAGAAAACAGTTGGCATTTTACTATATGTGGTAGCTTAGGTTTATGCGCTGTATTTGTTATTCTGAATGTTTGCAGGTGAATGAAGTCAACAGGAAGTGACGTAGCAATCAAAAGGAAAAAAAATCACAAAGAAAGAAAATCACAAACACCATTTTCACATGCAAGGAGGAGAGGCTGTTGTGGTGATTATGATAATAAGGATGATAATTAGACCATATAAATTGGACGTAAGATAAAGAATTAGTAGACTCTTCTGATTTTCCAAACTTCTGATTTCAACATTCAGACTATTCACCTACCACTGAATAATCCTCTACTGTATTCTCAGCCTGTGCTAGTCATTGGATTAAACAAAACACTGGGAAGCACTGGTATTCCAACTTTGGGATTTACAGTCTTACTAGGCAGAGATGAACAACATACATTAAGAGTATTGTTAAATTCAGAGCGGTACAGAAATCCTTAATATGGTGATTTAGAACATCATGTAAGGAAAGGAGGCCCAGGGTCAGTTAGGAAACGTCTGTCACACTACTGAGACACAGTGATAGCTCCTCCTTAGAAAGTTTCCCATTGGGTCAAGTCATAGAGGAGAGGTGGCTCAAGGGCTTAGCTCACTTCGATGAGCACTGCCCCCCCCCCGCCCCACACCAAGTAGTATTACATGGTTATTTCCAGGCAACAGCCACATTGTTTGTTTGAGAAGGGGACAGTAAAAAGGAGACAGGACCAAACTCTCTGGGATCTGTGCAGGAATCTAAGCTTAGGGTAGTGCTCAAGGTCCTCTTTCTGTACCATGCACAACTAGAGAAAAGATGTCCTACTACCTTTCTCCAGCTGACCCCCTTGATAACCTCATGATTACATTCTTCTAGAGTGAAACCAAGACCTATACATGCTATAATATATCATATATTATATGCATGCATTATGTAATATATTATATACATGCATATAATATAGTAAAGGTCTGATGAAACACAAATTCAGGCCAGATGCCCACTCAAACAACAGGAATCTGAGTGAAGAATCTCTGCCTTTCGGTACAAGCCAACCTCCCATTTCCCTTTAAGCCTTGACAATGAGGAAGAAGCAGATCTATCATTACACCAAGGAAACAAGAGTCCTCAAGCACATTCAATTATACTACCAAACTCCAAGACAGTAAGACAGTTGGTGAATGAAGAGACAGATGGGTAAATAAATGGATGGACGGATGGATGAATGGATGAGAGGGGAAAAAAGACTGAATGGATCTATTTGCTCGTGGGTTGTCTCTTTCTGAGCTTTACTTCCTGTTCTCCAGCTAATATGGAAAGGTGAGTCCTGAGGTACCTTTTGCTTGAGAGGATCTTTGTTTATTAAAAGAATAATTCTTTAAAGTTATAACTTTACCTAGGATACCTAAGACCATGTCTTAGGAAAGAAAAGATGGTAATGACAATTACCTGGTATTGAAGACAATGCAATCACTGGGTTTGAGACTAAGGGTTTCATTATATTTATCTATTTATTCTTCACAATAATTCCATGACATAAGCAGTATTTTCATATAATCCCTATTTTTCCAGTAAGGAAACTAAAGCAAAGAATTGTTGGTAACTTTTCTGAGTCATCCAGACAGAAAGTGGTTAGTAAGGTTAATCAAGAAAAGGATGACTTTTGAGAACTTGCTCTTATATATTCTCTGCACGCAGGAATTAGGCCCTTTGAGATGTTAACAAGAAGCTGAAAACAATGTAGTTAGAAGAACCTTATATTTTCTCAATTCTACATCTCTTTCATTGTTTCTCAAAGAATGTCCCCCAAAACTTCTCTCTACAAAATGCTGACTGACTCTCCCCTTCACTGCAGATGAGCTCTGGTGGAAGCAAGCCAGCCTGGATAAGATTATAATCGCACAGATATGTCTTGTTTGGGGAAAAGGCACAGTGTCAGGAGAGGAGAATGGATGCTCTCCGTCCATGGGCGACACCCCTTCCACTCCATGATATACGGACACCAAAGACACCGTACATCATGGTGACATGCACTTAAACGTAAAGCTGGTCCAAGCGCTTCTCTGTTCCCCAGGGGAGCTGCCATAAGCTGTGATCTATGGAGAGGGCCCAGGGCTGCTCTCTGCTTGGGTTTGTTCTGTTTAGAGTAATCCTCCAAATACAATTATTGCCTTCACTGCAACGAGGCATTTCTTGGAAAAAAGTAAGTGATATGCATCAGAAGAGCCAGGGACAGGAAAAAGAAAAAAAGAAGAAGAAGAAGAATCTGGTCTTTGAAGAAGTTGTCTAAACTAAAGCAACATATTGCAATACAAAAGAATTAGACTGGGAATCAAAATGCATGGCTTCTACTACTGGCTTTTCCTAAAACAGCTTCTGTGACCCTGAATAAGTCATTTTACATTCTGCGTCTCTGTTCTTTCTCATGTTAAAAAATAATAATAAAAAAAAAAAACAGTGGTAAAATTAGACATATTCTTTAAGATCCGTTAAAGTTGCTTTAAAATAGAAATTCACTGTTCTTAAAATTGAAAGTCCATATCTTATTGGTCTGTATGTTCTTCCTACTAATACAAGACAGGCAGGGAAATATTGTTGAACTAAGAGACAGGGAAGTTTGCTTATTTTAAAGTTGCACAGAAAACAGGAGCCATAGAATCCTGACCTTCAGTCTGAAATACACATTTGATGAATCTGCCTCAATTTTTCATTAGGTTTACTGGAATAATTTCTATAAAAAGCCGGCAAACAAACAAAATCCCCTATATTGTGTTTAAACATAGTTATAAAAATGAGGTTCTTGCCATTCCCCAGTGATGGCCTGGAGCCATTGTTATATTCATCAGGGATTGATCATTATTGCTCTGCTCACGATATTCCTGCAAAAAGCAAAAACATCATTTTTCACTAGTCAGACCAATAAAAATGCTAGAGCTATAGCTTTTAAAAAATATATATTTTTAAGTCCTGGATTTCACTGGAGCAGAATGCAATTAAAATAGCTGTTCATCTTACCAGTCCTATTTTATAAAGTAAAAATAATGATGCAATTTAAAGTATAATTTTAAGTTATATTATTAAAAAAAAAAAGAGTAATTCAATTCTCCAAGGCAGGCACACTTACTTTTTTTATAGAAAATTTAAAATTTCACCCAATATGTAAAAGTGTCCCACATCATGCCATATCTCATGACAAAGTGGCTTTTTTTGAAATGGCTCTTTTGGTAATTTTACATAGTTTCTCTTTACAACTAAACTGTCCTTATTCTCTATTCCCCCAGATCTGTCTGCAATGTTCTTTAAGCTGCTGGTGAATTGGGGCTGCATCTCTGACCTTTGTATCTCACTTGTAAGAAGACTTACTTATTAAGGACATTTGTACAATCAAAGCTTTGTCATATTTGGGATGTTTTAGATCGGTTCTGCTCAACAGGAATATAATGTCAGCCATATACCCAATTTCAAATTTTCTCATAGTTACATTTAAAAAGTAAAAAACAAAAAGCAAAAAAAAAAAAAAAAAAAACTAGTAAAATTAATTTGAATATATTTTTAGCTCAATATATCCAAAGTATTTTAATTTTAACATGTAATTAATAAATCAGTGAAATACATTACATCCTTTTTAAAGGCAGTCTTTAAAATCTGGTGTCTTTTTTATACTTACACTTAACAGCAATCTCATTGTGCACCTGTCTCACTCTGTGGGGTGTGCAGCCTCTTGGGGCTTATTGCTGCTGTACTGGGCAGCACAATCTCAGATGATAGCCTCTTATGGAAGAAATGCCACAGTCTGATTTGTTTGCTTATTTGTTGTGTTTTTTGTTTAATGTGTTTGTTTAACCTACCTGTCTTACATATTGGACCTGAGATTTCATCAGTACTCACAGGTTTCAGTTATTTCCCCTTAGTATGAATAGCTCTGTGACTGTTCCTTTTACATTCTTTTCCATCTCCACTTCAACCAAGGGCTCTCAACAATCACAGATACTAAAGGTTTCCAAATTAGAAGAAAAACAAAGGACAAAGGGGCTTCCATAATGAACAATAAACCTCTCTGTCTCTCTCTCTGTCTCTGTCTCTGTCTCTCTCTCTCTCTCACACACACACACACACACCACACTGCTACTCTCCAATTCTCCCATGAATGGTAGAAAGCTTTAAAAGTATTATAAAATCCATGGACTTCTCTCAGTTCAAGATACCATGAGGCATCAACAAATGTTTTTGAATGTCTACTACCTGCATAGCCTTGTGCAGGTAGCAGACAATAGCAAGAAGAGGAGTTACTAAGATGCTTTCTGATGGTCCATTGGGATACAGAGGTTTTTGCCAGATCCTTGGTGAGAAAATAGTAACATTCAGTGCTTATGGATCTAAAAACAGGAGCAGTATATTCATTGGGAATTGGGGAATTCCAGGCAGCTAAGAAGGCTGATCTTCTATTTTGTAACCGTACGTACTTTCAGCTTTGTGTGGCACTACCAATCAAATAAGCAGCTGGATCCTGCTAACATTCATTTTCATATAAGCATGGTGGAACCTATTATACCTATTGACAAATGAGGGATCTAGAGTTCAAAGAACCTTGGTGACTTACTCAAGGGAAGGAGTATGTGGGACTAGAATTCTGGGGGCCTTGTTTCTGCCTTTTTATCTTTTTATGCTGCATTTTTGTGAACCACATTTGAAATATCTGTGAATGGGGAAGGACTTAGGAATTTAATGAAAGTTAACTAGCCAATAAATGTAAGAAAACACAATTTGTTTCATATTCCATTTCTCCAATATCTACCCTTAAATGAATCTTCACTTGGCACCCATCTCCCATTGAAAGTGTCCTCTCCTTTGGCAGGCCTTGGCATTAACCCCTTCCCCATTAGAAAGGTGCTAGTAACATTTGTTGCAGGCATTCATGCATGCATACTCCCTACATGTCAGGTAACAGTGGCCCTCCCACTGGTTGGAGGGCAGGTGCTGAGAACAAGCCTCTTCTTTCCACAGCCATCTTCACAGTGCTCCTTGCACAACGAAGTTCAATCCTGGAGTGGTCTGACTGACACTGATTAGGAGTCTGGGGAAATGAAACTTTCACTCTCCAGTGACCTTCCAGTGGACTCAGCATGAACTCCCCTACTCACTGTCAGTCGATTTACAGCCCCAATATACTTGTATTCAATTCCTAGAAGGGTGTCTCATGGAACTTGCTGCTTCTGTTCTCAGAGCAGCAGCAACTTGTATTATCATGCTTGCCTTCAGCTTCAGACCCACCCACAATTCTGCAACTTTCCTGTCGTTTTGTCTTTGCCATAAGAATCCTATTTCAGCCCCAAATACTGAACTATAGTAGGGTTTTTGACATAGACACGAGACAGGTGTATCAAAAGGGGGATGCCCTAAAAACACAGTACCTGGATTTCGACTCTGTCTTTGGCTACCCTTGTATTATTTTGTATAAATATGAACTGGCTTGTAGCTAGCTAGATGACCACACACAAGGGCAGCTAATCAACAGATCGGCATTAACCTGAAGATAGATCTCTAGTGGCCTGACAATGAGTTCTGCCCTTGGCCTTGACCTGTTCAGCATCCTCATCACTTGATCATTTGCAGATTGAATTGTCCTTTGAAGTGCATTTCAAAAGGTCATAGCCCGGGAGTGCCAGCACTGCTTGGAGCTGTGTAGTGGCAGTTAGGAGCAGAAATGACACCAGAAGCACAGTTTCTGAGTCAGGAAATGGAAGTTTCGGTGATTACTAACTGAATGAGACTAGTCCCTGCTGAGTATATCAGTTCAGACATGAGAAAGTCAACAGCCTGGCCAGCAGGCAGATGTGCCTGGATATTATTCAGATGGACAAATACCAAACCTTTCATGTGTGTGCCCTGAGCTGGCTTCTTCTCCACTTTCTACATTTTGGTCAATGGTATTATGTTTTATACAGCACCCAAATTGGACACCTGAGCACGACCCTCATTTCCTTCTCTCTCTGTTTTCCCTACATCTGAACTTACCAGTATCCTACTAATCTATTTTCTACTACAAACAAGGGGAAATGACAATTGGGACAAGAAGTGAAATTTGAAAAGGCTCCACATATGATTGTGGTAACTTACCCAACCCCCTCAAATGGGTTCAGAAATGTTGCATTATAGAATGTTGTCTCTACAGGGACTGCTGGGAGAGCTAGCCTTTACAAACATGTTAGGGTTCTGTAATAATACAAGCAAAAACAGAGACTTGAGGAACAACTAAAAATCTAACACGTATTTCTATTGCCTCTGAGATTTGTAAAAATGTTTGTAAACAGGAAATTATATAAGGGATTTTGAACCCTCAACCCAATTAAAGGTTAGTGTGAGTTCCTGCATCTCAGAGGTGATGGAGTTTGGGAGTTCCTATCACAGTAAGAAACACCAAATGGAGCTTTTTCTTTCTGGTTATAATTCACTTGTTGAGTTCCAATGTAACACTTGGGGCTGAGGAGAATGCACAACAATGCAGATATCCCTTGAGACCAACAACAGTTGAACTGTGTAGACTTTGTAACAACTCAAACACCCAGAGAACAGGCAAAAAGAATGGCCTGAAGAAATGAGGTTAGATGAGCTCTGGAGTCCACAGACAGTAGAACAGGATTTGGGGTATCCCCCAAACCAAGGTTTCTGAGGCCCACACTTATGTAAGACACCTGGTGGCTTTGGACAGGCACCAGCCATGCTCCATGCCATACAGTGGGCAGTGTAGGCTGAAGGACAGCTAACAGAACCTTGGCAGAGGCTTTGATTCTGTCTTTGCAAATAGTCACCCAAGGCTTAGGTCAGACCTGAAATTTGTTGTTCTGACTCCTGAAAGGCAAATGAACTTGGAAAGTGGACAAAATCCACCTTCCCTCTGTATAGGTAAGTTAGTTACACAATGAGAAGAGAGTCCACAGTCCACTGAAGAGTCTACTTCCAGAAGGAAGTAGAGATCCTAGTCTCTTGAAGTCAGAGAAATCAAGCAAGGACAAGACTTCATTTTACTTTCTGGAAGTGCCCCCCAAAGAATTAGAATTATAGCAGATTCCTGGATGCCTTGTAGAACACAGCTCACAGTCCTGCCCACCGGGAAATTTCCAATATTGGGATTCACCAGTTCTACTGGGATCAGAAACCAAGGTCCCCTACAGCCTGTCTCCACATCATGCAGCAGCTTCCATGGAAGAGCTGGCAGAGCAGGCCCTAAACTAGGAAGGCCTAGCTGGAGTTTCGACATTCACTCCACTTGCAGTCTTTGACCTCTTCTCAGAATAATACTTCAAAATATCTGAAATAAAATGCTTAGGACTGGCAAGGAAATCTAGTATTTTCAAATTTTAGTTTTATCCATGAACACTTTGGGAGCTTCAAAATACTAAGAAGGTTTGTGGCAAGAAACCAATTGCATTGGCTGAAATCTCCCTGGACGTGGTCGAAGTATGGCTTAGGACGCATCTACACCTGAGGTAACCACAGATGACCCTGAATCCATTCAGCTATTTCTGCTTTCTGTTTGAAGGTCACCAAGACTTTGGGAGGGAAGATAATGTATCTGTATATGGCCAGTTGAGTTCTTATATGGGTAGAATCCTAATTGTAAGAATCAAGCTAATCACTGGAGGACTACTTAGCTAACTGGTGGAAGGGTATAGGAGGGGGGACAACCAGATCTTACTCCTACTCCTAATGCAGAGTCTCATCACATCTATGCCAGAAAAAAAAAAAAAAAAAAGAGGGGATGAGTTTTGGTAGCTTTGGGAAAACAAGCCTCCATGGCTGATCCTGAATATCAAGTTAGCCGTTTAGAACAAGTCATGAGCCAGGAGGTCCAGTTCCACCCCCAACCCTGTTTATCCCTGTGTGGATGGATGCTGCTGATGGATGAACACCCATGTGGGAGCCAGTAACCAGGAGTACCACCCATCTTTAGTTTTGTACATAGGACTGAATCAAATTATCTATTACTTTGCTCATACTGAAATTGGGTCCTTGGTTTTCCTTTCTTGGGAACTGTGATCTTATAACTGCTTATAAAATCCGAAATTCCTTTTCAAAAAAACCCACTGACCCTCTGTTATTTTTTGTTTGTTTGTTTTAAATTTTATATATTTCCTAATGTGGTACTAAAGTCACTCAAAGCAAATAGGAATCATAAAAACCTTCCTTTATCTTAGGAGAGGTAATTTCATTTCCCTAAAATAAAAGTCAGTTCCTTTACTGTAAAGCCCAGCACACACGTTTTTCCTGAATTTGGGCTCTGTTACGTGTTGGAATACTCTAAGGGAGCAGTCATCTTCAAAGCCATAAACAAACTCACTGAATGCAGAGGATAAGCTTTTTGCTATTCTTTTTTTCCTGTGGGTTTGGCTATTGAATTGCAATGACCACTGTTATTTTTGTTTGTTTGTTTGTTTGGCTTTTTGTTTTTAATGCACTTTATGCTGCTTCCCACCGCTGTTCATTTTTATCATCTCTTTTCATTGATAGGAGCTTCCAATGTCACTGCTTTGGCCCTCTCCTCGGTTCTCTCTCTCCTACAGTGAAGCGTGGTGATTTCTCACAGTACCTGGTCAGAGACTTGGAATAAGGAGCTATTATAGCTTCAATTGGAAACTGTGGAAAAATCAGAAGAAGTCATTCTCAAATAGTTAACGGCATTTGGTCTGAGATTAAACTGCATGAAATGGAACATTTGGGTCATTGGATAGATGCGGCAAATAGCAAAATATAATAAACAGACTCTGGTCTTCCCATCCAAGACTTTCCAAAACAAAAGAAATGCTTTCCATGGCTGCTGCAGACACTCAGATAAGCTTTTTCTTTCAAAATATCCTGATTAATCTTTCAAGTGCCCAGAGCTTGGGGATGCCCCAAAACATCACTGCCCAGTGAACTTCTGTAAACTTGCATCTTTGTTAGAGGCGATATAACCTATACATTGCAGATTCATTTACCCTTAACCCATCAAATTGTTGTTTAGTGGAAGCTGTTCAGGGCCCCCTAAAATTCTGTGCTATTTTAATGAGCCATTTAAAGCTTCTGTTTCTCTGTGCAAACAGAAGAATGCATTTGACTATAGGAGATTCTTTTAAATGCCAGCTAATCTGGGTCTTGTTATAGAACAAAGACTGCACAGGCCAAGTCGTAGGCTTATTCTTTATTTATTTTTCTATATTACTCCATACCTGAAAAGAAGCAATAAGACACCACTTCCACATACTCTACTAAGTAGTAGTAAGTGACATGAACTTTGCTTTCAGGACCCAGCCCGAATCAGATCTTTGGATTGGCCCCTCGATGATGGAGGTTGAGTACACAGGACTCTCCACTGCTGTTTCCACACCCCAGCCCACTCCTGTCAGGTCAGAGGCTACTTTTGATATAATGCCTGCCCCCAACCAATAACCAGTTATAAAAGATCCCTTTTGCTCCATCAAGAAACTTCTTAGGATGATGTCCTACTCCTACCCATACATTTTACTGTAAACTGGTCAAGCCCATTGAAAACCTAAGAATTCCTGATTTCCCAGACCCAAAGAAAATAAGTGGCATTTTAAGTATGACTCTTGAGGACAAGTCCTGACTCATGTTACCATAGCTGTGTACTCTTAGGAGAGACCAGTTGCACAGGTGCACTGGGACCAAGAACAGGTGTACGGGTCTTGCACAGGTCCAGGCTGGAGAAGAGACACTGGCCTTATCTCTGCAGACCCCTCCCCACCCCATTCTGCAGTGAAAAAGATAAGCTTTGGGATTCTCTTTATTCCTAGAGGGGACAAAGAAGAAAGAGACAAGGGGAAAATGCTGTGAAAATGACCCTCATTAACTATTTTTCCCCAAAGTTTTTGTTTGTTTGTTTTGTTTTGTTTGTTCAGCTATTTTTCTAAAACTTTTGAGGACAAAACAGCTATACCCACTTGGCTACCCAGTCTCCTAGTGGTTCTCAAGATCTGAAGTCACTTATATTTTGATAAATAATAAATGCCATCCTTTTGCCTGAGCAGAGTTGCTTGTGTACCCTAGTACACTTCCCAGGCAGGAAAGGCTCTAAGATGGTCACCAGGACCCAAATTACAGAAGGAAAACAGAGAAGGAAAAGTATAGTTTCCCACTGAAGAGTATCTGTGTCTCCCTGGGGCAGAGAGAAGAGCTCCAGAGGGAATTCTGAGCATTTAAGGAGATGGAGGGCGGTATGTGCAGGAGACTGATGGAGCCGAGCTGCACCTTCTGGAAGTTCTGATGGGCCCAGTAAGGCTGTGTTGGAGTAAACCTGTGCAGACTGTAAAACCCACGTGTGGTATTCCCCTCTCTTCTCTTTCTGGACCTAGAATTGCCCAGAGTCTTCTATCCAGGCTTCATCTCCTGACTGTGCCCTTTCTTCAACCCCAGCTCACACAGTTGCCTCATGTTCATTGGCAAGACCAGGATAAGAGTGCCTACTACATGGGGCCCATTGAGTGACTTATTGGATATACCAACATAGGCATTTAAGTGAGCATAATATGTCAGGACAGAGTCCTTGCTCCATCACACACCAGCTGTGACATCAGGCAGTTCTTTAACCACAAGGAGGAAATTTCCTTTTCCTTCTCTGTAAAGTAGGATGATGGTAATACCTACCTCACTGGGCTATCGTAAGGATTAAAGGAGGTATTACTAATGCTTACAAGAGTTTCTTGCACATTTTAAAGCCTCAATAAATGTTAGCCAGCATCATTATTTTTATTAAATGATTATGGTGTAATATGTGATATCTCTCAAGAGAATTTAAAAGGATTTCAATTCTTGAACCCAAAAGTACTGGATTTTAATGGTGGAACTCCAAACACCTTCAGAGTCCTACGGGGCTGGGAGACTGAAGACCTTTTTGTGGTTAGCCAATTATAACCTATTCTGTCGGTGTTTAATTTTACTAATGGATCTGGTGTCTAAGATTGATTTATTTTTTAATCCATCTTTAAAGACAGTGTCTAGTTTTGAATGTGACTTAAGAATGTGGGGGCTTAGAAAGCATAGCCTCATCCCAGCTTAGAGCAGCATCAGACTATAAACAGATGCACTGAGGCATGTTAGGGAAGGCAGGCTCCCCATCACAGGAAGGGGCACTAGTTCATTCTTATGCAAGGAAGTTCTTTTACCATTATTAATGAATATTTTTAATCCTGAAAATATCGCTCAGACTTAGTCACACATGATTGCACCCATTTTGTTTCAAAATTTAAAGAAATAATTTTGACTGAGGTTAATCCTTGCTTTTTGATTTTTTTTTTCTGAAACAAGGAAAGTGTAGTGTTCTTTACAGAGAAGACTATCAAACTTTGCACCAAATATCTTAAAAATGGTCACAGATAAATGCCAGTGTCCCAGTTTTAGTCCGTACATCTATATTCATCCCCTGAAATGCTTTCATTCACACATTCATTCATTTCCTTATTAATTCATTAATTCTCAGTACACTTTTGGCCTAGTAAGGGCTACTGAAAGAGGCAAACATTACCAATTAGAAAAGGAAAACCTTACAGAAATATTTAAAAGTTTAAATAATTCCAAATTTTAATAGAAAGAGGGTCATTATAAAGGTAATATCCAGATGGATTAAAACCATTTTTTGACAGAAAGCTAAGAAACTAAAAGGAAAAAGAAAAACATATTGAACTTATAACAATTAAATTTTGTGTGTGTGTGGTCAAAGATACCATAAATGACAGCAAAACAAAAATAACAGATTAGGAAAAAGGCAGATGACAAACAGATTAATATTTTAAATGTTCATGGAGTTTCTATAAACTATGAGGGAAAAAAATCTATTCAAAGGACTGCTCTAATGCTATTTTCAAAATATTTGCATCTATGTGATTAGATGGTTGTGTTATTTCCAGCCATTGGCCAGGCCAGAGTGTTTGCGATGACAAGGTTAGCATGGGGGATATGGTGGGGGAAAGAAAACATGATCAGTCTAGGTGCTCAAGAGTTGGTTTGTTTTCAAAATGACTGATTTGTGACTTTGAGGAAAATATTTCTTATTTAACCTCCACCAAATCAGAAATTTCCTCCACTGGGACCATTCATGATTTTTTACATAGACACTGTAACATTGCCCAACCCAGCACCAAGTAAGGCTTCCAAGGAGGGAAACAGGTGCTCACCTTCATGATGTCAAATAAACTCCCTAATGAGAAAATTCCCCTCTTCCTAAAGTATAAATTTTACTCCATCTGTCTGCCTCAAATATGAATTAGAAAGGTATTTGTTTTACTAGGCTCACTTTCTATTTTTTTTAAGATTTATTTATTTATTTTAGAGAGAGAGACAGAGCAAGAGTGCATGAGCGGGAGAAGGGGCAAAGGGAAAGGGAGAGAATCTGAAGCAGACTCCCCATTGAACTTGGAGTCCCGATGCGGGGCTTGATCCCGCAACCCTGAGATTATGACCTGAGCTGAAATCAATAGTCAGATGCTTAACTGACTGAGCCATGCAGGTGCCCTACCAGGCTCACTTTTTAAATCATTAACCCTGCATGCTGATGTAGGGCACACCCATCAGTCACTCCAGACACACTGGGAATTCATCTGATCATCTGCTTAGTTAATATCAGGGCGGAAAGTGGTTCATTGCTGGAGACTAGGAACGAGACCTCACTTTGAAGCCTGTGATACTTTTGGATGCTACCCAGGCCTGCCAGGGTGAAGTATCATGGAGGGAATCTTCTTGCAGGCCAACAGGATTTAGGATCAGTGAACTGAAAGGGGCAGGGGGAGAAATGTTGGCATATAAGAGGAGTATTAAAAATGAGATATAGGAGAGGCAAAAGCAAACTGCACAACTTTGTTCTATGCTATAAGACTTGCCCTTCCCCAAATCAGACTTCTCTTACCCCTATCACAAAGTTCTGATAGCTCTCTGAGGAATGGTGACTTATGGCCAAGGAGAAAGTAACTGTCAATGCCGTCTGGGTTTTGGAAAACATTAAAATTCTCCTTGTATTTGTGTAGTCATCATTTTCCAATTTCCTCTGATCCAAGTTATTTATGAGCTTTTTAGTGTGGCCGGCACGGGGCTGAGTACAGCCCCTAGAAAAATGTGGTTATAGACCTTGATGCCTGCTGGTTAAAAATACATGGGACTCTTATAAATACACAGACACTGCTTCTGGTCACTCACAGAGTTGTTATCCAGACGTGTCCCTGCCTTACCTTGAGGATGTTGTTCTCAGATTACAGACTTGACTGTCCTTTCTCTGACCGCGCAGAAAATACAAGAAAAAGACACAGAGAAAATAAAAAGTAGGAGACCAATCATTAGCCTCACACCGTTAGTGACAGGCAAAGAAAAAATAGTGTTTGCGAAGAATGAAAGGTGGGACCAGGACGGCCAATGTAGGAGATGAGTTGGGCCAGAGATGGAGAGAATGAAGCAGAATGGGTAGCTCTGGTAATATGATGGATGAAAATATAAGCACCTGTAGAGGGGGAAGAGTGAGCCAATGCCAGCAGATGTGACTACGTGGGAAACGCTGCCACTTCCCATCCTACTCTCTGGAATGTATTTGAATTTTTCCCCATTTTATCCTCACAATCATTTTGGAGAGAGTCAGTCTTAAGGTGAACTGATGGAAAACTGGTTTTCATTAGGATTGCAGAGATTAAGGTTTTAGCATTATAGGAAGTGGTGGCACCAGGTCTCGCCTTATTTTTGCATGTGGGAGTCATATATATGCAGATGGGGTTCCAGAACACTGGCCTTTACCCAGCATAGCCAGGAGCTACTGAGCATAATATGGCCTCAGGCTGGGTTATGATTTTCAGCAAACATTGCCTAAGTGGAGCTCCCCTCAAGAAGGGCAATTTACAAGGGAGTAAATAATATTTAGGGAAAGAGGAGGCAATAGAAGTTCTTAATTAAGTACTCAGTACATTCTGGAAATTGTCCTGAACACTGAGGATGAACTGCCAGGATCATCAAGCAGATGCGAGACTTGCCCTCATGTGGCATATACTTTAATGGGAAAGACAACTGATGAAAATTAATGACAAATGCTATAAAGAAATCACAGCAGGGTGAGCAGATAAGGGCTGATGAGGGTGATCAGGAAAGTCTCCTGAGAAAAGGTAACATTTGAGGAGGGAGCTGAGTAAAACGGAGGGCACAAACTTCTGGTATTCCAAAGAGCCCTGCAAACAGGACTTCTCTCCCCATCCAAGTTCAGAACCAATTAAAAGTTGTTCAGCGTATGAGTCAGCAATCTGGCAGGAAGGATGTGGCACTCTTAACTGGGTACTCAAAGCTATTTTGATGAAGGGGCTACTAACACATGTGTGGAGTGATTAAAGACAAGCAGCAACACGTTGACCACGGCAGGGCCGGCAACAGCAGTAAGCCACACCACCCTTGGGTCTCTAGGGTCTGAGGCAGGAGAGGACTGCTGGATAGGAGCTGTGGTCTTCAATACAGGGATGTCACTATGGTCAACTGGTAGCCCAGCAGGAAGCAGGGAGCAGGGGAACAAATACCCATCTTCTCCTGTCTCCTACCCTTTGATCTTATGCTGGTGCTTCCCACAGGTCTAATCCAACTGGAAACCCTTAGATAAGGGAGACCTAGACAGAGAGCAAAGATGGAAGTTAGAAAATAGGCAAGAAGAACAAATGGAAGATATCCATGGAGCAAACCATGTAGCATGCAAAATATTACCTCTGATACTTATAATGCTGATATTAAAGAACGTGTCACTGGAGGGATGTGAATTTCAACGGAGAGGAGAAAAGAAAATCTAGGATCACGGGGAAGAAGGAAGCTAGTGCTCAAAGGGAGCAATGAGACAGAGTACAGAAAGAACAGAAACAGAAACCAAAAGCAAACGTCATTTTCTCGTGCTCACAATGTTTTCTAGAGCTGGCTGGCCGAGGTGAGGGGAAGGTGGATAGAGACCATGACACTATAAGCTGTGTTATTTCCAGCTGCCTCTGAAGCTTTGGGTTTTATCTCTGATCGGCGGCATGCTGTCATGTTCTGCGATTGTAATAATAGCAACAGAGATAAGCACTTTTGAAAGAGATCGCTGTGGAGATGAATAGATGAGCTGGTTTCATAGCACCTTTTTCAGTTATGACTTTCATGTTAACTGCTTTTCCTAATGCAAAATTCTTTATTTAAAACATTGAGATATACAAAACAAAAAAAATGTTCTTACTTGGACTTTGATTAAAGTAATGATTATGTTTTAATCTATTTCCACTGGTTAAAACAATTAAATTTTAAAAAGAAACTTAGTTACCTCAAATTAAATGACTCTTTCTAATTGAAGCATATGGGCACAGTTCAACTTAGCCCCATAGCAATGACCTCAAACAGAACTCTTAATCCTTTCTCCTATTGCCTTACATAAAAATGTTGTCATCTAAGTAGTAACATAAATGGACTCTCCTAGGAAGCACATGTGTTTTAGTGAATGAAGACTGATTCATATAACCCAGGCAGGCCCCAGACGCTTCTTTTTCCAGATGGGATATTAACTCAATCCTAGACATTTATCAAATACTTACTGTGTATCTGGAGAAGAAAGTAAAACTTAAGGAATTTAACCCTAAGTGACACAGTTAATAGCAACCAGGGACATGAACTTGGAGGCTTTATGTCTTAGACTCACATTCTTCTCACTGCACGGGACCACTTCAGATTTCATAATTTACTTCCATTCCTCAACAGATTCATGGAGTACAGGCATTTGCCTACAGGGGCCATCCAGGTGCTATGCATGTGTCTCTTAAATGATAGATAAAAAGCAGGGAATGGCAGGAACTGTGCCAATCATTTTAGTATGCACATTCAGTTAAAAACACAAAAGAAATTTAAAAAAAAATAACACTTTGTTGGTCAAAGCATGTTTGTGGGCTAGATTCAGTCTGGGATCTGCCAATTTGTCCACCTTGGAATGCAGGATACAGTTCTAGTATGATTCTAAGTGAAAGCTTTGTCTTTTTCCTTCCTGTCTTCTTCTATTCATTCTCTCATTCATTTAAATGTTTCTCACTACTAAAATTCTTTGTTGATGTTAGTAACTTTTAAGGATACTTCATTTTCAAAATGTGTGCCCACATACTGACAGAAAGAGAATATAATTGATTACATGTATTTACATGGGGTTCCAGTGTTCTTGAAGTTTACAGTAAATTTGAATATAGAGAAGGGTGGAGCCCAGAGGAAAATGTGTTACTTAGTGTCCTTCCAGCAGCATAAAATTCAGCAAAAATCCAATAGTGTGGTCAAGTGCCACGCAGGTCGATATGTTAAACAGGAAGTAAACTAGGAAGAAAACCAAGCCAAACCTTGTAGACATGCTGAGACATAAATCCTAATGATTTCACACCTCTGTACTTAACTATCTGCACTAGAGTCCTATGCTTGGGAAAAAAAATAATAATAAAATAAATAAAACGGCTAATGTATGTTATGAGTAAATCAAAGTTTTTGAAATAATTAAATCTGTATACAACACTAACTATACCCTACCTTTCTTGAAAGTTGAGGCCATTTTTTTATGTCTAATGGAGTGACCTACTAAAACATGGAAAGAATCTAGTGTTCCTTAAATATCTCTATCACAAGGACAAACTGAAGAAATAAGTAACTTAGGCATACAGCTGGTGTCTAGGGGACTGGTCTTCAAGTCCTACATAAACACACACACACATGCATACATACAACTATTCCTGATTCTTCTGGAAATACTTAATCTTTAATTTACAACAGCTATAAACTGAAGCAGGGAATACAGAAACTAATAATGAATGAAATTCCACCCTTGAACATTTTTAGGCAAAGTTTTCAATGCAAATGCCTGAAATATCTCAAACCAACATCCATATTTTCAAATTTCGATGAATTCAAAATATTTATTGAGTACTGTACATACTGTCTGTTACAAGATGAGAGCAATGGTCCTCCCCCAGTTTTGTCTTCAAAATGTTCATAATTTAGGGAAGGGGGAAGAGAGAGAGAGAGAGAGAGATAAATCAAGAAATAGACTCTTAACTGTAAAGAACAAACTGATGGTTACCAGAGGGGAGGTCAGTGGGGGGATGGGTGAAATAGGTGATAGGCATTAAAGTGTGTCCTTGTTGAGATAAGCACTGGGTGATGTATGGAATTATTGAATCACTATATTGTACACCTGAAACTAATATAATAATAGTCTATGTTAAGAGTGGAATTTAAATAAAAACTTAAAAAGCCAAAAATTTTTTTTCACAATTTAGTTAAAGCAGAATTGAACATAATAAAACAACTAAATTTATGGGTTTAATTGTTAAACGAACAGTATATGAAAAATAATTACAGGCATTCTAAGATACCAAGAGTTTAACAGGCTAGGTCCTTCTTCATTTATTTGGGAAGAAAGTGCCAGAGTCCCTTGCTCCAGGCAGAGTGTAATAAGAACAGATGCAGTTGAAGTCTTCAAGAATAGGAGGGTGTGTACTGGGTCTTAAAAGATGGGTATCACTTGGTTAACCAGACAGAGGAGGAGGAGGGCACTGCAAGCAGACCACACATGTGGAAATGAATAAACGAGATGAACTTGGAAAATTGCTGGGATAGAGAATTCATTGCTGAGATGGGCAAAAGTTACGTTTGTAAGAAGTCAGAGTCATATTGCAGAAGATCTGAGATTTGATACTTCTCCCACTGAAATTTCACCACCATTTACCTTATCAGAATTTTTAAAAATCTAATTCTCATTCACTTTGCTTTTAACTCAGTGACCTAAAGTGAAATATGCATTATTAGTAAAGATTATTGATAATGAGATATAGATAGATAGATAGATAGATAGATAGATAGATAGATATGCATCTTTATCTTCTCAAAGGGTTTTCAGGGCATCATCTCATCCTGTCACCTAAATAAATCTTGGGAAGGTGGATAGTCTGGATTAGAGGGGGAAAAAAAGAGAAAAAATGAATCACGTTTGTTTACACAGACATGGGACCAAGTACAGATGGGCAAGCTCTAAATCTAATACTCTATGTAGAGAGGAAAACAAAGGTCACATGATAAGAAATGTGTGTCAAAAGAAGCCTATGCATTTATTACCATCGCTAATAAAAAAAAAAAAAAAAAAACATTTCAGAGATCAAACCAAAAACTTTCATTTTGTATATTTTTTCATTCTCTTTACTGCGTATGTAATTGCTATACACTGGAAAGTCAGAGTATTACTTTCATCCTAGCAAGAGTACAGTGGCAGGCACAAGTACATTGTTCACTCCGGAAACCTCCATCCCAATCCCACGGTCCCACATCATTGGTTGGTTACTATGTCTCCTTGGGTTGTGTGTATGAGAGATTCGGTTACCAATAAGAAAAATCCCTTGATCCCTATCCTAGTTCCACCCAGCCTACAGTCTAAGATGACACTTCCCAAAACAATCCAGCTAAGATGGTGAGAAGTAGGGATGGGAGGAAGTGTCCATATAATGACATAACTAGCCCTGTCTAAACTCTGTTACATGGTTAAGGTGGGGATTTATTGAGATGTGTGTGTGTGTGTGAAATCACATTAGAAATTCCAATTCAGAAAGAATAGTAGTATGAACTGGGAACCCATACTCCTAGCTCTCTCCAAAGAAAGGGGAGGATTTTGATTTTCAAATATTATAATGTCAAAAGTGACATCACCATCCTTAGAGGGAAAATAAAACTAGTTTTAAAGACACAAAGAGTCAAATTCTCAATATAATGGAGTTTTCTTATCTTTCTTATTTTATTGAAAGGGGCAACATAAAATCATACTAATAGGTGACTATATTTTAATCAAATATGATGTATTCTCAGAAAAACCAATGTTGCATATCTGGAGAATTAAAATCACCCATTGTTGTTTCTGATATAGAAACAGAACTGAAATTATAATACGTACCCTATGCTTATATATAGGAATATCAAGGATAAAGAGCCTGATTTCACAAGGATATAGAACTTAATCTTCCAAATCCCTCTATTAGCATTTGGCAAAAATTTGAGACCAAATTTATTAGAATCAAGGAGCTATCTAAGGACCAGCTTCCTCCTCTCCTGTGAGAAGGTGTGGAATTTTCTTAGGAAGAGATTGTGTAGATTTAAAGAAAGTTCTATGTGCAAAAGAAAAAGAGAGGGAGAGAGAAATTGAAAGAGGGGAAAGGAAGGAGACAGCTGTAGTCCAAAGAAGAAAAAATTCACATGTATTTCTCCAGTCAGATCATTGCTTAGTAGGCAGCCTTAGTAAGTAAGACTGGGTTTCCTGATTCCACCAGTACTATTGCCCACGCTACCAAGCTACCAATGAGTTCCCTCTGAGACAGAAGAGGAGGCTCTACCACAATGAGATCACTAACCTAAAGATAAATTATTATTTCTATTTTTATTAACATCACTAAAGATGAAGTTGTAATTTGAGAGCAGTGATGAGAGAATGACAGGAAACTGAGTCATGGTTCTTCCATGAATGACTTGGTAGGTCCGTATTCTTGTCCCAGACTCAAAAGATTCAAAATACGGACACATCCAGAGAATATCAAGCTATCAGAAACAGACTATCATCAACTATTTTTACTGAAGAACAAATGAAAAACAGAATTTGAATTATCTACTTTCAATAAACGATACAGATTTAATGGAATTAATAAGTGAACTGATACATCTATTCATTCTCTTCTCAATGAAAATATACATCATCAATATACTGAAATCCAAAAGACTCATTAAATAAAGTCAGAACAAAGAGATTCAGGTACACTGAAGCACTACAAGATCAGACCTATCATGGGTGATAGGAACAGTATAACTAACCCTGAGGGTGCAAAGCACTGGTCCAAGGTTTTCCTATGAATAACTCTTTTATCTTTGACAAACAGCCTACTTGGGGATTCAACTGTTACCCTCATTTTACATACGAGTAAATGAGGTACAAAGAGATTAGCTCACCTGCAGAATGAGAGACACAGAATAAGTGAATGAGCCTGAATTTAATGTAGATGGTCTATCTAAAAATTCTGTGTGCACACCGATCTCTCTACTAACTGCAAAACTGAGTCTCCACCTGACAAAATGAAACCTGAAACTCCATATCTTAACATATCCCCCAGATGGTTCTTGCAGAGCGATACAATGATGTGTGTGTATTAATGTCCACTGAACTGGGGCCCATCCGCCACTGCTGTCCAGAACAGGAAACCCGGTTTTTGTGTTTTGCATTTGTTTGCCCATCACCTAACACAGGTAGGCTTAAATATTTGCAACTTATGCAGTTAGTGAATCAGTAATGCCACTGATTGGATCAGGTTGTTAAGCAACTGGAGTTTATCTGAAGCTATTCCCTAAAGCCTCCGGGGTTGGGAAACGAGTTTGAAAACTCCTTAATCACCCATATAATTTCCTGTGGAACACCATAAAGAAAGATAACTTTCCATATTTTTTTTCTTTTTCTTTTTCCTAATTTTACTCTAAATGTTCTGGAATGATCTTATTGTCACCTAATCACTCAGCACGAGAAAGCCTCAGAGCGCTCATGATTGTTTTGTTTTGTTTTTCTTTAGACTGTAATATGCTTATTGACTTGTAGACTAGCTAGATTTCCATAGGTAATCTTCTGCAAGAGTTGCATTTGCATGTCATCCACATAGGGATCCATTTAGAATCATCATGAATCGATTTGCTAAGAGTTTGCGTTTTTCAGACTTTGGAATTATATCCTAGGAAAACAGAAAACACATTCTCTCCTGCTGTATGAAATATGCAGGAGACTACTTTGGGTTACAATGCTCTTTTGCATTAGCACAGATGCTGAAAAGCAAATTCTCAGCTGGTAGGTCTCACTCAGAAGGTGTGCTACACTAATAACTGTGTATGGGGGAGCGTTGCCGACTCACAATATAACAAGTTAAACTGCGTGTTGTATTAGCATTATTCTTAATGCTAATGTAATGTCTATCCAAGAAGGCAGCATTGTTAGATTGTTAGTACTGTAGATTGTAATGACAAAAGGAATTAGATGGGTTTTCTATGTTAAATCAATCATTAAGCAGTGCTATAATTATTTGCTGTTGGGAACGCTCTTTTTTCTATTGTAAAATTGACACAGTCTATGAACGTAATTGCTCTGTTTTCATCCTAGGGCCCTTTAAGATTAGAGTCTGGGAGGAAGATGTGGCACTTCTAATCCTTCTGACATTTCAGAGGGACTATCCTGGCAGGAATAATATCACATCACCGTGTAATTAATCAGTGCATTTTCCTGTGGTCTGTGAAGCCTGTGTTTCCCTCTGCATTTGAGAGACAGAGAGGTGGCATGTATGAACCTTTTGCGGCTTTAATTACAATGTGATGTTGGGTCCAATTATATTCTTGGGCAATCTGACCTTTTCTGGTTGCATATTCAGACCATTTCACTGATTCCAAGGTGGAAAATTTTAGGCATCAATGTATGTGGGTTTGAGATCATTGGATATCTATTTCCCTCATTTCCTTGTAAGTAAGAAAGTCTTACAGAGTAGAAACTGGTAATGATGACATCAAATTAAAAAAGAAAAACCTTTATTAGCTGAAAGGGCCTCCCTTCATTTTACAGATGATAGGGCCAGCACAGCAGGAATCTGTGTTAAGGTGTTATCTCTCTCTCTCTCTCTCTCCTCTCTCTTCTCTCTATAGCTAGATA
Organism: Ursus maritimus; assembly: GCF_017311325.1. Classification (NCBI taxonomy): domain Eukaryota; kingdom Metazoa; phylum Chordata; class Mammalia; order Carnivora; family Ursidae; genus Ursus; species Ursus maritimus. The sequence continues at coordinate 33,262,206 of NW_024424230.1, forward strand.
CACAAATACATACATAGACAGGTATGCAGAGAAGATAGAGGGATATATAGGTATATATATCTGTCTCTGTGTCTCTTTTTGAAATAAATGTAAAGAACCTATGTACCTATGTTTGGAAGTAAGAGAAAATAATCTGTTTGCTCAATGGATAATTTACCTGAATAACTCTTCCAGCAATATCACAGGATTAACTAAGCACTTGAGAGAGGTGCACAGAACTATGTGTAGTTTGGGCCTTACGTGGAATTCTCATTAATATCAATATCGATAAAAATGGGAGAGGGGCTTTTAATTACAAGGCAAGAGTAGGTGCTGTGGGAGATACATAAGAGGAAGACAGAATTTCTGTTCCCCCCTACCTAGCTCCCCAAGGAAAATACACAGGAACACAAAGCTGGAGGAGAGAAGAAAATGCTACAAATATGAATTCAGAGTGGAACAAAACAGCATGTGCATGGGGTATTCAGAGATGGTTTCATGGAAGGAGTGAGATTTTTATCTGAACCTTATTCTGTAGAAAATGAGGAACTGAAGAAGTTTTTAAGCAGAGGTATACTATGTTAGAAGTGGTGATTTAGTGAGATTAACTTGGAGTTGTTGCATCTGAGTACCAGTGGGTAGGAGAATAAATGGAGATTTGTGGAAGGCTGCCTTCTTGGTACGATGGGGCTATGTGGTGTCCTTTGGATTATGGGACCAGCAGAGTCTCAAATCATAAAAATTAGTATCGACTGAGAACCGAGAGCGAGCACTCCAAGTAGATGCAGGAAGCGGTCCATGTGCCTGTCATTAGAGAACTCTCCAAAGCCTTAAAGGACACGTGGCTTGTGTGTGGAAACTACACATGAATGGTATATGAAAACACTGTGTGCATGCCCTTGGGTCTCGGTTTACTGGAGAATGTTTCTGTATTTTATTTTACGCCCACAATGCTGTGAAGTGGTTAATATTAACTCCGTTTTATCGAGGAGGTTAAGGAGAGCCTAAGTAGCTCAAGTTAAAGAAACCAAACAGAACCATGTGGCAGGGACGGCGTGCTAATCCAGGCCTTCGGATTCCAAGAATCTATTCTTCGCACTCATAATTTCCGATTTCCAAGTCAGGAAAGGTAAATTTATTAGGTCTCTGCATGCAAATGGGAAACTTTTCTATGTTAGTTAGCTAATGAGATAGATTGGGAAGCAAAAACAGAGGCTTAATTGCAGTTCACAGGGTGAAAATGCACCACGACTGCAAAGGTGCCTGCCTGTGACAGGTGCTACTTAACGATTCATCATCTATTAAGGCAAGGCCATGGAAAAATACAATAAGGCTGTGATTTTCAAGAATCATAATTCAATTTTTCAAGGATACAGAATAGATAGTGTGGAGACTATGAGGAATTCAAAAAATATTTATGACTTTTTATTTGGTTGACTTTTATTTATTTGGTTGTTTTTCACTTTGCTGTCCCCTCCCTTAACCTTCTCACAGTCAGAATTTTCAGCGTAAATATATTCATATGCCCATCAGAGGAGGCCTGACTTGCGTTCCCAAGACAGCCAGGTTTCCTTGCCCCTGTACCGTGTCCATCTTTGGCTCTCTTTGCTTTCAGGGCCCTGCTTTCTCGCAGCTCCTATCTCAGTCTTCCTACCTGCAATCTCAGCCCCAATCCTGGGCAAGTCAGGCCTGTCTCTGGGCCTCCTGTTGGGTGATCTTCAAGATACAGCCATCATCACTGTAAGATCAACCTGAAAATTAATAGACAGAACTCCACCCTGAACTTCCCTATTACTCCTCCAATCCAATGGAGCCTTACCCTGCAGTATCCTGGATCTGAGAATGGAATTCTTGACCCTAGGTGCCCAAGTCTGATTTCCTGTCTGGTCTTCACACTTGGACTGACCTTCTGCTTCGGCTTATGCCTAGGGATCTTATTCTAGTAAAGGGTTGTGCTCTTTATTTTTTCCAACCCCTTTTCATGGGGACTGGAAAATTTCTCATAAAACTCTTCACTGGCACGTTAGACAAGATATGCCCATGGGAATTCCCATCAAAGGGCTGCAAAAGGAAGGACTACTGACCTTGAAGCTTCCAGTTTTACCAAAAGGGCCACCAAGTGAAAAAAACAGCAAGGAATGAACATGTAAATATTCCAACAATACCTTATACATGATTTCAAATTTCATGAAATAAAAACAGTTCACAATTTTACAAGAACAATTACAAACAAAACAAAACCCACTAACTGCAATGGAATTGTTGCCTCTGGTGGGGGCAGAAAGAGGGGTGAGAATGGGTAATAGTAGCAAAAGCCAGTCTATCAGTCAAGAGACACTTTGTGGCTCAGTGATCATAATGTGCCCTTTTGGGAGTAGTATGACTGAGTGAAGCCTCTGACATCGACAACAGCAGAAGGGGGAAAATGGATAGTGGTGGTTTATTATTGTATTTTCTTCTAAATTTCAATTTACCTTTTCATTGTAATTCACCATTTAAAGCAGGTAAATTCATTCTGCAAATATAATCAAGGGATGTTCATATTGCATTAATAGATTGCTTTAGTTTTGTACTTCTCACAACTTAATTATTTAGAGTCCAATTCCCTTATTCAACATTAGCATATTAAGGCAAAATCTAATTTGCAGTAAGCAGCTTGAGGCCACAGAACCACTGAAAAGAGTAAATGGAGGCGAGTGAATATGTTGAATTTTTTATCTCATCAATGCATCCAGTAGCTGATGGATATATTCTTCACTTGCATCTTTTAGTATTTTAGTTCAGTGAAATAATGTGTGTATTTTGGCAGATTTGCTTGCATTTTAAGAATCTTTATTAGTTTCCTTTCTGAATAGAGGGCAATGTCTGTAATTGGGCTAAAAATAAATAAGAAAAGAAACGGAAAAATAAAAAGAAGAAAGAACATCAGACAAGTGAAAGTAATGAGCAAAATTTGGTCCTATAGAAGATGACCGGTAACTGTTTAATCATTTACTCTTCCGGGCTGTCGGTTATCCAGCAGCCCTGAGCATGTCCAACTCACCCATCACACCCTCACTGACCAAACAGCTACACGGTCTTCCTCAGAATGTATTCTAAGATCGTGATTGGGAATGTTGAATTAAGTAAAAGGTAAATGAATACAAATTTGAAGATATTTCTACAGAACACCTACTATGGGCCTAGTCATTGATCAGGCACTATTGTTGGTAATAATTAGAAGAGAAGTGTCAACTTGTCCCTCGCCTCAATGTTCTGGAGGTTTAGATAAGCACAGTCTTCCACACAGTAAATAGTCATACAGCAATGTGGCAGTGTCGAATCAAGAATTGACTTGTGTCTTTATACAAATTCTGGACTTGCTAGAGGACTTAGAGATGGAAGAAGTCAGGAAGGGGAAGTTCGTTTTCAACTGCTGGTAAGTTACAAAGCGAGGAGAAGGCCATGGCACGGCTAGGCAGAGACATGCGATCATCCTTGCAATTTGGACTTGGAGGGAGGGCTACGGAGGAGAGATCAGCCTGAAACTCTCTCAAACACTTTATGAAGCCATACGAGTTTGGCCATTAAAAAGATAACACACACATATAATGACTGTCTCTTCTTAAAATGAGATCTGAGCTCTAGTTTGAAGCTCCAGTGATGGGTAATTCAGTGGAAGCTGCCTTCGGCAATTTGCAAAGAACTGTCTGAGGATGCAGTGTGGCTGTTCCTTAATGATTATATTTGTCTTTAAGGAGAAGAAATGACTCATGGTCAAATTTCACAAGTTCATGCATTAGATTGACTGAATCATCCGCTATGTCCAGCTTCTAGCCTCCTCTAACTCAGTTTAATTGACAAATCCAGATTTTGAGTGACCCTAAAACAGATCATTAAGAGAGGGCTGGGAGAAAGACTTGAAAGCAGCTTTTATATTCCTATTACAAGAAAGTTTGCAATCAGCAAGTACTATGTTTAGATAAGCCTATTGCATGTTTTAGAAAGGGGCCATGGTGGTTCTAGCAAATAGTTCACTGGGTTTGTGAAACACATCTCTATCTCAGCTTCGAAAGGATATACTCTTTCATAGTGTTCACTGTGGAACACGGGAAACAGTAATAGCTTTGGAGACAGACAGCAGTAGCTTTAAATCTCTACTCTCCTCCTTGTCGTTTATTATCTGTGTAACCTTGGACATATCAATTCTATCCTTTGGGTTTCTGTATAGTTATCTGTTACAGGGTCGCCATGTTTATTAAATGCTGTAGTATACTGAACTGTTCAGCACAGTGCCTCAAATAGAGTAACCATTCAACAAATGTTAGTTACTATTCTCAGTATTATTGTTACTAGTATTATTACTTCTCTCAGACACTTGCCCTTACACTTTTCTTCTTTGAAGGACCCTACGTCCAATCCTCCTCAGTGTGACTCAGAAAAACCCTGATAATTTAAGCAGCTTGTAGTAGTCCCAGTGACTTTGCCAGAGACAATTTACCATTTGCTTCTGGCCAACGAAGAATGAGGGGAAGCCTACAGGGGAACTTCTTTGAAAGGTTCTTTTACTCCTACAAAGGGACATGAAAGATAGTCCCTCTTTTCTTACATGTTGCATTCCTGCATATGACACTTAGAACCGAGATAACCATGTGGGACAATGAAGGACACTGGGCAAAGAAAAAAGCAACACGCAGAGGAAGAAACACGTAAAAGACAGAAGCAATCTTCTTCATATGCCAACATGGAGCCACTGAATTAACCTATTAATGGAGCTGAGTACTTTTTGTTATTGAGAAACTTAATTTTCTTTATTTTAAATGATAATTTAAAGAATATTTTCTACTTCCTGCATTCTCAAGCATCCTAAATGATATTTTATTAAATAAATTTATGTTTTTCTCTTGGCCCCATTTCTTCCACATATAAACACACATACACAGATATATATAAAGACATAAACTCACACAAACACAGACACACACACACACATACGCACACACGCACACAAAAGAATAAGGCTAACATACAGGAAGGCCAGTCCAATGTCTGACCCTACTGAACGGTCAGCCTATTAAATAAAAATTCATTTTATTTTATTTGGCTGTGATGGACTAAGAGACTGCTACGGTAAGTGATCATGGGTTGTACAAAGATGAATAAAATAGTGTTTTCTCTCAACTGACTTATAACCAAACACAGAGAGTAAGTACATAAACAACTATCATCCAAGGCTGGATATAGTATCTGTCTTAGAAGAGGCATAAGGCTGAGAAAGGAGAGAGCACCAGAGGCAGGTCATGGTCTTTGACAGTGGAAGGATCCATTTTTATTGCAAATAATAAGCGTTCACGTTCTGTGCACTTGGCATTATAATTAGTAGATTTAGTGTGATAGAAACATTGCCTCTTCTCGGGTACAATCACCAACATCTAATTCTTATTTGCCCTCTGATGTTCAGCTCATTTATTATATATGAAGTCCAGAACAGACACACTGGCTCTTACCTCCAGACATTCTTCCTACATCTAATGTTTATGGTGTAGAGTGGGTTTAAGATTCAAAACCTCTTATTTCCACCTTGAATTTTGAAAATCTTCTTTTTAAACTAAAAAGCTGAGAATTGACTTTTTGTCCTTCATTGTTTTACTGTGACTTTCTATCCCTGAGGCAGAAAACACACATGATGCTGGACACTACAAGAAAGAAAAGGGGGGTAGGGAAAGTTTATGAGAAAAAAAAAAAAAGAATTTCGTGCAATAAGAAACACATAGGAGGATGCAAAATACCATATCTTTACACAGAGGGAAAAGGCATAGGAGAAAATGAGCTAGCGACACAGGGGAAATGTCCTGGAGGAACTGTGTCGAGCAGAATCTTGAATAAAGACTGGTAGAAAAGAAGACAAGAATATATGCTTGGAAGAATGGTGGAAGGTGCGGAAATCAGGTAAATTTCCTATGACCACTTAGGAACAGTTAGTGTACACAGGCTCATTTTGAGCAACTTCTCTGAAAATAGCTGCTGAGTAATGTATCAACTTGCTATGCCTTAATTTTATGCAACAATACATCCAGGTAAAAATACTGAGACATCAATATGGCAGCAACTGGCCTAGATTCTCCTATGTACACAAAGATTCAGTGAGATAGATCATCCCAAAGCCCTATGCAGAATGCCCTAATTGAATCAAGCTGGGTGACAGGGAATGAGTGATAGGATTGAAATGGTATAGAGAACATCTAAGAAAGTGGATTCAAGGCTGAGGTACTTTGATTGCAACCAGTAACTGATCTGCCCACTAATGCATCTATGTGTACACGTCCTCTTTGTCAGATCCATCTTGTCTGTTGTCTAAGCCAACTTTCTCATGATTTTTGCATGCAGTTGTTTTTTCCCTCAGCTTTCTTCACTTCAAGATAGAGACTCCCTAAGAACACATTCCAGTTCTCCCTCCCAGGCTGCCACAGCTCTTTAAGCAGACATTTGAAGAACTGTCAGAATCAAGGGACAGAGAGCCGAAAGAGCAGACAAGGGAAGCAGAAGGCAGTGCAAAAAAATGGGAAGTGCTGCGGTAGCTGGCCATTGTGCCAATTTCATGCTTTCACACCTTTGAATGAGTGTTCAAAGTGTTTCATTTTGGAAGCCTCAGACAGTGGAGCACTGATTGCAATGGCTTCAGGCATTTCAGGGCACAGCTGGCCACTCGGCCACCCCTGTGTCCATGGCAGTTTTCTAAAAATAAGGGAAATAAAATATAGGTTATTTTCAGCTCTGATGGGTGAACCTCACTGTGAACAACTGCAGGATCAGTGTTGTTTTGTTTTTTGTTTTTTTTTCTTTCTTTCATTTTCTTTTTTCAAATATAGCCCAAGCCACATCAGCTTTGAGCAATACGATTCTTCTTTCCCATAGTATGGAAGAAACAGAAAGAAAGAAAGTTGCCATTTTAGATACATAATAACAAATTCTGAGCCTGGGTTATTGCCATGGTCTAGCTAGTCCAGAATTCTGTCTTAAAGAAAGAAAAAGGAAAAAAAATCTGGGGGAGGAGCAGACAAACATTAAAAACTAGCCGTTGATATGTTACGCTTACTTAAGAACAAAAACAACCCAAAAAACCCTTATTTTAAGTGAGTGATTTTATATGAAACTATTGTTTATTAAGTGTAACAAGTTTTTATTAAACCTATTTAAATATTTAGTCATACAACCTTTTATAATAATGAATGTGGTAAATAATGTCCCCAAACTCTGCTTTGATATTCTCCATTTGAGAGCTAGATGTCTGAAAACCTGAGTTTTAGACCTAGTTCTGCTGTTTATTGGTGTGTGGTAGGTACATTGGCAAGTCACTTAATTTCTACAGGACCTCAGATTCTACATTAAATTGAGAATTAAAATATTTTTTTTCTTTAGCATTAGTTAAAACTTGAAGAATTTTAGAGGTCATTTAATTAATTATATTTACAAATGAGAAAGTTACCGGGTCTCACAGTTGGTTAGTAGAATATTTTTTTTCAAGATTTATTTATTTATTTGAGAGAGAGACAGAGAGATGGAGAGACAGAGAGAGTTCAAGTGGGTGGAGGGACAGAGGGAGAGACTCTTTCAAGGAGACTCCACACTGAGCATGGAGCTGGAAGGCGAGGCTCGATCTCACCACCCTGAGATCATGATCTGAGCCAAAACCAAAGAGTCTGACGCTTAACTGACTGAGCTAACTAGGCGCCCCAGTTAGTAAAATATTTTGAATAAGCACCCAGCTGTCTTAATTACTGACATGTGTATTTTCACATTATTGCTCTCATCATTTTTGCTTCATAGAAGTCTTCCATTCCTATAAATCTAGTCAACTCATCCGTACCCCAGCCACCAATATTATAATCCTTCTAAGATATTTTCCCAAAATTTACCACCTTTCTGGGATTCCCTCATATTTCTCAATAATATTTACCTAGCTTCATGAACATCCTAAGGACATCTCCATCCCTACGGCCTTCCCCGACTGCCCTTGCAAACATAATCTCTTGTTCTTTGGAACTGGGTAGCACCTAACCGCTCTATCACTTAAGTCATCCATCTACAAAGTCAATGAATAATACATGCAGCCTAGGCATGACAGAGGAGCCTGACTCATACCTACTTCTTCGTGTCCTTGGCAACTAGAACTGAGTCTTTAGTCACAGTTTCCTTATATGCAAAAGGGGACTAATAATATTACCTATTTTGCAAGATATTTATGAAGATTGAGTTTTATATATACATATCAACCTAAAGCATTGTTTGACACATAGTAAGCTCTCTATTATTCTTGGTAATTATTATATTATTTGTTGTTGATGATGATAATGATAATGATGATGCTTGGGGAAGTGAAAAATTTTCTTCTGGAGGATTGCTGACTAAATCCCCAAATTCTATTCCTAATACGGACATGATAGAAAGTAAAGAAATAATTAAGCTAAGGGCTTCTTCATCCTTTTATAAGGAGAATTCCATTTCTTAATTCCCTGAATACTTGAGATTGCCTGAATTTCTCAGAGCCAAATTGAAAAATACAATAAGATGTACACTCTAGAGCAGTTAAGCTTTCACTGGTTTGCTTTAGGGTTCTGATTTCTTATACCTTTGGTTCATAGATAATAAGAGTTGAAGATCAGTGACATTTTCAGACTTTTAAAAAGTATTTGATCCTTATACATTTTTAAGACTTCTACATGCATAGATATGGTGAGGTGGGTGACAGGTGGAATACGGTCTTCCTTTTCCATCACACATTGGTACCAGAAATATCCTTTCTTGCATCTAGAATTGCTGGAAACTTTAGATGCTAAATTAGGAGCAACAAGTCTTATATCTTGTTATGATGAGGGCACTCACTCATGAGAGGCAGCATAAAAATATTCTTAACTGACAGCTCAAGATATCAAGAGTTCTGTCAGAGTCTACTGCTGAGTATGTGACAGACAAATTATTTCTTCTTTTTGAGCCAGTTTCCTCATCAGCAATCATTTGGAGTCCAGCTTGACTTAGTTGCTTTTAGGTTTAAAGTTCTGGAAAATGATATCTTTGGATGAAATTTAATAGTTTCAGACCAAATTTGGGCAAATTTTGTGCTGCTTAATACCATAGATATTTCCAATAATGGACCAATGTTTTTGTAGCATCAACCCCATTGTTAGAATTAAAAGTTTTGTGATATCAGATTCTATAGAAAACAAGGAGGAAGAATATTACTGCCCTCATTCTAATCACTAGAACATGACAAAGCAATCTTTTGTGCCTAAGCATTTGAACAACTAATTCATCAACATAATGTGACTGAGAATGTGCAGGGACCCTAAAAATTATTGATCGTGCATAAGAGTGAGAGAAAAGGAAAGTATTTTCCTATATGGTACTTATTTGATAGACAAGACTTAAATATATGAAAGTATTCATAGTCCTTAACTCCCTTCTCTTTCTTTATATTGCAGGTAGATCTTGTAGACATACATAGTCAGTTTAGGGCATTGGTGTAGAATAGTATAATGTTTTCTGTATCATATTGTAGTGTGGTCATTTGAAGAACTATATTATTGGCTCATGATTAACATATTTTTGCATTCTTTGGAAACAACCATTGATCTCTTTATAGATATTTATTCTACATCTATAGCTCTGTGTCTATAATCCTCTTGAGAAAAATAACATCACTTTGTAGTTATGAGTTTATACATACTACCTTTCTAATACACTATATGAAATTTAAGGGTAAGAAATATTTCTTTTTTTTTTTTAAGATTTTATTATTTATTCAACAGAGATAGAGACAGCCAGCGAGAGAGGGAACACAAGCAGGGGGAGTGGGAGAGGAAGAAGCAGGCTCACAGCGGAACAGCCTGACGTGGGGCTCAATCCCAGAACTCCGGGATCATGCCCTGAGCCGAAGGCAGACGCTTAACCGCTGTGCCACCAAGGCGCCCCAGAAATATTTCTTTTATATGCATGCTCTCTAAGATCTACTACTATTATCTGATACATAAGTTGACCATCTGTCCCAATTAGCCTAAGATAGTTCTGTTTTATGCCCGTGGTCCTAAAATAATTATAACTAGCATCCCTTTCACACGTAAAAGAGTTCTCATTAGATGATAAATTATTTGGCCAACCTACTTATACATATAGGTTCCCCATAAGTACTTGTAAATGATGAATCCCCCAAATAAGACCCCCTCCTTTGATTGAGTTCTGTGTCTATACTCATTTTTGTCATGGAACTCCAGAGAGCAGAGGGCATGTCATATGGACAACCAGAGAATTACTTAAAAAAATTATAAATATGTATTGCTTGATATTAATTTAGAAGCCATTTAATCTTCTATTCAAAGCAGGGATTCTTCTTCAAAATCCCTCAAAATGGCTATATATCCTTAGTTTCTTTTTGAATTCATTACATCTATATGTGTCTGGCAGTCTTTTTCCTAAGGGCTAAAATGCAGTGGTGACTGGACCAGATGTGTTACTTGTATTCATGATACACACAGAACTTAGTGGAGGAGCCAGTACACAAAAACATCACACACATAAGCATATGATAGAATTATGATGTTAGGGAAGTGTGAAGTTTCAATGAGATCAAATATCAAGGTTCTAATGTAGATGGAAGTGACAAGGGGTCAATGTAGGCCTCTTAGGGGAAGTAGAATTGATGTTTGGACTTGGAAGATCAATAGGACAATGTTTGCAAAGAGTGTGGAGGAAGAGTGTTCCTGGATGAAGAAATAGCACATAGTGAAGTTCTGAAGTAGAAAAGAGCTTTGAGATTTTAAGAAATGGAAGGATGTCTAACAAAACATGATGGAAACTAGTAATGGACATGAGGGTTAGTACAAAGTGATATTGGAGTGGGAGGACGAGGCCAAATCATGTATATCCGGGACCACAACTGATTCTTGTAGCAGCCCATTCTCTAATTTTGCCTCAATTCTGATCAAATTAATAGGCCTAGGAACTAGTCCCAGAGGAACAATACCCATATTTATAGTCCACAGCCTTTATCCACCTTTAATGTTTCCTTAACATTAATTATTCATTCACTCAAGGGGAGTGGAGTAGGGGCAGGGACATGGGGGTAGAAGAGAAGAGTGAAAAGGAAGGCCAGATTCATTATTTCAAAAGAAAACCATTCCAATCACTAGGAAGATCTACTCATCCCTTGTTTTCCTTACTTTTTTTTTTTAATTAAAAAGGGCATTTACATGCTAATTGGATCTTTATTCCTTGAAAGTCCCTCTGCTCTTGTAAAGTCTTCCTCTTCTGAAGCATTTAATCCCCAGCTTGAAACATCACTGTTGATTGCAATGGAAAGACTGTGATGTCACAAATGGGGGATTATGACTTCACAGGAGAAATAAGAGAGCAAGACAGTTCGTTTCAAGAGACCAAGATCTTTTATTTATAAGAATGTCTCTATTAATCAAAAGGGGACAGAAATACCAAACATATATAAAATGACAGCAGAATTGTAGCTAAATAAAATGTTCTTCAAAATTATCCTGGCAATGTCACTTTCTCTTTAGACAATTCCTGAGAAATGCTATCGCAGAAGATAGGTTTGAGATTCCAAATCTCCCTATACTCAGCAATACTGAGAAATACTTAGCCCTGGGGTAATCGAAAGTACAATCAGGCCACAGAGCTGTGCCACATTTTGTCTACGATGTAGAGCATAATGCTACCCGTGGCTCTTTCATGATGTTCTTTAGTTGGGTCCCTGGAAGAGCGCTCATCTCCATTGCATTTTCACCAGTGAAATCTTTTGGTTCTGAGGTGTATTTTTGGGGAGGCAGGGGGTGGCTGGTTAAGTAAAAACTCAATTTCTTTAAGAGATAGAGGCATTCAAGTAATATTACTTGAAAACATATGTTTTATTTTCAAGTGAGTTTGGATAGTTGTAAAGTTCAATTAAGTTCTCTATTCCATTTAGATTATTAAATTTATGAATATAGAATTGCTCATATTATTCTCTTACTATCCTTTAATATCTGTAAGATCAGAAGTGATGTTTCTATTTTCATCCCTGATATTGGTAATATGTGTCTTCTCTATCTTTTTCTTGATCATACTGGCTAAAGATTATTCACTTTTATTTTTCTTTTCAAAAGAATGGCTTTTGTCTTTATTGGTTATCCCTATTGTGTCTCCATTTACAGTTTCAGTTATTTCTACTCTTATCATAGTATATCATTCTTTCTGCTCGCTTTAAGTTTAAATTGCTATTCCTTTAGGTTTGTTTTTTAAGATTTTTTATTTATTCATTTGAGATAGAGAGAGCACAAGTAAAGGGGAGAGAGAGAGGGAGAAGCAGACTCCCCACCAAGCAGGGAGCCTGATGTGGGCCTTGATCCCAGGACCCTGAGATCACGACCTGAGCCAAAGGCAGGTGGTTATCCATCTGAGCCACCCTGGTGCCCCCCTTCTTTAGTTTCTTAATGTGGTAGCTTGCGTTACTGATTTTAGAACTTTCTTCTTTTCTAACATATACATTTAAGTTTCCTACTAAATGAATTTTGATGTCCTGTATTTTAGTTTTTATTTAATTCAAAAGATTAATTTTTCCCCTTGATAGTTCCTCTTTGTGCCATTGTTATTTAGTACTGTGTTGTTTAATTTACAAATATTTGGAGATTTTTATAGATTTATTTCTGTTTCTGATTCCTAATTTAAGTATGCCATGATCTGAGAAAATACTTTGCATTATTTCTGTTTTTAAAATTTTCTTAAGTCTGTCTTAGCACTTGAGAAGAATGTATATTCCATTGTTGTTGCTTGAGAGTTCCATAAGTATCCACAAGGTCAAGTTGGCTAAAGTTTTTTAGGTAATATATAGCTTTTCTAATTTTTCTGCCTACTTGTTCTATCAATTATGAAGAAAGTAATGCTGAAGTTATATCTAAAATTTGGATTTGGTTTATTCCTTCTTTCAGATCTACCTGGTTTTGCCTCATGTACTTTTTTTTTAATCGAGGTATAGTTGACATACAATATTAGTTACAACAGTCACTCAACGTTTATATATATTACAAAATGCTCACCATGATAAATGCAGTTACCATTTGTCGCCGTACAAAGTTATTGATATATTATTGACTATTCTCAATGCTGTATTTTTCGCTCTATGAGTTATTTATTTTATAATTGGAAATTTGTACCTCTTAATCCCTTTTACCTATTTCATCCATATCCCCACACGCCTTCCCTCTAGAACCACCAGTTTATTTTCTGTCTTTATGAGTCTGTTTCTATTTTTTGTTTGTTTGTTCGTAAGTTTGTCTTTAGATTCCACATATAAGTGAAATCATATGGTATTTGTCTTTCTCTGTCTGACTTATGTTACTTAGCATAATACCCTCTAGGTCCTTCCATGTTGTCGTAAATTGTAATATTTCACCCTTTTTCATAGCTGAATAACATTCCAACATTCCATTCCATTTGTTTATCCATTTGTTTATTAATGGGCACTTAGGTTACATTACTTCCATATCCAGGTTATTGTAAATAATGCTGCAATAAACATAAGGGTACATATTTATATATTTTTTTCAAATTAGTATTTTCATTTTCTCCAGGTTAATACCCAGAAGTAGAATTACTGGATTATATGGTATTTCCATTTTTGAAACAGACTGCTATATACATAGAATGTTATATATGAACCTCATAATAACCACAAACCAAAAATGTATAATACATACACAAAAAATTAGAAGAAATGGGTCCAAGCACAACACTAACGACATTGAATCACAAGAGAGCAAAAGAAGAAGAAATGACAGTAAAACAACCATAAAACAATTAACAAAATGGCAATAAGTACATACTTATCAATAATTACTTTAAATGTTCCAGTCAAAAGACAGGGTGACTGAATGGATAAAAAACCAAAAAACGAAAAAATAAGACCCATCTATATGTTGCCTACAAGAGACTCATTTCAGACCCAAAGAAAGTAAAGGGATGGAAAAAAGATATTCCATATAATGAAAATGAAAAAAACCTGGGTTAGCTACACTTGCATCAGACAAAAAAGAATTTAAAATAAAGACTGTAATAAGAGACAAAAATGGGCATTAGATCCAATAAGAGGATATAGCAATTATAAATACCTATGCACTCAACAGAGACACCTAAATATATAAAGCAGATATTATCAGGCATAAAGGGAGAAATTAACAGTACTCAAATAATAGTAAGGAACTTTAACATCCCATTTACATCAATGAATAGATCACTCATATAGAAAATCAATAAGGTAACTGTGGCTTTACCTTACATACTTTTGGATTTTGTTGTTTGGTTCATAGACATTTAGGTTTGCTATGCCTTCCTGAAGACTATATCCCATTTACAATTATAATTATGTGAGTCCTTGTCTATCTCTACTAATAGTCTTTCTATTCTGAAGTCTGATTTGTCAGTATATACTCTCTGTAGATCTGAATTTCTGACCTATATTATTTTCCTTCTTTCTAAAGAACTTCTTTAAGCATTTTCTGTAATACAGGCCTACAGGTAATTATACACACACACACTCACACTCACACACACACACACACACACATATGCACCTCAATGTTGTCAGTCTGAGATTTTTTTCTCCTTCCTTTTTGAAGGATAATTTTACATGTATTCTAGGTTGATGGACTTTTTCTCTCAACACTTTAAATATTTCACTCCACCCTCTTTTTGTTTGGATGTTTCATAGAAGTTAGATGTAATTCTTATCTTTGTTCCTCAATAGGTCAAGGTACTTCTTCCTTCTAGCTTCTCTCAGAATTTTTTTCTTTACCTTTGATTTTCTTTATCTTTGTAGCTTGAAAATGATGTTCCTAGCTATAGATTTTTGTTTTGTTTTGTTTTGTTTCTGGCATTAATCCTGCTTGCTGTTCTATGACGTTCCTAGATCTGTGGTTTGGTGTCTGACTTTAATTTGGGGAAATTTTCAGTCATTGTTGTTTCAAATATTTCTTCTTTTCCTTTTTCTTTCTTCTCCTTCTGATAGCCCCATTACACGTATATTATACCTTTTATACCTGTCCCACAGTTTTTGGATATTCTCTTCTGCTTTTTTCATCTTTGTTCTCTTTGCTTTTCAGTGTTTGAGAATTCTTTTGATGTATCTTCTAGCTCAGAGATTCTTTACTCAACTGTGTCCAGTTTATTAATAAGTCTGTTAAAGTCATTCTTCATTTCTGTTACTGTTTTTATCCCAAGCACTTCTTTCTGCCTCTTTCTTTGGATTTCCATCTCTCTTCTTGCCCATCTGGTCTTGCAAGTTCTTTACTTTATCCTTTAGAACTCTGAGCATATTAATCATAGTTGTTCTAAAGTCCCAGTCTGATAATTCCAACATCTCTGCCACATCTGGTTCTGATTCTTGTTCTGTTTCCTCAAACTGTGATGTTTTTGTTTGTCTTTTGGTATGTCTTATAATTTTTTCTTGATAGTTGGACATGATGTACCAGGTTGAAAAAAAACAAAAGAAACTACCGTAAATAGGCCATTAGTAATATATTGCTGAAGTGTGGGAGGAAGGAAAGCATTCTGTGGTTCTATGTTTAGGTCTCAGTTGTTTAGTGAGCCTATGCGTGTGGACTATGAACATTACAAATGTTCTCCGTTTTCTCTCCTTTTAGGTGGGATAAGATGGCTAGAGTGGTCTGGAGTTGACTATTTCCATTTTCCCATATGGTATGCTATGCTGGCTAGACATAGCTATTTCCTTTCCCCCACGGCAGTTAGGATCTGATAATACCCTACGAGCTTAGTCTCTGGTTAACTAGTTTTCCCTGAGTGTAGACCTTGTTAACAACAGAGTGTTCTGACATATTTCAGAATGATTCCTTTTCCCCTTCTCCTGCTGGAGCAATGACGTTTTTCTCCAATGTTTACTACAGGAATGTGGCCAAGTTCCTGGAGGTAAATCTCACAATATTGTGGACTCCCTCCCTTAACCGAAATCCCCGTGGAGTTTTTAATTCTCAGACTTGTCCACACTAAGCGTCCAGCAATTCTTCAATTACAGTTAAGATTTCCCTACCTGGCACGGGTTCCTGTGGTCATTTCCACTCATGAGTCTGCTCTGGTAAGCTATGATTGCTATATTCACCTTTATGTCTCTCCATCTTGGAGGCAAGGTTTTCCCTGTGTCCTTCCCTCTCTTAAAGATTCAAGAAAAGTTGTCAATTTTTCAGTCTGTTCAGCTTTTTATTTGTTATTAGGATGGTGACTTCCATGATCTTTACATGTGGAAGTGGAAACCACACTTCCCCTACTATCTTTTAACTACTGCTTCCATAATATATCTTTCTTCCTCTTTTTTCTTTTAGATTATCTACTTTTTTGTATTTAAGGTGACTTCTTGTAGAAAGTAAATAGATTGTTCCAGCTTTGGCTATTGGAAGATTTTTCAACTTGCCCTTTGATATATCCTTACTTTTTGGGTTTTTTGTTTGTTTGTTTTTGGCACCATAAGATGCTCCAGGCTCATCTTGGATGTTTCCTACCCAAGTTCTCCGATTAGCCATTTCTTCAAAGAATTTCAGTTCCTTTAACTGAAGAATGGTACTGGAAACCAAGGTCTGGATGCTAGGTATGCGCACTGCTACTGGAGTGTTTTAATCCTGGGCCATCTTAGCTGACATAGTAAGGAAATATATGCATGCACATATATCTATATCTATAAATATTTATATATGGATCCACCTGTATCTTTAGTAAGTGAAACATTAGTTCATACTGATGTCTATAACTCTAATCTACTACCAGATGAGTCATTCTAGCATCAAGTTCTTGCTCTTCTATAACTTTCCATTCTAACAATAAGAAAACTCAATTCTGTCACCTGTCATCCATTTATTTAATTGTTCCATTTCAGTATACATGTATATTGGTTTTAGATTTGCTTATACCTCTGAAAGAAGAAAAAAATAACTAGAATATTATGATTATGAATAGTTCTTTTTGCCTTTACTCTTACAGACTCCACTCATTTCTAAAGTTACTCAGGTCAGCACCTAAAAAGTAGAACCCACTACCTTCAGTGACATTGTTTCATAATTTTGAAAGTTATTTTAAAAGATCATTAAAATACAGACATTTCATTGTATTTCTATTTTGCTAATAATGTGTTTCTTTTATTATGAATGTGTGTTAGATTTGGCCAAATGCTTTTCCTATGTCAACTGATAAGATATTACTTCTTTTTCATTAGTTAGTTGATGTAATAAATTTCAATGACTGACTTTCAAATGTTGAACCAGTCTTGCATACTTGGTTGTGGTGTATAATTATTTTTATACATTGTCAAATTTTATTTGAAGGTTATTTTTACTAGGTATGGAATTCTGAGTTGACATTTACTTTTACCAACTTAAAGACATCATTATATCTCCTCTTGCTTGTAGACTTTCTTACATTAAGTCTGCTATACTTATTATCCTTTTTTTTCTATAATTAATTTGTCTCTCCCACCTTTCAGACTGTCTTCAGGATTTCTGTCTTTGTTTTTCAGCAATATAAATGAGACAGGCTTAAGTATGGCCTTTTTACCAGTATCCCTCTTGGTATTCTCTAAATTTTCTTCAAACTGTGGTTAGTGTGTGTTGTTACTTTTGGAAAATTCTGTTCCATTATTTCCTCAATTTTCTTATTTTTCTCTTACCCTTTCATAATTACACATGCATATGGTAGACTGTATAATACCTCATAATTTCTAGAGATTCTTTATAAGATTATATTTCTTTATTTGAAAGACAGAGAGCAAGGGGAGGGACAGAGGGAGAGGGAAAGAGAATATCCCAAACAGACTCTCAGCTGAGCACAGAGCCTGATGTGGGCCTAGATCTCACAATCCTGAGATCACGACCCTGAGACCACAATGTGAGCAGAAACCATGAGTCGGATGCTTAACCAACTGAGCCACCTAGGCACCCCTTACAGATTCTGTTCTTTTTTTGCTTGTATTTTAAATGGTGATTTCTTTTGACCTGTCTTCATGGTCTCTGATTCTTTTCTCAAATGTGTCAAATCTACCAATGGGCCCATTGCAGAAGTTACTTACTTATCTTGTTGCGAATTTTGTTTTCTAACATTTATATCTGATGTTTCCTTAGGTTTCATCTCCCTGCTGAAATTACCTATTTTTTCTCACATGTTATCTACCTTTTCCTTGAGAATCTATAACTTAATAATGATTAACTTATTATTTTAAATTCCCTGGCTGGCAGTACCAGTATCTTGTCATATCTGAGCCTTGTTCTAACGTTTACTTTGTCTCTTCTGGTGTGGGTTTTTGTTTTGCTTTTGTTGTTTTTGTTGTTGGTGTTTTGTTTTGTTTTGTTTTGTTTTGTTGGTGGGTTTGTTTTGTTTTGTCTTTTTATATACTTCATAATTTTTTGTTCAAAGCTGGACATGTTGTATAGGATGATAAATACTGAAGTAAATAATTCTATGCTTGCAGTAGAGCATATCTTTCCTTCTGTGAGGAGTGGTTTCGTTTATCTAGTCAGGATTTGGACTGCATTTGAAATTTGCGTTGTTATGGGTATTTTTGGTGTTTCAAAGTCTTCCAATTTCTCCAGTGATACTTTGTTTTTGTGTCCCTGCCTGAATTGAGTTCTTTCCTTTGCACTGCTCCCTAGAGAGAGTCTGCATTTTCCATTTCTTCCAGCAATATTACACTGTTATATTTAAACTAATGCTTGTTAGCTGATTATGGCAGATGTGGGAGGGAGCATAATTTTTCATCTTAGGCAGATATTGTGAATCTGTTCTTGGGGATGCAGTCTTTACAAATGTTCCTGCCCCTGTTCCAGATATAATGATGAACATAGCATTCATTCTACCAGCAAGGTTTTTAAGACTTAATTCTCCTATCTCTGCCCTACCACACCCAGTTACAATGGGTTTCTTACAGTGCCCCCTCCATGTGGTACCCTCCTCACTCTAAGGTAAGGCATTTTTTATTCTTACTTATAATACAGGAGATGGACCTGTGAGGATTTTCACTGGTTGCCTGCATTCCCCAACTTTAGTCACCATAGGGTTTCACAAGTGCTCCCAGGCTACAGATTAAAGCTTTTGTTCCTGAAAGATAACAGGGAAATGAATCTGGGTGTTTTTTCAGTGTTGCCTTCATTCCCATCACCTTATTTCCATTGGGCCCCACCAGTGCTCTCAGGGTACGCATTTGATCCTCTTTCCATGCAGATTGGGGCTTTTATTCCTTAGGGAATACAGAGGAAATAGCGTGCAAAGACTTCCGTGTTTAGCCTACATTCCTCTTCCTCAACTGCTATAAACTTCCACCAGTGCCCTCTGGTTACAAGCTTTGATGCCATTCCCTTTCCAAATGAATGTTTTTACTCCTTAGGGGTGAGAGGTGGGATGGGTCTTGACAGAGTTTTGGCAGTAACTGCTCTTCTTTTTTACTACCGGCATCATGAGGGAGCTTTTTCAGGATTCTCTCAAATCTTTTCTATAGGTACCTGGCAGTGTTCTCAGAGGAAAATGCTGCTAGAGTGTGTGGATCCCCCTATAGCTGTGACCCTCAGTACTTCCACGCTCTCACAATAGGATCCACTCTACTTTTAGCTATTCTTTCAAAATTTCCATTTAAATTGATTTATAAGCCTATATGCTGTTAAATGATTCCAGGTAAACAAACACTCAGGTCTTCCTGTTCCTTTAACTGCCTGTTTCTCTTTCTATTTTATGATAGTTGCTTGCCCTACAACTTCAGTTCTATGAAGATTTCAGTAAAAGCCACTAATTTACTGTTTGTCTACCTTTTTCTTTGTTGTAAAGGTGGGAATGGTGTTATTCACAGCTTTTTACGGCTGTGAGCTGAAACCAGAAGCCCTTGAGAATATGCTTTGACTTTTACTAATTGAAATTAGTCAAAATTGAAATTGAAATTCCTATTGCTCAGAACCAAAAAAAAAAAAAATACTTAAGGTTTATGTATATATGACTATATGATGAATGTTGATTTTTAAAAGAATAGGTTTGAATATTATATCATTCTCTCCAGGCCAGTTTTCTTGGACCTGCTCTTTCAAATTCATTGCAGTTGTCTGAGTTCTTGGCTTTGATGAACTTTGACAGATGGACAATGCAATGGGGCAAAGCAAATAAAAACCTAAAATAGTCCTCATGTTATGAGAATTCATGGACACTTGAAAATATAGTTCCAATAGGGGTATTCATCACCCCTGTATCTCTGCCCCCATGTCCCAAAAAGGCCTTGCAACAGAAGATCCACTTCAAAAGAGCTAATAGAAAGATATGCAAATGTAGGGCAAATTCTAAAATCAGGAACCAGTTTAGGAATGGATCAATTTAAATGCTGATCAGTTACAAAGCTAGAATAATGAGATTTTAGGTGTCTTTAATTTGACAATAGAAAAGCAGCAGCAACAGTAGCTACAACAACAAAAAAATGTTATTTAGCCTTCTTCCTAAACTTACTGGTTTATCCCAAATCAAATGTAAACTCTTTCATGAAGACTTTCCTAATCTTAGCCAAAAAGAAATTATTGCTTTCATATCTAAAAAATGTGGTATCACTCAGGTCATGATTTTAGGGCTGTGGAGATCCAGCCCAGGGTGGGTGCCTGCTTAGGATTCTCTTTCTCCCTCTCTCTCTCTCTCCTCCCCCTTCCCAGCTCACATGTGCACAATCTCTCTCAAATAAATAAATAAAATAAAATAAATATAAAACAAAAACTAAAAAGAGAGAAAGAAAGAAAGAAAGAAAGAAAGAAAGAAAGAAAGAAAGAAAGAAAAAGAAAGAAAGAAAGAAAGAAAGAAAGAAAGAAAGAGAAAACAACAACAACATGTTATCTTCTTTACTGAGCCTAAAGTAACCTGAATCTAACTACATTGTGAATCAGTGTGGACATAAACAAAGACCAACCAAATGAGAACAAGCAAAATCTACTTATTCAGAGCTATAGCCAGGGAGTCTGCCACCACCACCTGTGTTTGGCAAAGACTCAAAAAGGCAGGTGAATGGGAAAACTTCACAGCAGAACAAAGCAAAGGCTTCAGGTAATGCGCTGATTAGAGGCTACTGGCACGGAGAAGCTGCAGGTGGGCTAACCAGAAGTGGGGCATCCTTTGTGATTGGTTGGAGGTACATATTTGCATTCTCTGATTGGCCCTCAACTGAAGTGGGGACAAAAATTATGGAAGCTTTCAGTTATCAATCAAGTCCTGGCCACTCTGAGCCAATTGTGTTAGGAGTTATTTTTTTACTTCCTAGATTGTTATTGCAGTTACAGGTCTGACTTCCCACAAGTTCAACTTATAAATAGGTAGTAGTCTGGTTTCTGAGGCTGGTTACTGTAGAAAATGGGTTAGTTTCCTGGGCTGGCTGCTGCAGGTTATGGGTAAGAATTTTATTTTTACATATGGTGTGATGATTGTTTATATACTCAGTCTTTCAGTGGCAAAGAAATAAGGGCCCCCAAAGCCTAGACCTAATCTGTTCAAAACTACCTATCCCTGGACTTCCTCCCAAGCAAGATCCAGGTCTCAAAATTAAACTTGAAGCAGAGTCATCCTCAATGAGCCCCTTCATCTTTGCTGAGAGAATGGTATGCAGGGAAAGAAAGTTTCAAGAGGCACTGGAAGAGTGAGAGGATTGGCATACCCATGCTAATCACAGTGTTATGCTAAGAAAGCCCTTCAAAACTTGGGTTACAGAATATATTACTTAAATTAGGTAATTTCCTAACTCTTTTAATCCTGGATTTTTAAATTTGTAAATGAATTTGGAGAAGATCAGTGGTTTTGCATTTAGACTCTATAAGACTGTTGGGAACCCATTAGCTATTTTCAGCATTTCACAGGTTAACAGAAATAAATACTGCAATGAGACTGCACAAGCTAATGAAAATATTATATACCATCATTGTACTTAATGTATTAATATTATTTATACATAATGAAATCATTCTTTGAATATTAGTAAGTTAGGTAGATACTTCTTCATAATAAATATGGACTATGTGAACTACTTCAAATAAATGGTCTCTAGTGTATAAATGGCACACTTGTCACTTTGTAGTAGAGCAGCAAAAAACTTCCTGACACATGAACTTTAGGGTTTCTTCCGATGTCAACAATTTTATGCTTATGGCAGATTCATGGTTCTGAAATTAAAAAAAAAAATGGACATAAAAAGAACCATCTTTAGTGAGATTTATTTAACACAATTAGAAGATGAAGCTTTAAGTCTAAAGAAGTGTGATCAAGCCAAATGCATAAATTCCTGTTTGAATTTGTAAAATTTGAATTTGCGATGAATATAAATTCAAAATATATTTCTTAAAGGAAAAGAAACTAGGAGTGGCGAAATAGCTGAGGTATTTTTTTTTTCAAATAACTTACATTTAGGGAACTAAGGAAAATTTTAGGTTCGTTTTTTGAGTAATAAAATGGTTGCTTTGGAGAGGTTATAAATCGTCAACTTCCTGACATTTAAACATGCCTCTTAGATTGGATTTTTATTACTAACTTGCTCATTAAACTTTTTGCTATTAGAACATTAAAATGTATCTTTCCAAATGATTGTGATTTCCCATCATTGTGGAATCTAGAGTAATGATGCTCAAAATGCATTTATTTGTTAGCATTGTACATATATTTCCCATGTACTATGATATATTAATTGGGGTAAAATGTTAAGGAATAACGTGTGTACCTCCTTCCATTCCATTCAGTATTTGGAAATAGCATCCCCCTTTCAGGAGGACCATTTCTGTGTGGCCGTGGTCAAAGAAGATTTGCTTTGCTCCCCTGGAGCACAGAAGAGAAAGAAGTTTAGAGAAATCCTTAATAGGAAGATTTTCAAGGTGTACTCCATTGTTTCCTATGATAGCCCAAATTAAGTGACAAAAATGCACTGAACACTAGCTTTTGCAAATTGGGAAATGAAGGATACAACTTGCAAATTCCCACTCCCCACCGTTATAATAAAAAAGTTACAAGCAACTTTTAAAATTACAATAAGGAAGAATTCAAGGCCTGAGAGAATTGATTTTGCAAAGATGAGCTCCTTTTTCCTCTGTAAGATCCAATAAAATGCCTCTACAGAACAAACTGACACATTTCCAGACAACAACTGCAACATCAGATCGTGCACTTTTATTTCATCTCCACACCGATGTTACCAATATATTAACAAAAATTAAAAACCTCAAGAAACAAAATTCTCAAATACGATGGATAAAGGCACTGCACAAACAGTGATTACTTTGATTCCGTTAGCTCTGAAGATGTTTTTAATGAAACCCATAATTTGGTGCATGATGTAAAGTTCTAGGTACTTTGTACATATGTTTTCAAAATATGGTAATTCAAGGTGATCTTGCCATTGATTTGTTATAGGAAACAAGGAGTTATTAAGTGGTATAACTTGTTGGTGTGTATTTTACTCTGTTCATATAAACCACTGAAGCAAGATCAATTTGTTTCTCGGTTGAATTAGTTTTCTTGTGGGCACCTCAAGCATACATTCAAGAACAGCTTCCAAGAAACAAATTTATTTTCCTGAAATGATGGTCTTTATTGGCAACATCTAGTTCTTTTAATTTTACAGTTGGTTTCCCAGTTATGATCTCTGTTTTCATGAAGCATGAGAAAAATCCTAGAACAGTTAAATGTGCTTACCATATAGTTTATGAATTAGTTGCTTCTTCAAATTGGCAAAAGTCATAGAACAAAACTGCACTCTCAGTAACTCAGTCCTTCTTTTCCTGACTCTCCCTGAACAGTAAAATATCCTGCATTCATTTGAGCTAGGTCATGGCAGGTATTAAATTGTCATCAGTATATACATACATATACACATACATATGCATATACATATATAGAAAGCGCCGGCAGGAGAGGTTGGGAGAGGGAGAGAAACAGAAAGAAGTAAATGTAGAGTTGAAGAACCCCAGTCCCGGTCCTACTTTGGCAGGCATTCATTTATTGCATATCTTACAGATATCATATAAATCCCCTGAGTCTTGGGTGTCTAATCTGTAACAATAACAAATCATCAAGCAAATAACCTATTTTGGACTTATCAACATCCAAAGGTGTTGTGAGGTTTGGGGAACTCAGAGAGATGGAAATATACTTTTAAAAGGTAGAGTATGCATTGAGCAAATTTTAAGCGAGTATTATTTTTCTGATATTATACCATCAGACAGCTCTGATGAAACTAAGACACCTGTGAGTTGTATTTGGTCTTTCAAATAAAGAAAAAAATATATCTTTTTGATGCCTTTTGGCTGCATTTGAAGAAAGGAACGCAGGTGCATTTTAAATGATTCTTCCAGCTCTGTCCAGAGGGCTTGCTCAGCCCGGGAGGGACTGCCATTAGTTGAGTAAGTGAGAAGTGACATGTTCTCTCTCTCAAAGGGTTTCTTCGTGTCCACTTTGGTAGCTCTCATTACATTGCCTGAATCCATTAAGACAGAAACAAGGTTACCCCATAAAATGTTTTTGTGACTAAAAAGGGCATGTAGCTCTTTAATCAGTGACAGAACATCTCTTCTGACAAGACGGACTGATACAGTGCACTCTGGTCCCACCTTTGCTGCTAAGAGGGAATATCCCTTACAAGGACAGAAAATATTCTTGTTAAATTGCCATTGGTTGATCTATCAATGTGGCAGTGAAAATAATTATTTTGAATACGTTTAATGTAATACTAAACGAAACCTCATATTGTATCATGCAGATATCTGATCCATGGTAATTCAGCCAATGCCTTGAGGTTATGAGATAACCACCAACTGGTTTTAGGTTTTCCAGGAGTCAGGGTGACATTAAAATATTAGCAAGATGGGTAGGATCCTGTCTATTCCCAAAGTAAAAGGTAAAACTGCTGGGAGAGAAGAGTGTGATGCCTGCCACCTCCTTTCTTGGCAACGGTTCACATATGGGATCCAAAGTCATTTTATAACTTAAGGCCCTAGAGGAAAAGTGACCAGAAATGTGTGGCTGACCTCAGTATATTTTTAAAGATTATATGTGTGGGTGAATATGCGTCAATTTGATATATGACATGGGTAGAGAGTTATAGAAGGGACTAATCAGTAGGAAAATATCCCATTCGCTGATGGTATTAGATTTTGCACATACATACTAAGTTGAGAGAGAATAAAACCCAGGTGAATGTAAAAATGAAGTGGAGTTTAAAGTTTCTCTATTCCAACTGGCTTGTTGGTAGGTAAGAAACATGATGTCCAAACAACAGAAATGATTACCCCAGATCTGCAACAGCAGTTACCCTTTGTGTGAAACATTCAGATCTCTGCTTCTTGTATAAGAGTTCTATGAATTTTACAAACCATACCATAACCATTAACAATTTATTTTGAAAATATACCATCAGTGTGGCTATGGCCAATTGTAAGAAATGGCTGACCATTAATTAACAAAGGCTTCTGCACTGGTGAACCCCCATCTGCATAACTATAGAACATCAACAGGTCTCTCTTGCCCTCTTAAATATTTCTCAAGGCCTCATAGGAATCCTAACTATGTTCCAGAATTGTTCCCCTCTCTCACTCTGGGATGGCAGGTCCCCGAGGTGAGCCACGGTTACTAGGCACTGGTGGTTTCCTACTGGTGTTCTGCTGCCCTGTTGCTATTGTTGCTGCTACTCCCAGCCTAGGACTCTCCCAGTGCATCTCAAAGCTGAGAAACCCTCCAGGAGCTTTACTGCCTTCTTTCACCATTTGTGTGCATAGCATGTCACCATCTCCAAGTCCAATGGCTGGACAAAGGGAAGATACTATCATATCCCTTCCAATTCCACTCTTCCACTCATCTCTTTCAGCCAACAGACAAATTCTACATGGAAATATGTCATGCAAAGTAGAATTCCAAATAGGTCAACCACTCCTGCAGAGAGAAAGGTTCTGAATCTCAGCCATGGTTCAGATGGAGCTCTCTGTGACTCAGTGACAACTCCTTCCTGCCATCACAAGTCACACGGTGTCTTCAGCTACTTTTCTCCCTCTCTAGGACCCTCACTATACACCCTGACTCAGTTACCTGACAAAACTTATTTCTACTGAACATTTCTTCTCTCTTTCTCATCAGACCGTGAACAAAGAGGACATTTAAAAGCCTTCAACAATGGCATTAGGAAAACTGATAGCCACATGAAAAAGATGAAACTAGATCTTTATCCTATACCATAAGCAAAAATCAACTCAAAATGGATTAAAGATTTAAACATAAGAGCTGAAATTATAAAACTCCTGGAGGAAACATAATTGAAAAGCTTCGTGACATTGGTCTTGGTGATGATGTCATGAATATGACACCAAAAGCAAAGGCAACAAAACCAAAAATAAACAAGTGGGACTACATTAAACCACAAAGCTTCTACACAGCAAAGAAAACAATCAACAAAGTGAAAAGGCAACCTGTGGAATGGGGGAAAACAATAGCAAAAAAAAAAAAAAAAAAAAAAAAAAAAAAAAAAAAAGTAAGAAAAAATAAAAAGGAAAAACAAACAAGCAAATAGTAACCAAATTTAAAAATGGGCTAAGGACCTGAATAGATAGTTCTACAAAGAAGACATATAAATGACCAACAGGTTTATGAAAAAATGTTCAATGTCACCAATCATCAGGAAACTACAAAACAAAATCACAATGAGTTACCACCTCATACTTCTCAGGATGACTATCTCACACACACACACACACACACACACACACACACACACACACACACCTCAATAAGTGTTGGTAAGGATGTGGAGTAAGAATGAAAGATGGTACAGCCTCGAGGTACCTGGGTGGCTCAGTGGGTTAAGCATCTACTATCGGCTCAGGTCACGATCCCAGGGTCCTGGGAACAAGCCCCACATTGGGCTCCCTCTCAGAGGGGATCCTGCTTCTCTCTCTCCCTCTGCCGCTCCCCCTGCTTGTGCTCTCTCTCTGTCAAATAAATAAATAAAATCTTTAAAAAAATGCAGATGGTATACCCTCTATGGAAAACAGTATGAAGATTCCTCAGATTTTTTTTAAAAAGAATTACCATATGATCCAGCAATCTCATGTCTAAGTATATATAAAAAGAAATTGAAATGAGAATCTGGAAGCAATATTTGTACTCCTATGTTCATCACAGCATTAATCACAATGCCAAGATATGACAACGACCTAAAAGTCTATCATCAGATGAATGGATTAAAAAAAAAAAAAAGTGGTATATACATACCATGGCATACTACTCAGCCTTAAAAATACAGGAATTCTGCAATATGTGACAACATGGATGAGTTTTGAGGATTTACGATAAGTGAAATAAGGCAGACACAGAAAGACAAATACTGCATGATTCCACCAATGTGGGGTACCTAAAATAGTCAAATTCATAGACTCAAAGAGTAAAAATGGAAAGGGCTTGGGGGAAGGGGAAATGAGTGACTAATGAACAGGCATAAATTTTCAGTTACACAAGATACATAAACTCTAGAGATCAGCTGTACATTATATCTATATTTAAAAATAATGTACATTTGAAATATTGTTAGGATGGTAGATCTCATGTTATATTCTTAGACAATAAGGCAAGATTTTTTAAAAATAAAATACACGCATATAAACAAAAGTCTTGGATTTTGAGTTTTTTTGTATGCTATCTACAGATAAATGTTAGTTAAACTGTTTTACTCTGATAGAACCGATTTATTTAGGTTTGTGTTCTGAATGCAGACTAAAAGGTAGCATTGTTTGCCCAATGTATTATTACCTGTGAACCAAATGGAGTCTTTTGCCAAGGACCTAACCCTGTGCTATCTGTTTTTAATCAGTCCTGGGCCCTGAGTCCTGGTGGATGGACTAGAAAATGCTGGGATTCTCCAACTTACTGATCAACCTTCATTGCCCACTTACAGACCCTGTGTTTTGTTGTTGCTTTTCTCTCAGTAGTGTTCATACTAGTATTTCTGATTAGGCACAGTAATATTTGGCTTTGGAAAAAGGAGGCTTGCTTAGTATAGGAGAGGGACAGGTCCAAGGATAACACGTATTTCTCTATAGGTTCACTCAGGTCACTACTTCGACTCTTTTTCTGATCCCAGGCCACAACCTTTCCACCGAAGAGAAATACACTCAAAATTAACTCTATACCACGCCTATTACTATTTAAGTGTCTTCCAATACACACTGCAGGTTTTTTTTTTTTTTTTTATTGTGGGTGGGCTCTTCAAAAATGACACCCATAAAATATAGTGCTGCTTCCTCAAATTGTGGTATCTTTGAATCCAGGAGGTTATAAATAAGCTTGGTGGTTAAACTTCTGTTTCAAACTTTCGCCTCTTTATCTTTGTCACTGCAAAAGGCCTATCGCTCTGTCTTCTCTTGTGCCTATGATAAAATGCTTATGTGGTAGTAATCAGTCTTGTATCCTCCCCTCCTTCCCATCCATTTATTTTTAATTTTCCAGTTTCAGACAAAAGCTACTCCAGGAGTTGTGATATGCCTACCTTTAGTGTATTTCTATGTCCTCTGGGAATCAGAGTGGAAGAAGCACGGTGCTGAGGTGGTTACTTCCAAGGCCTGCCTCATGCCTGCCCCACTTTAATTAGTCAGCCCCATAATCCCACACATTTCTGATATATCTACTGAGAGGATGAATTAAACTGCTCCTCACCCCTTTATCTTGACACCTTTTGCCAAACCCAGTGAATGTCCCAATTAATCTACTTTAATCTCTGCCATTCCCACGACTCCTTGATTTTACTCATTTCTTCTACCTGATCAACACAGCTTGCGAACACTCATCTCCTACAACCCCCTGTGGCTTCAAAGTCCCTGTCACGTTCTGTATTTATTTTCAATTTTCCCTTTGTCTTGTTTTAACTTATTTAGTCAGTGTCTAAAATTGCAAGAACAAATAAGAAATAGATGTAATATTTCAACCTTTACCTTAATACTCACTAATTTAGAGTGTTCATATTTTAAAACAGACCATTTAAGACTTATTTCTCTATAAACAGTCAGGTCATTTTTTTCAATCTTGTACTTTTTCAATAAAAGAAAAAAGAGAAAAAAACCTAAAGATAGATAATTTACATTTTCTAAGCTACAGAACAGCCAAGTATTCTTGGAATATTTTAAAAACTGTAGCCAATTCCAATTTTTAAAATGAAAATGTCCTTCAATAATAAAGCACTTTCTAAGTACCTCCTTGCTTTATAGCACATCATAACAATTGTCTAAACATGAAAGTAGGCAAGATTTTATAACTCAAAAAACAGAAGCAGTAACAGGTATCAAATATCTATTGATATTACGAAAACACAAGCTAGGCCATCTCCTTTTTTATGAAACCTTGCATGTTCTATAAAGAAGAGAGTAGAGGAACAACAAATATATTTTATTTAATTTCCTGAATATATAAATAAGACTATAAATAAGACTATTAAGTCTACATAATACAAGTAGCTTCATCCTCCAAATTTTCCTTCATCCTCTAAATTTTCCAAAACTGTTAAATATATTTAAAATATGTGCCCAATTGAGATAAGAGAAGACTTTACTTATAGGAATTATCCATGAGTTTCCAAGAAAGAGAATATGACATATTGACTTGGAGATTTTCAAACCAATGGGATAAGTGTTTTCTTCACGATAATCTTTACAGAACACCATTTACCAATTAGTTTACATTGTTTTTCCCCCCTCTCCAGTTGCTTCGAATTACAAAAATAATTTTCTCAACAAACTGAGGGTTTCAGAGGGCAGAGGGTTGGGGGGAGGGGTAACAGGGTGATAGGTATTAAGGAGGGCATGAGTTGTGATGTGCACTGGGTGTTATACATAACTAATGAATCATTGAACACTATAGCAAAAACTAATGATGTACTAAACAGTGGCTAACTGAACGTAATAAAAAACCACAACAAAACAAAAAGCAAAAAACAATGAAGCATTGGCATTTGGGGGAATTAAGCCCAGTCCATACAGGCAAAGAGAAATCATTCCTAGAACTGATACCAGGATAAGGCAACGTGAGGTAAGGAGGGGTTATGAGACACGTGCCTCAGGAAGAGATTAAGGGGGAACACAATTAATGCAGAATTGTTGTTTTGCATTAATTTTGCTTTTTAAAAAATATTGCATTATAATATTTTCTTGATGATTGAAATATTTAACTCCCCTTAAAGTTTTCACCTGAAGTAAATGCCTCACTCACCTTGTTTTCTTAACCCTGTTCCTGGCCCCATTCTCTCATACTTTCCCCCGTTCCTACTTTATATATTAGTGGCATAAGACCAGTTACTTCTACCAAGCTATAATTAGTGGTCCACAACATGCTGATAACAGACTACAGGTATCACAGAGCAATGAGAAAATGCCAGGCTTGATACTAAGTGGCTTGGGTACCAGTACCAGTTAAGTCCTGCTCTAATCAACCACAGGACCTTGGGAAAGTCATTTTACCCCTCAGTGTGTCAGTTTCTTTGTGGCAAACTTGAAGGACTGAAATAGGTATTGCAAGGACCAAAATTTTGAAAGCAGAAAGTCTTAGTGTCTTGGATGATGTTTTTCCTTTCCTTGAATCCATCATCTGTAGCTAGAGACCTGAAATCCATTACTCTTCAGGGTAAAGCTAATGCCTTTTCTATGTGATTGTTGTTTTTAATTTTAATTTGGAATCATTCTTTTTGTAGTCATTTGGCAGGTTTGCCCAATCTTGCTCTGGGGTAGTAATCAGGGCATGATGCAGTATTGGTATCATTTTCTATTTTCATTAAGGTGCCCTGAGGACTTCCAGCATTTGATGCCAACAAATTTAAATTATTAATTTTATTACAACAAGAATTCTATAATGACTGAGTTGCTGAAATGCTTTTCAAATTGGTTTTTAACTAGAAAAATAAAGAGATAGAATTTGGACACTTGGGAAATAATGAAAAAGTGAGACAGCACTTCTATTGATTTAAAGTCAAGTAAGGGGATTTTTTTTTTCGAGTTCGATATTCACAAATCATTGGCGTTAGATGAGATACTAATGAGAGTGCTCAACAACCTCGTAGGTATGTAATAACAAAGAAACCAAATAATAATAAATGAAAATGGTGGCACTGACATGCAAGAAAGAAAAAAAAATGATCTCACTAATTAATATTCTTTTAATTGATTCCACTGTTTAATTAAAAAAAACGATATTTTCAACATGCCTAAATACTGTAAACAAGAGATATATAATCAGAGACAAGGGATGGACTCACAGCTCCATTTCTGAATGATCTTAGGTAAATCGCAAAAAAAAAAAATTTGAAACTGTCTTCACCTGAAAAATGGGGACATTAAAACTCTCACATGGGGATTTTTGTGTGGCTCAAATAAGGTATTGTGCATGAAAGCAATTTATAAACTGTAAAATACTCTGCACATATAGAAAATTCATAAGTTTGTAGATATTTCTCATTTCCAATTAATATTATCGGGAGTCCTATGAAGGTGGCAGGGATGAAAGAAGAGTGGAATTCTAATGTGACTCTATTCATCAGATGACTCAAAGCTGACCCTGAAAAATACAAGTACATAGATTTCGCTTTCATTCAGAGTGATGTGATGAGCTCTCTAATAAATGATAGTATTACAGAACTTTTGAAAAATTCTTGTCATTATTTGTGTTTATTAGGTGCTTAAACAGAAGAACCTCAGCTGCCACCACAACAACAAATCAGTCAGCAAAATTCATCAGGATCACCCGTGCCTGACTTGCCACAATCAGCCATCCTTGTTTCCCCTACCCAGTTCCATCAAACCCCACCACCCCAACCATGGAGCACTCTGAGGGTGGACAGAGTCTCAGCTGAAGGGCAGATCTAGACTGGGACTAGAACCAAACCCTTGGTGTTAAGTCCAAGAATCTAGGTTGGCTCCGTAGGTGAAGAAGTAAACCTCATCCAGGAGGAATCCAGAAACTCATGTGAAAAGAGTGTGGCTGGTATAGGAGGTGGTAGAGGCATAATCTGAAAGTTAAGCTGGGGTACAAGTTTGATGGAAACATTTGCAGGTGACTGAAGAGGTAAAGATCGTCAAGACTCCAAGACTAGAAGACAGGATGGAGAGAAAACAGCTTAGAGCTGGCAAGGTAGGAAATGCAAATCCAGAAATGCTACCCTGTCACATTCTCTTTCATCACAAGGATATCTTGAATAAAAAAAAAAAAAAAAAAAAAGAAGTGAGAGTCAGAACCATACCTTGGAAACAGGGAACAACCAATGACTGTTGAAGTACTGTGCTGATGGTGCATTTGGATTTTTTGCTTGTTTTTTGGTGCTGTTCATTCAGTTTCCAGCTGGAGCAAAAGGACACAAAGACATCCTACATATTGTTCCTATTGGACAAGGCCAGGAGCTGCTAACAGGAAAATTCATTTCTCTAATAAGACACTGCACGTACAGTATTACTAAGAGGAGAAGTAATGTTGGAGTATCAGGGCTGCTGAACAGGTCATCCTCTAAAACAGTCGGTCTGCACATCTGAGAACTAAATTCTGAAGGGCCATTTTCATATCTGCCTTCCCTCTTCTCCTGGAATCTATCTGGGCAGCAGTGAGTGTCAGGGAACCGTGTGAAATAATATAACAGCCACATTTTATTGAAGACTAATCAGGTGGCAGGCTTTGTGCTAACTGCTTTCCACTTATCAGCTCATTTAAGCCTCACTTCAACCTCATGTAGTAAATAGCATTATCTCTGTTTTATTGATGAGGAAATTGAGGCCTCCAGCCAGCACACAGTAGATTGAGACTTGAACATGGTTTCACTGCAAAGCCCGCTTCATGGCACCTCATTCTACTATTACATTCCGGAGCCTATGAAGGAAACTGAATGAATATGTGCTCCTGTGCAGTGGGTGAAGTTTTTCTGATGGTGAGGGGCAGGGGGAGGGTGGGTATCTCATGGCAAGGTGCAGGATGGTGGGTGGTTCATATGAGTTGACCTATAAATTAAGGGAGGAATAATGAGATTAGGAGTGAAGGGAACACACACACAAAAAAAAACACCCACTTTCTGAAAGCCTAAACCTTAAAATACCTTCCTTGAGGAGGACTAAGGGAAAGCTAACCAGATTTTCAACCTCTGTTCTTATACTGTAGCTCTCTCTGAGAGCACTCTGAGCTTTCAGTAAAGACATGTCTTGGGGCGCCTGGGTGGCACAGCGGTTAAGCGTCTGCCTTCGGCTCAGGGCGTGATTCCGGCGTTATGGGATCGAGCCCCACATCAGGCTCTTCTGCTATGAGCCTGCTTCTTTCTCTCCCACTCCCCCTGCTTATGTTCCCTCTCCTGCTGGCTGTCTCTATCTCTGTCGAATAAATAAATAAAATATTAAAAAAAAAAAAAGACATGTCTTACAGTCTGTTAGGCTGCACTGATAGACTCTAAGGACACAGTACAGACAAAGGACCATTGGGGCTGCCTGATCCCATTTCCTGGAAAGAAGGCCATGCTGAGCTCCTGGTGGACCTCAAGAGAGAACCTCAGGAGGTCTTCTACATCTATGGAAAAATCCAAAACTTAGGAACATAGGAGCTAGCCCATAGTAAGAGAAATGAAACCAAATGTCCAGGTTAATTAAGAACCCCCTTTGATAGGGTTCAGAATACTGAAATTACATTCCAACAGCCCAAGAGATTACTCTGAGCAGTTTGCTGCTGGTTTTCTTCGGACTTTTGAATATCTATCTTCTGTTCTTGAAGGAGAAAGGGGCAGTGGCAGCTGACTACTTAATTTATTTCCTTTTATAGCTTTAGCCTTAGATTCATTTTTTTCTGATGACCGCTGAAAGATCTTTCCATGCTTCCTACTCATGGGAATGCCCATCTGTCTGCACTCCATCACTTCCCGCTGGATTTGACACAAATTTGTCACTAATAGCAAGTTCTTTCCTTACTTCCCCCAATCCTAGACTGAACATCTGCCTTGTATATTGGCAAGATTAATATATCCCACTTGAGCAAATGCAATATGGTCTCTTGGTGTCACTCTCAGAAACAGAATTTGTCTTGCCAGTTGTGATAATTGTACCATATTATACCACTGAAACATATGTAGTCCATACTGGTCTAGGTAATATGCAATCCTTCGTATGTGAGGCTCATGCCACAAAATGCCATCAGTGAGATACTCTGGGAGCTACACAAGTGTCTTTCTCCTATGTGTAAAAAGAAAACCACTCATATTTGTCTTCCTGTGACATGGATTTTTTCTATCCTTATTTCCCTTGCATCAGTCTATCTGTGGTTATTTTTATCCTTATTCACAGTTTCGCTTTCCATGGTTTCAGTCACCCACAACCAATTGCAGTACAGATGATCCTCCTTTTGACCTTTTCTCAGAAGGTCGATAGTTGCTTAATGCTACATCACAATGCCTACCTAATTCACCTCACTTCATCTCATCATGTAGGCATTTTATCATTTCACATTATCACAAGGATGAGTACAGTACAATAAAATATTTTGAAAGACCACACTCACATAACCTTTATTACAGTATGTTAATATAATTACCCTATCATATTATTAGGTTAGTGCTATTAATCTCTCACCATGCCTAATTTATAAGTTATACCTTATCATAGCTAAAAACGTATAGGAAAAAAAAAACAGTATTTATAAGGTTTGGTATTATCCGTGGTTCCAGGGATCAACTGGGGATCTTGGACTGTAACCCCACAGATAACAGGGGGACCATTATAATATTTAAATCCTGTAGACAGAATTGTAACTTGTGTGTATTGTGGTCCCAATGTTTAAGACAGTACCAGAGACACTGTAAGCCCTCAGCAGATATTGGGTGAATACATAAATGCACTTTGTCAGAGACTTCTTGAATTTTAAACAGATTATAGTTACTGACATGCTCTCACACACCTCATTTACAAACACACTTCCTTTCTCAAAGAACTTGGAATATCATTTGATTTATCATTAGCAAAATTATATTACTATGTATAAAAATGTAAATCTAAATCACAAACTTAACAACATTGTCAAAGTCCCTAAAAATGTGAAGTCTCCCCTAAAGTGAGGGTCATAACAAATGAGTATTGTCATTGGGATCCAAAAGGTGGTTTTTAAACACAGGTAAATTGATTTTTTTCCCTACCTTTGAATGCCTCAAAACTTCCATCATATGTAGTAAAGAATTTCTAACCTAGAATTGATGGGTAAACATTATATGTTCAAAGCCTCTGCCCCAGATGATTCTGCTATGACAGTCTTCTCCTCTCCATGGAATTCTTAAGGTTCCCTAACCTCAACATTCTAAAATTATGAAAAGTTAAATTGAATTTTGAAATCCAGGCTATAGAAAAAGAAACAATCTTTGAGATACTAATCTAAAATATGACCATTTCCCAAAGCTCCTGACTTCATCTATTTTAGACAGAGAGCACTCCAGGGAGAAACACAGGTTACATGCTATTGCTCTTCACACATAAACTCCCTCCCCTACCGACATGCCCTGAATCCCAATGCCTGGCCAACCCCATCACTAGTAATCAACCACCATCCCAAGAAGTGAACATAATCAAAAGCTAAATCAAATAAATATGTCTTACTCTCTGTTCTGACGTCGGCCAAGTTCCATTTCTGGTGGGAGGCCAAGGGGAGCTGGTGCCAAAGGCATATGGCTGTGGGCACCATTGTGCCAGAAAGATGTCAACACATTGGAAAGGATTCAGGGAAGAGTAGCGGGGGTGATTAAGGGGCTGAGGAATTTACTTATGAGGGAGATTAAGAAAGCTAAGTGTGTATACATTGGCTAAGCAATATATGGGAGGCAGCAGAGTTGGATATAATTTGAAGTGTCGACAAGTCCGCACAAGGAATTAGTGGTGTGGGAGCCAGAGGAAATACCAAGGCTTGGGAAGGAGTAGTAAATAAGGACAAAACCAGAGTCTAGTTGTTATCGACATTTCTTAAAAGTATGTTGATTTAAAATCAGAGCATTTTACAGTACAGTTGTAAGACTAGTCATAGATCAAAAGGAGAACATGAAAATAAGCTGCACTGGCCTGGGACAAAAGGTCTAAAAAACCAAGTATGCCTTCCCCATCCCCTCCCCTCTTGGGGCATCATCACTGAGAACACATCTACTGCTCACTGTCAACTGCCCATAGTTCCTCAGCTGCATCACAAGGAGGGGCGGCCCAGGCTTCAACCTTTCTCTTGCCCCTCCTTCCATCAATACTGTCCTCCCTGACTCCTTTTCCCAGTGGGGTGTCTACTAGATACTGACCACTCGATACAGAATAGTTATGTGTGTATGTGTGTGTGTGTGTGTGTGTGTGTATATATATATATATATATATATAATTTACATATCATATAATTCACTCATTTATAGTGTATAATTCAATGGCTTTAATATATTTATAGACTTGTGCGTTCATCACCATGATCAATTTTGTAATATTTCTATTCCCCCCCAAAACCTTATACCTCTTTTCTATCAACCCCAAATCCTCAAAAAATATAAGTCTAACTCCACAAATGTACCGACCCTGTCAAAGCCAAATAAAAAATGGAAAATACTCCACTAAAGTTATGGCCATAAAATCATTACTTTGATTGTGATCTAAGAGAAGGCTTATAAATATAGGTAAATTAATTTCTCACCATCTTTGAATGCCTCACAACTTCTATGGCATGGAGTGAAAAGTTTATAACCTCACATCTTTCCTCTTCTAGCCCTAGCCAAACACCAACTTAATTTCTATCTCTGCAGATTTGCCTATTCAGGACATTTCATATAGATGGAATCATATAATACGTGGTCTTTTGTGACTAGCTTCTTTAAATTAGCATAATGTTTTCAAGGTTTATCCACTTATGGCATGAATCAGCACTTTGTTCTTCTTTATGGCTGGATAATACTCTATTGTATGGATATGCCACTTTTGTTTATCCATTCAACAGTTGATGCATAGATCATTAATAGAGATTATCACATAATTTTTGTCTCCTTAAAAATGCCTGGCCATTTCCTTTAATCACATGATTCACCCTGAGGCATTATGAGCTGATTCCATCACCTCTCCCAGAAGAGATATACTGTCCACAATCAAACAAATTGATGACGTTGGAATTTTATATTCCTTGCCAGGTTTTTCTGGAAATACATTTGGCCAGTTAGTTCAATGGTTTGGATGTATTGTATCAC
This sequence comes from Ursus maritimus, assembly GCF_017311325.1. Classification (NCBI taxonomy): domain Eukaryota; kingdom Metazoa; phylum Chordata; class Mammalia; order Carnivora; family Ursidae; genus Ursus; species Ursus maritimus. The sequence goes on from NW_024424230.1 coordinate 33,299,422, forward strand.
CAGTTACTTAGTTTCACAGAAACATATGCACACAGTCTTGCTTAAGGGACTTCATCCTTTAGTCTTTCCCAAAAGGGATAGACCATACACTCCAGCAGAAGTCTTCTTACTCCTGCAGTAACAATGAAGTGAGCTGCCGTGTGTCTTCTCTGGGTGTAGGTTTCCTCCTCAAAAAGTAGTGGAATATGATGTTACGATATGTTCTACCAATGGGATCAAACCATACTCCAACCCATAATAGCGGTGTGGCAATGAGAAAGTTCTTTCAAGTCCCTAAGACCTAGTTAATGCACGGAGACAAATAATCTCAGTGGACTGCATGAAGCAAATTAAATAATACACAAAAGTACATGGCACATAGTTGAGGATCAAAAGTATTAGTTGATCTTAACAAGATGTAATCTTACAAGAAGGAGAGGAGCAGGAGCATATGAAAGCAGGAAAAGGCTTAAGGTGCACTATATGAGAATGCCTCCTACATAGAAGAAGGACATAACAATAAGAACTATCATTTCATAGTCTTCTAATGCCTGGCACTATTCCCCAGACCTTTTCATATATTAATCCTTCCAATGCTTCTGTGAACTAAGTATTACTATTACCTTCATTTGGTAACAGAAGGGTTTTGTCAAAGGTCACTCGGCTTATCAGAGGCGGGATTCGCATGCAGGTCGCTGGTTTGGAGACTGAATGCCAATCACTGTACCCTCCTGCTGGGATCCTCATTCCTCTGTAAGTAGGCTGGTCAGGCACATTGTGCACTGACTGGTATAAACAGGTTGTCGAGGTAAGAAGGACCTTGTTCATCAATAATTAGTTTCCTGAAGATCAGCATTTTAGCTTCCATTGTTAATTTCAAACACATTGTTTTAAGTTACTACTCTTGTCTCCCTGTAATAACTTCAACTTTTACAACTCTCTCTTTCATTATGTTAAAGCCCAAGAAAAGATCTTGGTAAAAATTGAGCTGTTCATCTTGTTCAGAGTTGTCTTTTGTATGCCATCTTTCATTGCTATAAACTCGCAAAGAGAAGCAGGTGGTGAGGATAAAAATATGTTAGTATTCATATTTCTAGCCAAAAGTCACCTACATTTCATTTGAGACAAATAGGAAACAAGCAAAAATATCTCCCTTCTATTCCTACCCCATCTATGCCCAACAGCCTAGTCAGACCCTGATTCTCCGATTCTGGGTTATTGCCACATATCCTGCCTTCCCACATTCTCTGTTACTTTAAGCCCTTCCTATACAAGGCTGCCAGAAGATCCCACCTGCCCTGCCTTCAAGAATCTTCAAAGCACCCCTTCTGTTAAATAGATCCAACTTCAAATCCTGTACTTCACTTTGCCCTCCCAACATCCTTCCCTGCCTCAGTCAAACAAATGTCATCACTGTCCTCTGAACATGGTCACCCACATCTGTTTTGATACCATTAGGTATGCTTCCCCACAACACACACACACACACACACACACACACACACACACACACATGCACTAGAAAGAATGATAAGCACCCAGTAAATATATAAGAGGGATTTTGGTCTCTTCTTTTCCTTAGCTCTATCAATAATAAATCTTCCCTAACTTCCCTAGCCTGGAATACTCTCTTTCTCTGCCTAAATCCTGCCACAGGTGGTGCCACATTGTTTAGAACCTGACAATTTTTTAATTGTAAATCTCCTATATGATTAATTCTTTGCAGGACTGGGCTAAGCTGTGTTTTCAAAATTAGACTTGGTATTTAAAAGGTATTAAATACCTTCTATTTAGCTGACTGATTCAGTGGATGAGACAAAATATCATCTCTTTTCCTGTGGTCTTCATATACCTGAATCGAACTTTTATTACCCTCAGAAAAAGTAATTTCTCCTTCTGTACCCCCATAGTAATGTGAACTATACATCACTGTACCACTGTAGATAACACCCTATCCTCTGGTTATTGTAGTAAAGCCATTTTCCCCAAAGAGACTATGAACTTGTTGAAGGCAGGGTCCTTCACAATCACTTCCTATCCCCAGGGCCTCTGTATCTGGCACTTACTAAGCTGCTAAACAAATCATCTGAATTTAACTTAATTAAAAGAGCAGAACCTGAAAGAAGAGAATTAAGTGTGTTGAAATGGGTGCCGGGGTGAAGAAGTTGGAGCTGCTCGGATGCACAGGGTGCTGCTTCTTTTCGTACATTGCATTAGATTTGCTCTTTATCCAGGACCCACTGTGCCAAATCAGGCTTGTGATTAAGATCAAGTCTACCGGGAAATCAGCAGAGGTGGAGAGCCTTTGAAAAGGGCCTTGCTGTCCAAAGTCTGCAACTCTGGCAAGCAGCTGTTATGGTTCTATTGTTTTATTTTTGCTTCTTTTAAAGGGCAAGGTTTGAAAAACCAGGGAATTTATAAAAAGAATTTCAGTACAAAGAGCAGAACACTCCAGGAATCACTTTCTCTTGAGTTGCCAACTGCATGGAATACCGTGTGTATGGTGGCTGTGTCAGCTTCAAGGGCCACCTAGTCCAAAATCACCCCTTTCAAGATGCAAAAAGACCTATTCTGCCCTCAGGCAGGACTGTGAATATACGGACTCTATTTCCGAGAACAGCTTTCCGATCCATTTAGAGCCTCTCAAGGAATGTGTCTCCCATTCTGTGGGGGAATCTAAAGCATTTCCTCGTTGAATCAGAGAATATTATGGCTGGAATAGACCTTAGAGGTCACCTAGTTTAAATTTCTTTTATTTTCTCTTTTTCTTCTTTCTTTTTATTTTCCTCTGAGAGAGGAAATGAAGGAAAGAAGCACACAGCCAGTTATCACAGAGGGAAGGCTGTGATGTCCAGTTAAGTTCATTCCCTGCCACACCTCAAAGCCTCTGCTGGGATTTACTTCTGCATAAGTTCACACCGACACGTTAAAGGGGTCTACCCAGGCAGTTAATTGAAAGAGTTTCACAAAGGCAAGATGTTACCCAATTGCATATCTAAGTGCTCACTTTATCTATTTCAGTGTTACATAAACAGAGAAGTTTCTGGACTTCTTTATTCAATTTGTGTATCTGGAAGATGAAGTGGAAATTTGGAGTTTACACTTAAAATTCTGGTTATGCATCCAGGGCTATAAGAGTGTGTGTGTGTGTGTGTGTGTGTGTGTGTGTGTGTGCGCACGTGTATTTGCATATGCTTGTTTGTTTGGGACTGGTGAGGTTCAAGGTAATGGACTGGCAGGGAAGAGAGCCAGAATGGGCATTTGACTAAGAAGACAACATATTTACCAGTGATTGTGGGCACCTTGGCAGAAGAGAAAGAAGAGAAACAGGGGTTCTCACACTGAGCATCGAGGGAGGGGCACAGAAGCATCCTCCAAAAGTAACGTCCCTGGACTGAAACTTCCTTGGAGTAAGATGCAATTCTACAGTGATGACCAGGATTCACACAACGCAGAAGTCAAACTACTAACTGAACTGCCTGCCTGCATTCTACTTACCTTCTTCGTGATTCTTTGTCCATGAATATATGTACATTCAATGAAACCAGTAATATGACAACGCTCTTGCAACAACTGATGTAAGAAAGGAAAAACCCTTTGGAAAGCACAAAGGGAGAGTTAAATAGAAGGTGTCTGTCATTCTGACTGCAAGGACAACATCTTCACAAGTGTAGAAGTATTTGCCTACGTATAGATTTGGCCAGAACTTTTATAGGTTGGTCTGAAAATAGACCACTTACTTATAAACACGAAAAACTCTGCAATGGGAAAAAGGGAATAGATAAGGAGATGTGCATCTCATTTAAAATGTAAACCAGAAAACAGTGTTCAGACACATATTCCAGCCACTGCTTACCTTGCCCAATTTGACTTTGGAGTGACCCTCTTCCTAACTGGACACAGGCATTAGAAAATATGGATAAAGGTTCAAGTCTGTGTCTGGGTAAAAGTTTTTCATATTTCAGCCAAATAACTTTTAATTTTGAACTTCAAGAAGTTTAAATTTCTGCAAGAAATCTGGCAATTTGGTCATAAAATTAAGCAGAGCTTAATAATATTGCCAAAGAAATTAATAAAGGAAGAACACATTTGAGGATTCTAGTCGTGGGCACCTCAGGTGTCCGGTGGTGCTCGAAACTTTCTTGGTTTAAACCAATCACATTGTGTCTTCAGCTCAGCCCATTTTATAACTTTAATTAAACAAAATTAAAATTAATTATTAATGGAAACAGACTAATTAGCTAGGGTGACCTGATATGTTTTTTTGTTGCTATTTGTTGTAAGGTGTCACTAGTATACTCAGCACGAAAGAGTTTAGCTTCAACAGTACTGAATAACAACAAAGTTCTTGCCCTGAGGAGCTTTACTTCTGTAAACAAGTCAGTGAAAGACAGATCGTAACTCAAGGTGTAGCTGACAGGGTCCGCTACTTCCAAAATAAAAGAGTATCAATGGCAAATTCTCATCAAGGGAAGAGTTGAAACGTGATTCTCTAGAGACTCTAAGTAAGGGATCAATTCAGTCATTGACTCAGGTTTTATGAATATTTAGAGGCACAAAATGAAGTCCTTCCCTCAAGGCAGCTCCTTCCGAACTCTGCGGCTAACACAGTTCTCTAAAGACACCTCAGTCTATACTATTAATTAACCCTGTTTTAGTCATTGGGTAGTCACACACTGATTCTTCATGTTTTGTTAGTTTTCCATCTCCCACACCTCAGGAATTTCTTTCATATCTTGGGCAAATCTTTCTTGAAAATTTGTTATGGACCACGCACTCACTATGCTATCAGTGTACAGTGGCAAGTAGAACAGGTGTGAAGGAATAGATTTTTGGAGAGAATTTCATAATGTCCCGTGAGGGAGTGGGATAGCAGTGCTGCATGAGCTATGAGGCTAAGCTTTCTAAGCTGTACAACTTGAAGGTTGCAGGCAGAACTCACTGAGGCAGAGCAAGTGGAAGAAGATAGGGCTGGAAGGAGGAACCATGGGTTAGGTTTTAACTATGCTCCATCTGTGGTACTGAAGAGACATCTAAACATGGGGTCAGGAGAGCAGTTCCACGTGTGGGTTGGAACCTGTGGCTAAGTCTGAAAACATCTCTTTTTGTTGTCATCGTAATAATGATAAGCATTACAATCGATTACGATTTTTGACTGGGACCTCGTGTCCTCTGAATGTTTATCTATGAGAATTCCTGAAGTTGACTGAACACATGCTGTCACAGAAGATTTATCTTTGCTTTTGCTAGTTGACCCAAACCAACTTGGTACCCTTAAAACAGAAGTCTAACTTGAGTTATTTTAGATCACACAGGCACAGGAAATTTGGACAACAATTCACAAACTCACAGAAAGATTAATGTGGCATTACGGATTATCAGGGGAGATTTTTGTTAGCATGAAATTGGAACTGAGAACTTTTCCTTGCTGAACATCCCTGCAGAATGGGTCTATTTCTAAGCCTTTGGGGTTCTAGTTTTATGCAGAAGGCATAGATCACACTTGCTCAATGGGCTCTAGGCAATATCTCCGTTGCCTGCTTTCCTCACAAGATCAAAATGGAAGTTCAAGACACCAAGGTTTGACAAAAGTCTGTTTGTGAGTAAACTTACTTTGGTGGAGCCTAGTTTTTATTTTGGTTTTGGGGTTCTGAATTTGTCTTAATTTTTTTTCCAGCTTAGTATGCATTTTAAAATGCATTTTTAAAAATTATACTTATGTTTTATTTAGAATTTTTAGTTGCTTTATGTGGCATAGTTCTTTAGGGTATCTAATTTGTCAATGGGCACAGAAAATAAAGTTGTGATATTTTATTATTTCCCAAACATTTGCTATGTGATTTACATTCATTATATTATCTAATCCTTAAAGCATCCACATGCAATAGGTATTTTTATCATAGTTTCCAGAAGAAGGGATTGAAGTTAGAAAAGTAAATTGCCCAAGGCAAGAGAACCATTAGTGTTTTAGGATTTGAACTCACAGCCTCTTGGTTCCCAAGCTCACGTCTAGTCTGTAATAATTGTGGATGCTGACACACTGTAAGAACTGAGTTTATTTTACCACCTGCTCTTTTGTCTTCCCCCCCCCCAAAGTGTCTTGTCTCCTTCACCTCAAATCTTTTACTTTACGAGACTTTTCTATCTCAATAAACCACACCATCATCCATCCAACTGCCTGGGCTAAAGGTACCTATAAGTCATTCTTGATTTTCTTTTTTCCTTTCTCATTCCTTCATTGCTCTGCTCTAGGCTACCAACACAGATCGCCTAGACTCCTGCAAGAACACTATTTACTTGTATCCATTCTTCTGTTCTTCTGCTATTGAACATTTGCAGTTCATTTGTGCTCAGCAACCAGACTGATCTTTTTAGAAATATACTTACACATCTGGAACACATATAGAAACCGAAGCTGAAGAAATGAAGGAGATCCCCTTTCCCTGCATTCTCTACCTTTCTTTTCCTGACCTACTGATTAAGGAAACTAAGATCCAGAGAACTTGAGGATGTTCTTAGGGTTACACAGTGCTGAAGCCATGACTAAAGCCTAAACTACCCTTTGGCTCCTAGGCAAAGCTGATCGTCTATAATTCTATATCAGGCCATCTTTAGGGAATGTGCTAGTTAAAGGAGTAAACCCACTTGTCTTTAACAACATAAATGATCATGTGCCCACTCATCCTTAAAATTGGATGTAGGGTTAAAATAAGTAGGGTTTTATGGACTGGATGTCTGTGCTCTCCACCACCACGCCAGGGTCATATGTTGAAGTCCTAATCCTCAATGTGACCATATTGGAAGATAAGGCCTATAAAGAGGGATAAAGGCTAAATGAGGTCATAAGGGCGGGGCCCTAATCCAATAGGGTCATTCAATCCTTATAAGAAGAGAACTCTGTCTTGTGAGGACACAATGAGAAGGTGGCCATCTGCAACCTTGGATGAGAGTTCACACTAGGAACTGAACTGGCTGGCACCTTCATCTTGGATTTCTCAGCTTCTAGAACTGTGAGAAAATAAATTGCTATTGCTTAAACCACCCAGTCAGTGATATTTTGTAATGGTAGCCCAAGCAGACTAATACACAAGATATGCCTCTTCCTTCTAGAATATACAAAAAGACATTAGAAATTTATTTGCAAGGGCATTTTCAGAATTTCATTATCCAATATCAGCTTTCCTGCAGAAAGTGTTTATAGTTGATTTTATGAAACAAAAATTATCTGAGGTGGTACCCATTTGTAAAGTAAATAAATAATAAAACATATCTGAGAGGATTAACAGACCTTAATACTATGTTGTGCTATGATTTTTCTTTTCTCTTTTTAACTTGCTATGGTGCTTTTGTTTAGTTGTTGTTTTTAAAGTACTCTTGGCCTTTGTCCAAAATCAGAATGTTTTATTAAACTGTAGTGATTCTGGATAAAACTAAGGGAGCTGTACACAGTGAGTAACCACCTCCCGTTTATCCAAGGAAGACCCATTTAAGACAATAATTTGTTTTACCAGCACTTTTTATATCCTATAGGAAGTAGAATACTTATGCCTGTGAAGGAATTAATCTGAGTGATGAAAAGTGGAATAAAATGTTTCTGTTTCTCAAGTACATTACCTTAATAGACATTTGCATATCAACTGATATTACATATGCACATATATTATTCCTTGCAAAATGTGTGTATATGAACATGGACTCTCACAATTAAAAGATTACATTTGATTCAATTTAATTACTGAGTGGCCACCACAAGAAGCCAATTCTCTGCTGGTGGATTCAAGGTATCAGACACTGAATGGGTTGGCAGATGAGTAAGCTAATGCACAAAAAGTATTTAAATAAAATAAGAGGCCAGAATTATTGGTGCAGAGGATAAGTTCCTGAATAGTGTGGAACTTTCAGAGGGTAAAGTTCTTCTGGGCAACAGGAAGCCCTTAGAGGACAGACTGGATTTAGTTGGGCAGTAGCCAAAAATCTGAATATTGAAAGGGACTGGAATACTCCCAAGAGACCTGTGTAAAGAAGAGTCTGATATCCTCCCTTGTGTTACCCCAACACACATAGCGGATGTCTAATATAATGTGGTCCGTATACTTTACTCACAAATAACTCACTGTCAGATCCCTTTACCGCACTACCAACTAGCCCCACTTGATTTGTGCACAGAAGTGCCTTCTGAGACACTGTGGTCAGAAAGGCATATTAAGCCACTGCTACATCTACATCTCAGTCTTAGGGCCCTTATCCTCTTGGTCTCTGACACTCAAGTAAACAGGGTCAGTATCTGGCAGTGAACACAGAACAGTTATCGGTGGCAGGCAGGCCCAGATGCCAGGTCGGACATACTGTCTGGTGAAAAGATCATGAGAGCCATACATGGAATTTTAATTTTTTTAGCAGCCACATATAAAAGAGTAAGAAAAAAGAGGTGAAGCTTATAATTTCGGGTACCTGGGTGGCTCAGTCGGTTAAACGTCTGCCTTTGGCTCAGGCCGCAATCCCCGGCATCAAGTCCCATGTTGGGCTCCCTGCTTGACAGAGAGTCTGCTTCTCCCTCTGCCCTCACCCCACTCATGTCCTCGCTCTCTCTCTCTCAAATAAATATATCTTTTAAAAAATTTTAAAAAATACATATAATTTAATTCAGTATATCCAAAATATCATTCCAGTGTGTAAACAATATAAAAATTTGTTAATGAGATATTTTACATTTTTTTTCCATAAAAAAGTCTTCAAAATTCAGAGTGAATTTATATTTAGAGCACACTTCAATTGGGACCAACCACATCTCAAATCTCAGTAGGCCAGGATCATAGCCAAACTTAAGCAGTGCAGGACCTCCTTTTAAAAGGAAAAAATATATATATTTATATAGACATAGATATACAGATATAAATGTAGATAGAACTTCAAAACTGTAAAACTAGGTACAAACTTCTTATACTTTTAACTCATACTATAATGAAATCAAAACAAGTTGTTTAAATAAATATAAAGCAAATAAAATGTGAATTAGCATTATTTGAATATTTTGTTGATATTTTGCTTAAGCTAAATATCTCTGTACAAAATAAAATGACAATTTTAGGTTTGACCCACTGCAAATCTTCCTCCCCACAGGGACATTTCAGGATTTCATTTAGCCTCTTCTCAAAACAATGCTTCATTTAAAGTCTCAATTCTGTTCTCACCAACAAAAAATCAAAGTACCAATACTTAGCACCAATATTATTCAGTTGCATAGCCAATGTGATAAAAAATATAAATGCCAAAGTGGGCACTGAAATCATTCATATCTCTACTAATTATACATAATTACTGATGAGTATCTTCTCATAATTCCTTACCCTTTCTCCTCCCTTCCGCTCCTCCAACTGGTTTTCTTTAGAACGAGTATACTTACTTTTTTAACTTAATATTATAAACAAATTTTCCACGTTGCTTCATAGTTTCCAAGGCATTACTCTTAATAGTTATATAATACTCAATCAAGAATGTATCAACAATATCCTCTCACTGCTGGACACGCTGACTCATCATGCTTGACTACTTTGTTGTATTAGATGTTAATGAAAACACTGCCCACTGCCCATCAGCTCATCCTTTTTGAAACTCTTTCTTAAGCACTTTGGTTTACTGAGTCTTACCAACTTCCAGATTGCTAAGTGCCCACCTCTTTTCCCAGGCCTCTACGTGTAGGTATTCACAGCAACCCACCTCTTTTCTCCTCCCACTCTCCTCCATGAACTCACCATCATCCAGGATTTCAGCTAACTCCTCTGTGCTGATAAAGCCATTCCCTCTCTTCTAGGTTCTGCTTTGGCTTTTCCTAATCCCTAAAAAACACGTCTGCCAAATGGCCTTTGTAGCAAGACAGATTCTAAACTGTGTTCATTTTCTTTGCTCCGGTACCACCCATCACAGAATTGTCAGTACATTTCTCTGTTAACGATAACCCCATTCTACCAGTAAACATGGGCTGAAAACTTTGAATTCATGCACGCCTTATTTTTCCTTTTGTCTGCCATAACAAAGCACTTGGCAAGACTCCCTGTGAATGGCATTCCAGTGTGTGATATTTTCACTGTTACCCCTTCGTTTTTTGTCACTTAAGGCATAGCAAAGGTGCCTCACACATCACACACACACACGTATGCCCTTGCCTCTGCTCCTCAGGCCAGTACTTGCAAGATTAATTTCCTTAAAGCAGCCACCTGATCCTAAGAGTCTGCTCTCAGGAAACATTTATATTGGCACTCGCTGACCAAATCAAATGCTATTGAGCCTACCCTTTGGAGACCTTGCCTTTCTGACCACAGAATACTCTTCTACTCTCTCCCAGTGAGTGAGAGAAAGTTTTGATCAGGTAGACATGCATATGGCTTCTCTCTACCATCAGACTTTAAATTTTTATCTTCGAGGATCATGTCTTATTTATACTGATTATCCAACAATATTCACAAGGTGAATATTCAACAATAAGTAAATAAAGTTTAAAAAAAAGACTTTCAGCAGGTAGCATTTTTTAGTGCAAATGATTTCATCAATCAATTGACAAAAAGGCCATGGTGCTAAGAATTGGTGGCAACTGACAAGAGAGATATATGTCAGGGGTGTGAAAAACCACCCAGTGCAGGCTGGCCTGAGACACAAAATAGAGGACCGTGGATATCAAGATGGGAGTCTATGGGCACTGGAATCACAGTATCTAGCAGTCCAAAGGACCAGTTAATTCATAAACTGCAGAGTCTCATTGTACAGAGGAGAAAATGATCACAAATTTAAGAAATAGCCTCCTTTTACTATTCCATTACATCGTGTCTCCTTGCCGACATAACTCCAGGTTGTACCTACCACAAAATCATGTTTTGAGACATTAAGTTTGTAGGTTTTTTTAAATCTTTAATTGATCAAATTGAATCTATAACCAAGTCGCAAGTGCTTAAAGGCCTCCCAGAAAGGAAAACTGGGCAATGACCACAGATAAACTTTTGAAAAAGTAATTAACATCTGTTTAGTACTTTGCTGTTTCTCATTTGAAAGGCATGGCAATCTTTTGAGAAGGTCAGGCAATTATTATTATCTTATTTTACCAATGATAAAATTGAGGCCTAGATTGCTTTTATGGCCAAATGTCATATTTCTGGTGCAGCAGGGCCAGCAGTAAATTCAGTTCTTCAGACGCTTGGGCCACGGCTTATTCTAGTATTTATTGCTCACTCATTTACCATTTTCCCAGTCATTAGAACTGCTTGCGAATAACTGTAATATGTGACATTATAAGTATCAGATACCTATCTCCTCTACCGCAATATACTCTCAATTAAGCTGCTAGCCTGTTTTCCTTCAGGAAGTTTCCCTTTGGATGCTCATAGAAAAATACTCCTATCCCTTAACTTAAGCTCACTTGGAAATAATGATCTTTTAAATAAAATATTTGTTCAATATGAATTAATCAAATTGTAATTTTCGTTATTTAATTTTCCTCTGACTTTCCCACTTTCCACTGTGGATTCCTAGGCAGTTTATGTACAACTCAAAGCGTATATTTTAAGGGCTTGTGTTTTAGGGCTCTAAGAGCATTTCCTCTGGGTTTGGTTATAGCTTCAATCCGATCAATTAAAAGTAAGAAACCTACACTTATGAGACTTGCTGCCTAAAGGCAGATGATTTTTGGAATAAATAAAACTTTGAAATTCTTATCTTGATGAGAGACTCACAGATTTTGTTCCTGTTATTGTTGCAGATTTTCAGCTTTCTATTTTATAACATAAGGAGCAGCTGAAGTAAAACATGTTTTTATTTTCATTTTCAACTTGCATATATTAACAAATTAAAGGCAGATCAAGCTGCAACAGTAGTTCAAGTTCTCTCTCCCCTCCCCCAACTGTGTTTTAGGAACTTACAGTAGGGCTACCAGATTTTTGTTCCCTAGCAAATCTAGGGACACACATTTGCATATCAGTTTGCATGTATTTGAATTTTAATTTGCATAAATTTGCATACTAAATGTAAAAGCTTCAACTACAAGTATATAAAGTAAAATAAAATTGATTAATTAGTGCAACCTACTATAGTTGTATCCAATCCCATTAATCTGGTTGTGCTGGAAGACTTGTAGTCAATAGTGGCCTGAAGGCTAGGGAGCCAGCTTCCCAGCTGTTCCTTAAACTGGGGCCAGCTCTATAAACAATGAATTGCAAGAAATGGGAGCATCAGAGTTAAAACTGTTCCTGGAAGGAAACGTACACACACATGCATGCACATACACACGCACATCCAGAAAAGTTTTATCTTTAGCTAAGGATCAAATCAGAGTATGGTACAAAGTATGGATGATTTTGTTTTCTTATATGTCAGTTACAGTGAACAGAATGAAGCCTCTTTCAGGCCCGAAGAAGTCACTTAACTCAGAGCCAGTGCACTCCCAGATGCATGGCAACTCACCAGCGGTAAGGGGAGAGCACCCACCACTAGCGTCGAAGCCTTTGACCCATTGATCTCAGCTTTGTGAGTCCAGTCTCACATCCCTTTCAACATGAAGTAGCCACTCCTGAGCCCACTATCTTCTCTTTTTCTTAACTTTCTTCCCAAGGTTTTTTCTGACTTGTTCTTTTTCTCATCCTATCTGTCCTGCAATTCCTCCCCTCCTCAGTCATCCAAGTTACAACTTCAAGGCTTAGCTTAAATCTGTCCACATCCTTAAAAATCAATAAGAACAACAATAAAAATAACTATGACAAAAACCATTCTTCCCTATTTCAAGTCATCGGTCTCCTTTTCCTGAACCTCAACGACACCTATTCTCAATATGACTCACCTGAGTCTTTAACAAGCTTTATGATGACATTTGTCTCATACGTGTATAGTTGTTCTCCATACAAAGTTGCAGGTTTTTGTGGAATAAATATTCTGCATCTAAACTCTTCCAAGCGTCTATCATAATTCTGTGAGCATACCAGGGGATCACTATAATTGTATAAAGAGTATTACACAACAGAGTAGGCAGAATGAGGTGGAGGGAACAAACTATGATACAGAATCAGTACATGTGAGTTCCTTCATGTAGGTGGGTCCTAATTTAAATTTGTGCCTTGACTTGACTGACCTTAACAGTTGGAAGAAGAAGCTAAAATGTACCAAGCACTTACTATGTGCTGTCCACTGAAGTAAGTGGATTACATGCAGTGTTTTATTTAATCCCCGCAACAACCTGATGGCAGAGTGTGACCATTTTAATCAACATTTTGCGGATTAAAACAGAGCCATTAGGTGATCTGTCACAGTTCACTCCTCTGGGTTGCAGCACAGACAGGACTCATACCTGATAGGCCTGACACCAAATACTCTATTTCAAGTCACCACACTACAATACTTCACACTTAACTGCTTCTTGCTTCAGGTTCCTCATCTGAAAATGCATATAACAACTTCTACCTCATACACTCTATGACTTGAATGAAATTGCATAAAAGAAAGAAATTTGTGAGCTATAAAGAGATACTAGTTGTGTTTATAGTTACTACAAAGATATTTCTCTCCTAGTCCACTCCCTCACTCTCACTTTAGATTTAATATTTCAGAAAATCTTAAAAATTGTGACTTATCACTTTTACTATGATTCAAAAGACCCTCCCAAACTGGGCACTTGTCAGACTGATAAGAATGTGTTTTCATTCTAACAGGACACATAGCCGGGTCACTTCCCTTGGTTTCTCCAATTACACAGCTTGCTGCGAGGAGCTGAATCAACCATGAATGTCATCCCATTCCACACTGGCGAGCAGGGTGCTATCTCTTCGGCCCTTGGCATTTAACCATGTTGAATTATGAATGTGTTTCCAATCACACTGTTTGCCTTGGAGCTGGTTAGGATGAACGCAGTACCTTTTTGGGAATTAGATTTTTTAAGTAGACTATGCAATTTTTTAAAGCAAAGTTTATTCAGAAAGCTGTGGTTATCTCAAGATTTGCCAGATCATGGAAAATGGCATTGACTCCTGGATGAGCTCACGGAGAAGTTCTCTGCAAAGCCTGTGGCTTTATTTAATATTAAACAAAAGTGGCTGTCCAGGCCGGGGTAGGTCCCGTAAAATCAAACAGCTGATATATTAGTCTCTCTCTCTCTTCATACAAAGTGCTCCAGGGAAACTTGTGCCTTGGTTTTGTGCGAGATGAGACCTCTCTTTAGATGAATATGAACCTTATCTTCTAATTAAGAAAGAAAATGTTCTGTTCTGCCCAAAAGGCAAAAGTTAACAACGTGATAAATTCAGAAATGGGTATTTTAGGCTGTTCTCACTTTAGTGTATATGTCAGTTTATGAACATTTCATGCAGACAGAATGGCGGTAAGTGGAATTCCAGGTATCAAGTCTTTTTACGAACCTTGGTCCTCCCCATAGCATGCCCCAAATGCCAGAAAATGCTATGAAATGGAAATAGAGTCCATGCACATTCTAACAGGAACTTACAGGTTTTTATGAAAGGGCTGGCCAGAGTTTCTTCCCTACCTTTATGATGAAGGAGGTTAGGGATAATTTTAGGTTAAAAAAAGAACCTGTGTCTCCACTCCAATGGACTCACAACTATTTCCACCTGTATAGACAGATAAAAAGCTGAGGTTACATCACTTCCCCAAGAATTCAGACTCTCTTAGATCAGGTAGTATGTTCTGCATTATAAAAAATAACGAATTATAGAGAGTGAAGAACATTTTAGAGAACTCTCTGTTCATATTACCAAAGAAGATATATGACTAGCATATAAGAACATGAAAAGATGCTTAATATTATTAGTCATTAGGGAAATACAAATTAAAACCACAATGAACTGCCACTTTGTACTTAGTAGAATAGCTGTAATAAAAAAAGACAATAAAAATATTGGTGAGGATATGGAGAAACAGGAACCCTCATGCATTATCATGCATTACTCCCAAACTGAGAGTGGTTTGTCTAGGCTCTTTCTCCTCAGGGGGGACATATGTGCCACACAGGACTTAATATATGCATTATATAATGAAAAAATGGTCACTTCAAATCTCTCCTTGAACTGAAAATAATTAAATAGTGGAGTTAAGACTTTTCTTCTACCTCTGGTCCTAATTCTTCCTATGATGCAAAGAGAATAGAGCCTCAAACATGAAATGAAAATTAAAACAAGTCCTAGTTTAATGACTTTGGATAACCTTATACCTTAATTTCTAGAACAGGGAACTAAGTTATACTCCAGGCTGTTGCTAGAAAAGTTTCAAAACAGATACCCATTGAACACTCTGAAAAAATAAAAAATGATTTACAAATATAAATTAACATCATATGGCTAAAAAAATCATATCACATATTCTTAACTTAATAACATAAATATAGAACACAGTATAAGGGCTTCTATGTAGCATAAATTGGTTTAATTTTCTTCTTGCTATACTGGAAGGAAAAAGTCCTGATTGCTTTAAAATTCTATAAGCTCTTGGTAGGATGTCATTAAAAGTTACCCTTAAGTTAAGTGGTTATAGAAAATGATATAAAAACCACTCTAACCTAATCAAGCCACTTCAACATTTAGAGTAGTTTTTCAAAAATGAAAACATTTTTGACATTTTTGATGAGTGTTTGGCCATTCAACATTTTTTAATGTTGAGAAAGGAAATGATTAATTTAAGACTCTGCAGCCAATTGAAATGTTACTACCCCCACAAACTGGGAATATAAAATACAGGTGGCACTCCTATTTAGGAAAAGCTAGCATATGGAAATGCAGGTTTACAGAGCAGACACATTAGAATATGATGATTTTCATCACAAAAAGATTCTCTACATAACAAAAGGATTTTCCTTAGGGTTCCCCTTAAACATCAGGCTCTGTTAGTTCATTTAAATATGACTCAATTTGCACACCAATTTTCAGGAGCATATTCATTATGGAAAGTTGGGTGTACCAGCATAATGGCATGTACCCAGTCAGACATTAATTCTCAGCACCTAGCACAGTGCTTGGGGCAGGCATGCAGCAAACAATATGTAAATGTTTGATAGATAAATGAGTGAATGAATAAATGAATGAATATCACATAAGCAGACAAATATCCACTGAAAGTCTTTTGAGTGCCCAATAAAGTCTTTAAACAGCTTGGGATGGCAGATGTCAGGTAGACTAGGAAAACAACATTCTTCAAAATTTTCAAATAAATTTTATCTTACAGTAGGTTCTCATTATTGAGCGTATAACTAATGCACTTAGTTAACAGGTACATATGCACCATCAGCTCTTGACTGGGAACAAATCATGATGTAATATGTGAAAAAAAATCAACGAAGGCCACCTTTCTGTAAGCAGCAAACCAATTTTGGGGGTCTCCCATTAGCTTCGTTTGATGCTGAAACTGAAGTATTCAGACCATTACCCAGGGCACCTTTGTTCATTCTCTCATCCTAAGCTTTACACTGTTTGGCTATTACTACCACTGTAACAAATGCCAGCGTTAGAGCTCTTTCTTTTCCTTTACCACCCCTCAGACACAATCAAACAAAACATCCCAACTCCCCCTTTTTTTCTCTATAATATTCAACTCAATTCTCCAGCCCAATGACCTGAAGCCACAGATGTCTAAATTCCTGGGTGAGGAAACCGTTTGCTAAGTCACACAGAAGTGGCTAAGTGTAGCACATGTAGAAGGTTCTTCAAGGTGTGGCCTCAACCACCACATTAACCCCATTAATTCCTCCTGCTCAGGAGGTTTTGCTGCTTAAACATTTCCCTATTCCTTTGCATCCTCCTTCTCTCCCTTTACTGACACCCTTCCTTTCCCTATTTTTTCAGTCAACATCTGAAACTGCAGTCAACAACTGACTTGAAAATGGGTTTTTAATTCAGTGAGGGTGAGGTCAGAAAAGGGATCACAACTGAGGAGAAAATGGTTCATGCAATGTAGTTAATGAGCTGAGATCGTGCTTGGGGAAAGCTGGGCCAGAGAGTGGAGCAGGGACCTGAGCTATTGCTCTAATCCCACACGCCTGGGATGCTCCTCACTGAAGATGCTGGCTCCAGAGGGCAAATCCTGTACTCCAGAGAGAGGGATAGGTAGAGACAGATACACTGCAGGAGCTAAAAGTCATTATGCTCTGCAGCTGTGCAGAAGAAGCCAGATACTCCAGGGTGAATGCCAAGTTGCATTGTTCTCCAAATGTTTGCTCAACCCTCGGCCAGCTCTTACCAGACCTCTACCACTGCCTTCTGGAGGTGAGACATTCTGTTTCCTAGAACTGGCCTTTAATGTTTCTAGACTTCACATTCTCCATGTGAAGTGGAGGTGGAAGGTGGTCCCCATATAAAAGGTGGGAGTACAGAAACAGACCTGCTGGCGGCTTCCATCTCAGGGCTGCTACTGTGGTGTGTGTGTGTATGTGTGCGTGTGTGTGAGAGAGAGAGAGAGAGAGAGAGAGAGAGAGAGAGAAGTGTTAAAGAATTGGCTCATGCAATTGTTGGGGGGCTGGCACGTTCAGGGCAAGCTGGGAGACTAGAAAGAAATTCCAGTAAGAGTTGTCTCTGTGTCCAAAGGTGGTCTGGAGACAGAGTGCCTTCTTCCTCTGGGGACTTCCATCTTTGTTTTAAGGCCTTCAATTGTTTGGATGAGGCCCACCAATATTATGGAGGATAATGTGCTTTACTCCAAGTCTACTGATTTAAATATTACTCACATTTTAAAAATACTTTACAACAACATCTAAACTAGTATTTGACCAAACAAATGGGCACCAGAGTCTAGCCAATTTGACACATAAAATTAACCATCACAAATACAATAAAGACCAAGGGAGAGGCAAAGGGCTATGCTGAATCGGTGAAATACTACCTACACAGACCACTCCTGCTTTCTCAGACCTGAGACAAGTGTGTGATCATGTGTCTGTTTCTCCTTCCGTCCACTTCTAATTGGCTGCTAACACTGCTACTTGGTTCGATTTGGTTTTGGACATGCATATGCTCTCAGAGTGCTGTGCAGAGCATGATTCAAACAAACCAAAAAAATGTGCGTTAAGGGCCTCCAGTCTCCTCATTCTTCATTCTTATTCTCTTCCTCTTACCTCTATGACTCTATTTACAAAATCCTGCTCACATAGTAGCCTCTGTCTACTCCTTAGTTGCAGCCACACTTCAAAGCCCAGCGCAAGTCCCACCCTCTTTTTTTTTTTTTTTTTTAAAGCCCCTTGACCTTATCCTTTCCTTCTTTCATGCTGCTCATGCTCCTGCTCATTTGGATTTCTGGCCAAATGTAGTATTTACCCACAATATGATTAAGTATTTTACCAACACCATTTCTGTGGTCCCTTACAGGTCTAAAACTCCATACCTCTCTTCTTGGCACCAAGTAATGCTTGAGAGCTGACTGCTTCCAAAACCATAAACAAATAAATAAATAAATAAATAAGAAATAAGAAGGGTGCTTTGGAATACACGAGTCTATCAAATTAAAGACTGACTAAAAGGGAAAATACTCACATAGGTATAGAAGTTATCTTCCATTCATTAAAAAACAAATAAACAAACACAACAAAATCAACTATGCCCCCCTCCTCAAATCCTATTATTATATGGTCCAAATTCCCATGCCATATAGTTGAACACAAAGGTCTGCATGCACAGGTGTTTTAGTTCTTGTTCAATGAATGAGTAAAAGAGAGAAATGCTACTTTGAAATGATATTTTTTGCCAGTCTCTCAATTGAGAACATTTTTTAATGCCAAGCAATTTTTTTCTTCCCGTTTTCTTTTTTTTTTTTTTTTTCCTTTTTTAAAAATGAGCTTTAGGCCTTATGCGTAAAATATAGTAGATTCAAATAATTATTGACTGTTCAGAATGAGCTTCACTTTAGCCACGATGTAAGAGAAACAACGCCTTGGGGAGGTTTTATCTGATCTGAAAAAGTTGTATTATTATTACTATTATAAGAAAAATTGGAATGCAATTTAATTGGGGACATAACCAACCAGATGCGGAGGAACAGAACAAGAAACCAATGCGAAAGGCTGTACTTATTGAGAGAAAACCTCACAAGCATAAAATATGATACAATTCTGAATTTTAAAAGACTGGAAATGAGAAAATCAGAGAAGATTTTAAATCTATAATGAAGAATTTATAATATTCTGTCAGTAATCCAATAATTTTGAATACTTTTCTAATTTTAATCTACCTTCAACTAGTTTGCTTTCAGCATTTTGCTAAGCTCTGTATACACAGGCACACACATAAGCTATTAACTAGTTATTTCAAGGTGCATAACCATGTAAATGAATCAAGGTGAAGCAAAATCCTACTCGTCTTCAAATATTAGAAATGTGGACAACAAAATCAGAAAATTACCTTCATTTTCTGCTTCACTTTATTGGTCAGAAAGAGATGTGGTTTACTCTGAGAAGCCTAGAACTACTTCATTCTCCTTGTTAGTCCTTTCCTTGATGCAAAAATCATTTCTGAGAGCCTAGCATGAGAAAATTAATTGCAAAGCACAGAGAAAAATCCACAGAGTAGATACTGTTTCCTTCTACCTTAGTCATATCAAGGAAAAGGTAATCCAGCATTCATTGACACTTAATATTTGGGCAAAATGTTAGGTATGTCCACATATACCACCTTATTTAAGACTCAAAAACATGCTGTAAGGCACCCAGACAACACCTTCATTTTGCAGATCAGGAAACCAGAGCTTAGAAAATATGCAACTGGCTGAGTTCACAGAACTCTTCACTCAACTTTAAATCCCAAGTCCCTCTCTTTGATGTTAGTTCTTCCATGACACACCAGGGGTGTCATTCATGGAAATGGAAACAATAAGCGATACTGTTGTTTTGAGAATTAGTGTATTCACATGTATTTAAATAGTACCTATTTTACAAACTATTTTTCCAAATAGAAGTCGTACTCCATGTTTTTGTGTCATTAGACTGCGAAGTATCAAGATGAAAGCTGAGCTTTCCACTAATTCCCAAACAAGGCTCTGCCACTTCCCCAGTGAGGAGATGGCCTAGGTGCCAGGCAACAGGTAGCTCCAGTGTCCCCAGCACTGGCCCTTAAAGCAACAGGTAATGTCTACAGATGGTGTCAGGCTGGCCCACCCCAAATGTCTAAAAAGAGATGGTAATACAAAAAATAACATGTCGTTTATTAGATATTCTAATTCCCTACTATACCCTTTTTCAAAGAAGTCTTTTTATTTTCCTTCACCTTAGAAAACTTTTACCCCATTTAAACTATTTAATATTCTACTCCCTTAATCTAGGATGCCTGAGGCTAACTTCCCTCGTACCCCCACATGATCATCATATTGGGTTTGTAATGTTCTAGAATGTTCCCACCATTTTGAGGGCTACCGTGCTGTCTTCCACAGCATTAAACTTATTTAAGAAAATATTTTATGTAGAAGATTAGCAGCAGGATCCCTTGTGAAAGTAAACAACTGTACGACACTATAATTTGTGAAGACTTGGGAATTATTTTTCTTTGGAAGAAAGGAAATGCATCTGGAACTATTCTGTTAGACCTACCTTCTCAGAAGAATCAGGTATGTCTTCTCATCATAACTGAAATCCCACTGTGTTTGGTGTGTTTCTACAGATTTAAACATTTTTTTTTTTAATTCAAAGAAATAGAGAGGTCAACACCTATCATCAGGCATTAAATAAAACAGACAGAATTTATTTTGTAGACTGGTAGAGGACTGAGGCAGAGATAAAACAGAAAGACGATAACATCATGCTTTATGGCCATTTAGGCCTCTGTTGCTCCAGGCTGCCTAGGCCTCCTAGGTTTACCCTGAAATCCTCCTTAATGGATATATCTTTTGTTTGGTTCCACCCCTTTGGTTTTGGACTCGTGTATCATTCAAATTTCAATGTTTAGTTTCTAGTGCAATGTCTAGTTCAGTCCTTACTTTGTAAAGACAACCACTGATGAAAGATTGATGGACTCAACAAAAGGAATAAAGGAGAGAATGAGAAACAGAGAAAGAGGGAAAATGGCAGTGCTCGGTTTCTCTCTCTGAGGATTTTAACTCATTTTCCCCATTTCTTGCTAAGGTTTCAGGAAACAGATAATCATGTCTGCCCCAACTATCTACAGACCTGTTCAGGAAGAGGTCACGGGGCCTCCCATTTTAGCAGAGATGAAACTAAGGCAGGGAGGAGGGAAAGTCTGACCATCACCAAGGCCCATGAACCTAGGTTAGTGGCTGAATCAGGGCAGTGGTTCTTCCTTCCAGCCAGGACTTCTTATCCCTCTCCATGTGAAGCCCTTGCACCCTTTCTGGGCTCCCTAAAGGCTAGGCCAGTAGGCCTTTGTTTCCAGCATGAGGAAAAGCCCAGCAATCCTCCACAAAAATTGAGATGCCCCTGTACCCCATGCCAGCCACCATCTAAGCACCCAAGAGGGAGCTTCCTTCCTTCCTTCCTTCCTTCCTTCCTTCCTTCCTTCCTTCCTTCCTTCCTTCCTTTCCTATTATCCCCTTCTTTTTCTCCTTTCTTCCTTCATCTCTTCCTTTCTCTTGGTTATAGAATATCAGTCAATATGAGTTTCATATTTCACTTTTTGAATGTGGGTACAGAACCTGGAATGGGCAGTAGGTGAATTAGTACTATAAAGTAGTGCCTCACCCAGTTCCCTTTACCTCTCCATCTTCCTCTATGGACTGTGCTGAGAACCACACTGACAGAGGTTTAAATAGGCATTCACCTGGCTACACAATACAGATAAAGTGTTTTTCTGTAGAGAATGTCCTCATCAAACTAACTGTGACTTTACTATA
Organism: Ursus maritimus; assembly: GCF_017311325.1. NCBI lineage: Eukaryota > Metazoa > Chordata > Mammalia > Carnivora > Ursidae > Ursus > Ursus maritimus. The sequence goes on from NW_024424230.1 coordinate 33,321,202, forward strand.
ATTCAACTGTTTTTTATTGTCTTTGCCAATCACTCTGTGTGTGTGTGGGTGCGTGTGTGTGCATGCACGTCACTATTCTGACATAACTAGAATGATCTCATTCCAAGTCATCCCTCATGCTGCTTCTGAGAGTGGTTAATCTAAAATAGACACACAGAAAAATAAAATAAAATAAAATAAAATAAAATAAAATAAAATAAAATAAAATAAAATAAAATTAATAAAGTAGACATGCAGAAAGTTTTTGATAATCAATGTATTTTTCTTATTAATAATTTTCCATTATCTTCTTAAATTACTACATTAGAAGTGTTTTCACTGCTGTCATCAAAGCTGAACAGTACCATTCAAATCTTTCTTTTTTTAAATGTTGTATTTATGTATTTGACAGAGAGAGAGAGAAAGAGAGAGAGCACAAGCAGGGGGAGTGGCAGGCAGAGAGAGAGGGAGAAGCAGGCTTCCAGCTGAGCAGGGAGCCTGACGCAGGGCTTGATCCCAGGACCCTGGTATCAGGACCCCAGCCAAAGGCAGATGCTTAACCAACTAAGCCACCCAGGCACCCCTCATTCAATTTTTTGATAAGGAAAACAAACCCCAGGCTTTTGTCATAACTAACTGACTGCTAGGAGGAAAGGAAGTCAATGCATAAATTATCTTCAGGACACTTCTCTCCTCTAAATGGGTTAAATGCTATCAGTTCTCCAGAAGTTTTGGAAATAAAATGAGATGATAAATAGGTACTTGCTTTAAAAGAAATGCACAAGTTCTTTCCTCAATCTTAATCCCTTGCATCTATTAGGAACTTAAGGGACATTTGGGGAATGAATGTATTATTTTTCCATTCAAATCAATGACTCATAACTATTTATTCATCTTGGATCCCTGTAAGATATTAATAAAATGAAAATATAATAAAGAACTAACATTTATTTAGAGTTTATTTGCTAGCCACTGTTCTAATTACTCTCCACATATTAACATGATCTTCACATCAAATCTATGAGGTACTCATTATTATTATTCCTATTTTGGAGTTGAGAAAACTAACATGGCACCTATGAAGTCACCTGCCCTAGATCGCCTACCTAGTAAGGGATGGAGCTGTGATTTGAACCATGCAGTCACCTCCAGAACCCATCTCTCAAGCACCAAATATCAAAACATTGACCCAGTTTTAGGGGAGTCACAGAATACATGAAGCCCAGCCATGGATCCTAGGTTAGTAATTCATGATTACATTGAACTGGTTTGGAGCAATGCTTGAGTGAGTTCGTTTTCATGGTGACAACAGGAAATGTAGCACTAATGCATTTTCAGGTTCTAGAAAGATGGGAGAGGAAAACTAAATAATAAAATGAAACAGAGGTGGAAGGCCATCTGGGCCAAACTTTGCACATAATATAGTATTTATGAGATTGGGGTTGGCAATATTCTGGCTTAAAGATCCAGGACTTCTTCATTCAAAATCAATCCCTATAAATAGAATATATACATATGTATTTCATGATTCAAGGCGGAACTGTGAAAACCATAGTTCCAGAAAATGCAGGCTACTTTCCTCCCAACACAAGGTACAGTTTGAAAAGCAGGTGATCCATGGTGAATGGCAGAATGAAGAAGACTAAGACATTAATGTGGTTGTTTGGATCAGCTCTTCCCTGGGAAGGAAGCCACAGATACCCTTTTCAAGTAGCTGATCTTGTCCTCTCTCTGAAAACATATCTATCAGCTTGGGGGACTCAAGAAAAATCTGACCTGAGCTCTCCTTCCACCTTTCTTTTCTGCGTAGCGGTCTTTAGTTCTACCTTCAAATGCTATGCTACTTTTTAATTTAATTACACTTGTCCTCAAAGTCACACATTTCAAAAGAAAGAAACCTGGCTGCACTTTCTGTCAGGCCAGAGCTTCCTGGTATGTTTCTCTCCTCTATGTTAGACTGGGAGATACTGTCCCATAGGTCACTGAGACTGCGCTAACTTTATTATTCTTAAATGTTGGTTTTGCTCTATTCTTGTATTCAATATGCTGTTAAGTCATCATGAAATTTTTATTTCAGACACTATACTTTTCATTGGTAGAATTTTAATGTGGTTTGTTTTTTACCATTTTTATTTCTCTGCTGATATTCTCTTTATTCATAATTTTCCTTTTCCTTTAGATTTGAAAGGAGATATTTTTCCTTTAAGATTTTAACATATTTACAATAGCTGCTTTAAAATCTTTGTCTGCTATAGTTGTTAGCTTATCTTTGTCATCTTACAGTTGGCTTCTATTGATTGTTTTTTCTCTTTACTATGTGTAGCAATTTTTTGTATGTTTTCTAATAGATATTATGATTGACAAATTTGTGACATTTATTTATTTTCTTCTATCTTTCTGAAGGGAGTTTTAGTTCTCATAACAGTTAATTTTGTTTAACACTTCAAAGACTATCTATTAGTAATGGACATCAGATGAATTTTGCACTATTTTTTTTTTTTTCAGCCTTCTTGATGTTGTTTTCTGTCAGGTGGCCTAAAATATACTCTGCCCATACATAGTATAGTATAATTGTCAGGTAAGTTATTGGGTAGAGTTTATATGTAATTTTTTTGGCTGTCCCATCTGTGGCTTCCTCCTCTCTGGAATTTCTTCTTTACCCTTTAGACAATCCAAAAATTACAAACACCATTTCCTGGCAGAAATTTGTTGTCAATTGCCTTTTGTCTTTTGCTCCTGTCCCAAATAGTTACCTTGTTTGATTTTCAGTTGCAATATACCTAGTAAAGATACCTGTTTATTGTAAAGGTTCCAGTAATATCACCTAAAATTCTTAGGCTTTCATATCTCACTAGTCCTTGCACATCAGTATTCAAATGAGTAAGACAGATTATTTAAACAGCTATGTCCACTATCTAGAAGCAGGAATCTGGCCCTACTTCCCTATGGCTTTCTTTCCAGTTCATTATCTCTCACATTGTTTGTCATTAGTTCCCTAATAATTTTCTCTCTCCTAACCTCATTCCATGCTATCCTATTTTCCTCTTTTATTTCTCATGTCCCCTTTTTCCTATAGTTTCTTGTAATTCCCTTCCTTTCTGTTTCTTCATTTAAAAGTATATATTTCTTACTTTTTTTGTACATTAATGAGGTTATACTTTCCTTCACTTTACTGGAAAGAAATTTATAATTTGCTTCCTTTATTCAAGGTATCTGGCAGCTTTCCACAATAGCTAAAGTTTCTTACACAATCCTGAGCAAAAGGGCTGTAGGCAATTCTGGGACACTCCCTTTTCATACCAAGGATTCTGAATTCATGGTAGAATGCTTTTTCTGTCTCCATAATATGTTTCCTGTTACATTGCCAACAATGCACTAGTCACTCTGCCACACACACACACACACACACACACACACACACACACGAGACAACAGAACATATGCCGTCTCAAAAATATTAGAAGTATACTGGGGAAGAAAACTATATACCCTTTAAACAAGCACCAACATTTTCTACATATCTGTATACTTAGTTTTGCACTTCAGTTATGCCTCTGCTCATGT